>NC_133231.1:17344721-17651284 GCF_040436345.1 Pagrus major | reverse complement strand
TCAAAATTTTACTACTTGTTTCCATGTCTTAATTTCAGAGGAAGTATGGCCACTGCAGGGAAGCCAGCAGCTAAAAAGGAAACCAAGAGGTACACTCCAGCCAAAACCTCCTTTACTTCACCATTCACTGCAAAATGGAGCCCACTTCCCCAAGAAGATATGCACTTCATCCTGAAAACCCTAAAGGACAAACTGGTTTCCGCAGGTCTTGAGAAGAAAGAGGTGAAAGTGTTTCGCCCGTGGAGGAAAAAGAAAGACCAGAAACCTGCTGCAACATCAGAACCTGTTCCCCAGGTGAGCCAGGATGCACAGGTGCAGGATGCTCCCAAAAATGGCTGGACAGATGTGGCAGCCAGACGACAACTGGCCATTGGCATCAATGAGGTCACCAAAGCTCTGGAGAGGAACGAACTCAAACTCTTGCTTGTGTGCAAGTCCATCAAGCCAGCACACATGACGAATCACCTGATAGCGCTGAGCGCCTCTAGAGGCGTCCCGGCCTGCCAGGTGCCTCGGCTCAGCCAGAACGTGTCGGAGCCACTGGGGCTGAAAAGTGTCCTCGCGCTGGGATTCAGACAGTGTGCCTCCAAAGATGACGAGATGTTCACAGACACTGTGGAAGCAATTACACCCAGAGTACCTTCGCTGGATGTTGCATGGCTAGAAGGTGCTGCACCCAGAGTAACAGCTGAAGGCCCCGCTGAGATGGAAGTGGAGGAGGAAGTCGGTGAGGAGACGGGTCAGAAGAGGAAGCTTGAGACAGAATCTGAGGAAGTCACTGAGCCTGCTTCCTCCTGCACTCTGCAACCTCTCAAAGTGAAAAAAATAGTTGCTAACCCTGCAAGGAAAAAACAAAAGGTCAAGTAACAGCCAGTCAAAGGAAACAGAAACTCTGCATAGATATTAAACAGACCATTCCTATTTTTGTATGTTTCTTCTTGTGACCCCTTTGTCACAGGTTATGACCTTAGTTGTTCACACAGAGGTCATTTCTTTCCAGTTTGTTTCATTTGAAAGTTAAAATAGCTAGTATTTTTCAAAACAATATCCCAGGTGGGATCCACTGTTTTTTAACCCAACCAGGTGAACTTCAACGTAAATTTATTTCTCTGACATTTTAGGGAGCAATAGGTTTATAATCACCTATTATGCCTTGCAAATCAGTTTACAAGGACCCGAGACTTCATTACAGTGAACCAGAACTTATACTTAATTGATTAGTCAAATGACAGAAGACTCTCTGATTTCATCTCCATTGGTGGAGGTTTATTTTTTCGTTTTTAAAAAAAAGTTAATTACATATCTTTGGGTTGAAGAGTGTCCGTAGTGTGACTTTTTTCTTTTTCTTTTTTTACAATTTCGTTTGACAAAACTATCAAGAAAACGTGAATTTTGTTCACTTAACACATCAACTTATGTTTTTGTCTGTTTGCAGATGCTTGACTTTCAAGTCAACAATGCACTCTAACAGAACAATGTGAATAAAATGTTATTTGTTGGCATGAGCTGCCTTTCTAAAGCAAATAAGTCTCTGTTCGCTCTACTGAGATATATGGAAACCTGCAGCTAGAGAGGGTATGAGAGCTTACATGCAGTTTAAGTGATTTATAATAACTTGGTTAACTTGGACCCTAGTGTGATCTTTAAAATTGAGTTTGTTTTCAAAGTGAAATTTTATTGTATTATATTTGTGAATTAAACTGTTTACAAAATTACTTTGACCAATTACAAGTCTATTTAAAAGTTGTCAGTCAAAGCTCCCCGCCGTAACAAAAAGAAGTGCTCCCCGCCATAACAAAAAGAAGTGCATTACTCATGTTCCTTTTTAAAGTGAGTTTATTCAATCAAATATCCATGCTGGTATAGCTGACGTGTGTGTTGAAACAGATTGTTATTTGCATGGGGTCATGTCTAAATGATGCTGGTACAAGTTCTTCAGCTTTTTCACAGCTTACAATGGATTTGAATAAAAATATTGTTCTTCAGTTAGAGAAAGCTGTATGTCATTTCAAAAGTACACCCACCCACCCCCACCCATCCCAAAAATCTTAATAAAAAAAAAAAAAAAAGACAAAAACAAAACAAACATCTTTTAAATAAGGCAGGTACTTCGGGTTGAGTTCTCACTAAAGGGTGTGGCTAGTAACAACGCTAAAATCATCACGGCAGCAGGACTGACATGCTCAAAGTTCATTCCAACAGCTGCAGGCAACACATCTGTGACACAAACAATATCCATGAGGCACACTGTTGACTCAATAACCAAGTTTCAGTGCTCAATTAATACCAGGAACATCCGTCTTTGTGAATGTAACTCATTCAATCGTTCAATGGAAAGAAAAGATCTTCGAACCCTGAAGCACTGACTGTCCGTTGGTTGTCCTGTTCTTGCTAATATATAAAGGGATGAGAGGAAAATTACATCACATACAGAAAAATGAATGACAAAAATGGCAGCAGCCTCGACCTCTTAAGTTTGCAGAGCCACATGAACAGGAACATCAAACATAAAGTAACAAACTCAGAGCAAAGAACACAAACATTTTTAACCTTAGAGTACACCAGCAGCAGCATCAAAGATCCTCATCCTGCTCAGCTGAGCACAGGTAAATGCCAAATACTCCCAAAACACTCAAAAATCAGTTTTGAAGTTGCCTATTTAATGGGAAATTCTCAAGAAATACTGGAAAGAAAAAGGTATTATGTCTTAAGACATTTTGCAATGTACAATTATAAATATCAGAACTGTTCAAAGAATTTCACGCATTTAGCTGCACAACACTAAAAAATGACCCACAGTATATTTTTCAGACACACAAATACAGTACCATTAAAAAACAAATCCAGAGAAGTCATTAAAAACAGACCTGGAAACACAGGAAAGCTCAAATTTGAAATTGATGCGGTTACTGATACAGGCTTTTGTCTATTAAATTATTCCCCAGACACTCTGAACATTGTGCTCAATTCTCTTTGTTTTATTTAGCTGAGAGTTTGATTAAGAACACATTTAACATCCTACTGCAGGCGAAAGTATTGATGGTTACGTATGTTTACGAGCCCAGAGTTGTACCAATATGCCCAATCAGCTGCTTTACATCCTATTCACTCCTTTGTAACAGGCTACTGGAAGTAATAAGTCGTAGTTTCTCTGACTAAGTTAACAAAAAGAAAGTGACCTTGGCTGCTTTAAATGCGACTGAGAACATTAATCTTTCAAAGCATGTAAGCCATTTTTACACTAATAAACTGTCCCTCAACAGAAACACTGACTATATTGAAAACTTTTTCTGTACAAAATCTAAATGAAATCCACCCAGGTTATAATTTAATTAGTATTTTGTTGTTTACCATGCCTTGGTGCTGTAATTCTCACTGCCCTGCTTGTGCATCCTTACTTTTTTCAGCTACAGTTACTCTGGCCTCTAATTTAACAGTCTATCTAACTGGACAACTCACCATTCACACAAAGGTAACCCTAGGTTGTGTTTGTTCCTACACAGATTTGCACGAGCGAATCAGTGAACATAAACACACAACATGTGGTTTAAATGTTCTTTCAAAAATACCAACCCTAGAAACAAGTCTATAAAGTAAAATACAGCTCACATCCTTTGTAAAAAACCAAGGTTGTACAGTATGTAACGAAACCCATCTTTTTTAAAATCTGACCCTTAAAAAAACAAAAAAATAAACAAGGACCCATTTGCTTGTTTAGGAACTCAAAAATTGTGCTTCGTTGATGCAATACATTCTTCATCAGAAACCACTTGAACCCACGTTGTCTGAACAAACTCATTGACATCTACACTACGAGGACAATACTTTGGATCAGCCCTCCCGAACCCCAAACTCACACTACAGGAATAAATATGATCTGGCTTTAAATGTACAGGTAACTATATATTTGTAACAAAAAAAAAACATGTATATAAATGCACCAGTTGGATGAGTCCTTCCATGGAGATATCATTTTTTTGTGTATGTGTGTTATTTGACAGTGTTTGGGTTTCTGTGTGTGTGTCAAGATGATATTGTTCTCCAGAATGCTTGAGGGAAAAGTTTCTTCCTTCATACGCCAGCTATCACAGAAACACGATCTCAGCATTTCTAATTCTACTGAGGCCCAAAACAGCACAGATGGGAGAAGTTTGCCTTCAGGGCTTTCTGCCAGAAAGCCTTTCTAACACGCAGTCATCGTTGTGAAACGGTTGCAGCTTGGTTCGGTTTAGGCACCAAAACTCCTCAGTTAGGTTTAGAGAAAGGTCATGGTTTGGTTTAAAATATTAAGTCGGTGTTGACTGCTGGTTTCATAAGGGACACCTACAGCAGTCTTCTGGGTGAAAGTCCTGTGTTTGACTCATTCCTCAACCACAGCCTCCTCCATTCGAGGACATTCGATGGGAATTGATCTGGAGCCAACTCAACTAGAACTCGTCCGATCTATCAAATTTTTATGCCTCCGAGATCATCTTACGAACAGGTTACAATTTGTCTCATCCATTGAAATCGCCTGCCTCTGAGTTCATCAATGCCTTTCTATTGATGACAGCATAGCATGTTTTTCTACAGTTGCACATTGTAAAACGACGTCAAACTCATGCATCTACATTGATGGAAACTTGCAACAAGAAGGAGTCATGGCAGAAAGGAAGAAACGGTCCAAAGCGTGGCTTCATTTCAGAGAAAGATGACAACAGTGCTAGCTGTATTGTCAGTAAAATGATCATTTCAAGGATGGATGGAAACACCAGCAATATGCTGCGTCATCTCTCAACACAACATGCACCTAAATTAAAGGACTGACACGCAAGTGCCACTGCTGCCCTACCAAGCAGCACCCATGCTGTTATAATAACATAAGCGCCACGCAGGCAGGCTTGGGCAAATTTTTTTCTGCAAATTCTGTACAAACATTCTCTCATTTGATCCTTTTTAGATGACAGGATATTCCTACAGCCAGCTCGACATGGCATTTGTATCAATAAATTCTTATCAGTTCCCATCCTTACAGCTTTCTGGCAGAAAGGCCTGAGGGCAAACATATCCCACGTGCCGAAACAGCCAGCAGAGAAACTACTGACCACGATGATATGAGACGGGACGGGATTAAAAACTCTTCAACTGCCTTTACGACCCTCTTACTGCAGGTGAGCCTTTGCAGTAGGGACAGAATAACTGATAGTTCTGTATTGTTGTTGATTATCATTTACAGAGTTCAATGTCAGCGAAATTAAATGCCATGCCAGTCCCTTGTAACGAGGTCTCTGCTGAGGCAGAAGAACTAAACAAAATTCACAATGTCAAGGCATCCTCTTGTATGTCAGACTGTTTTAAATGTGAGTGTGCATGTCAGGAGCATTGTACTGTATGAGCATCTCAGGCATAGTATGACTTCACATTCAGGATGTTGATGATTTAAGAGTTTTCACCTCCAGGTGAACTGAGAATGTTCTTGATGACGGGTGAACCGCCTCCCAGTCTCCAGGTTGGTTTTACGGTTGTAGTTCTCATTGTCTAGCATGGGCTACCTGTATGTCCAGGTAAGGAATAGCCTGAGGTCGCTGACGACCTCTGGATCAGTGTTTGTGTAGCAGCCGTGATAAGACCGGCTACTGAAGGACGAGGCCAACCTGAAAAAGCAAGGGTAACCTGTTGTTAGAGGAATTTGGGCAAAAAGAATACAAACATTCAAAACTAGATCAACTTCAGCAGATATTTTCCTGTCACTCCTGACACACGGATATCTCCATGAAAGCATAAATAAAACAAAGTCATACCTACATCTAATAAAACTTGGCTGTTATGTGTAATATGACATTTGGCTTACTAAAAATGTTATTCTTTAAGGTCACGCTGGTGCAACCTAATCAGCAGTTTGAAACTAGCTCATAGTTAAAAAAGAACTTAAGAAGGATTTAATACGCAAATTTAGTGAAGGACTTACAAATAACTGGTGCCACCCAAATGAAAATGACCAATACTATAAATATCCAGTGCTACTTACATCAATAGCCCTAAAATAGTCTTTTCATCAAAGCATGGTTTCTCACAACTGAGCCTTTGAGAGTCCCGCTGACTAAAGATTTCTGTTGACTTCATTTGATTGTGCAACTTGCAGAAGCTATGGCAGAACAGGCAGCAGAAACCTGCACTACAAATAATGTCTACAAAATAAAACAAGGACCTACTTCACGTCTCATTATTGGATCTTAAAACCAGACATTGAAGGATGCTGATAAAAGTTAATCGATAGTTTGACAAATCGTGTTGCTCACCTTATCAGGGTCCATTGGGGGACACTTCCAGTTGTAGAGGTAATACTGCAGATTTCCATCTCCTATGCCAAACTTGAGCTTTTCCAGGAACACCTTATTCTCCATTAGATCCAAGGCATTGAACACATCAAAACCTTTCTGTTAAACACACAGAGGAAGAAGTAAAAAATTAAATGAATGAATGATGAATAACACAGTAGCAAAAAAAAAAATAGGACAGTTGGCATGTGAGGGTGACATTACCATTTTGGCCAGGATCAGTGCATCATTCATTAAGTCCAGTAGTGGGGTTTGTGTATGAACGTTGTAAAAAGAGTAAGCAGCCTTCAGGCTCCTATGGAGAGGGTGGTGCATCACGGTCGAGGGCAGAGTGTAGAAACTAGCGAAATCTGTCAACACACCACCGGCACCCTGAGAAAAGAGAAACATGACAATGCTTTAAACAGAAGAATCAACAGACAGGCTGTCAGTAACGTGAGGACAGAAACTGACTCCAGATACCTCTACTACATATGTGTCTATTATGTTGTCCTGTGGGAAGAACCAGTGAGCCACCTCCTCTTCTCCCATCGACGGTGCAAGTTGGAAACGTTTCAGGTATTTCTGTAGCAGCTCGGTGACCTGGCGGATGTCACGCCGCTCCATCGGCCGCAGGCCCGGAGTCTTGGTGCTCTATATGGGTTTCAGAGAGCAAGAGAACAAAGTCGATTTAAATCCCTGCCGTTAATAAGTGTTGTAAAGAGACTTAGGACTGACATGTGTGAGTGTTTACATCTGGTAGTCTGTAGAGTTTCATGGTTCTTTGCAGGGTCATGTTTCTGCTCAGGTGGGAGAATTTAACTTCAACAAGCTTTCTGGGATTCAGAGAACGATGCCAATACCTGACGCAGACAGAGACAACAACAGAAACAGAGGAAAAGAGTTAAATGCCTTTTTAACACCATGTCTAATGTGTTACATGTTGTGATATTGCACAGCATACCTGCATGTGGACACAGGTTTCGGTAGTACCACTCCTGCTGTGTATACTGCCTGAAATATTCCTTCTAAGTTCACCCTCCGTGTGATCTCTCTGATGAGCACTGGGGCAACGCGCTTTGAACGCAGCTTCTTATGGACACACAGGAAGTTGATTTCAACCATCCTCTTCAGTCTGGAGCAGCAGAGGGAAAGAAGATGACTCGTGCATTAGAGTGAAAGGGTTTCTATCGAATCATAACGACTTTGCGCAAAGTGCATATGATCAGTTATGGGTGCTTACGTGTCATAGATGCGTATATCTGCAGGGATGGCACTGATGAAGCCAACGAGCTTCTTATTTGAGGACACTCTCACTCCACAATGCCACTGTGGTAACCAGCCAGGTGGACGCAGAGCCCTGAGAGGGACAGCAGACAGTTCAATACTGTGTATACATATTTGGTGAGCAAAGTAATCATCAGAAGAGACTTCAGAACAGAATGCTTACCATTTGAGAAAGTTTGGTGAATAATCAAATCTGAACATGTTGTCGTCGTCCTCCACATAGTTCTCATTTAACAATGTGTACAACTCCTTCAGCTGAAAAAGACACAGCAAAACATTTATTTTGTGCATCGTCTCCACAAACTGTACTTTAGAGCTGCAGTGATCCGTCAAAGAAAAATTAATTGGCAACTATTAAATGTCATTTTTTCAGCCAAAATGGCAAAGATATGTGTCAGAATGTCCCATTTGGTCTTAGAAAACTTTCAATCAGATTGAATATTGTAGTGTTTTTGTGGTAGTAGGCATGTGTCACTGTTTCTTGATGTGAAAAAACACTAATCAGCAGATTAACTGATTGTGAAAATAATCGTTAGCTGCAGCCCTTATGAATTTATTGCGTAATTGTCGGAGACAAACACTGTACTTACTACATCTGCGTTACTGAGATCCAGAGTGTCCCACATAAAGCCTTGAGGTAAGGAATATGGCTCCTGTCTAATGTTTTCTTTGTCTGCTTCAATCGGCCCGTGACTCGTCACCACCTCGTCTGCAAAAATAGCACAGCTCTTATCAAAGACTCGAAACTATTTCCCAAATCACCACATTTCCAAAGGATCTTTAATTTCCTGTTATTTTATTCTGCTCAGGTGACACTGATCCTGAACCATCACTAAACCAAAGTGTCTTTTCTTTAACTGATAAAACCACAAAACTGCTCACAGTTATACTAATCTGTTGGTCTGTTGGTCCCGTGTTGACTAGGCAGGCACATGGCACTGGCCCTCCTGCGCAGACCTGATTTTTGGCCAACAGTTGTCATGGAAACAGCTTAATCTAATGCCACTAAGCACGCCTGGACCCCCATTGAACTTCACAGCTGACATGTTTTTGGGACACTTGGCTCTGAGCAGCACCGACTGTGGTGAATAAACCCAGTAGATGGCGCTGATGCACACAAACAGTGATCAAGAAAGATGATGATGGAGTTTCTGCTGACAGCTGAAGTAATATTGTTTGAGTTAGGGATGTAATTTCAAACCAAGCTAATAATTAATCATCACTCAATCATTAAGAGCTTCTGAGCTACCAAATGCAGGATGGTCCTAAATGATAAATAAGCATTATTCAAACATGACATGGATTAATAAATAAGCTATAAATACAATAAATATATACTATAAATCTTGCTTACTCTCAGTGGAGTAGGCACTTACTTAGCTTCGGCACGGGCTGGGTGTCCCAGAACTGGTACTTGTGCTTGGCTGCCTCATCGATGCTCTTTGCTGGACCCTGGCAGGACAGCAGCTCCATGGCTCTTTGGATGTCCTGCAGCTTCTGAATGGGCAAGCCAGGGTTCTACATTTAGAGAAGAAATGGGCCTTAAGTATAAACAACACATTAATGAACCTTTACCTGAATGTGTGACATGACACGTCTAACAGTAGTCTGTATATAACATCTGGCCAAAGACGGACACCCCATTTACACCCAGTATTAAAATGGGATCTAAAAATGGGTGTTTTTGCTGCATTCTCGTTATCCTCATCGAGATCAGATATCTGTCCTCTGGTGATAAGAGGTGGCTGCAAAACAGCCACAAAAAAATCACAAAGTTGTGCGAGTTGTTGAGTTAGGGTAAACTTTATAAACTTTGTGAAACCCTGTGTACGACAAATTCTTAAATCAATTTTGCAAATTTAATAAATTCACTTATTCTTCTCTTTGTATAAAGAATAATGTCTCAGTTTGTCTGGCATCAAGGCTACTCTCCAACTACATAAATTGTACGCTTTTTTAATAGCAGATCAGCTGCACAGAAGAGTACAATAAACACTGTTATGCAAACAGTTATTTCTTACTGTATATCAATCATTTCCCACGTGTATTGCTTTCTGTTTTCACAGGCTCTGTTGAATAACACATCTTTTGGCGCAGTTATGGCACAGAATAGACACATAATCAGTAATGAGAGGCATCTCTCTTTCAGCCTAAATTTGAACAACAACCTATAATTTATGTCAGCTTACATCAAATAATTGCATCAATGTTATGTTGTGTGCAGATGCCAGCACGTTGTGCGGGTTGCATTTACACCCACCTAAGATCTGATCACAATGCAGGCCCAACTACCTCCAGATGTGATCAGGCAGATCAGATCACTTTCTGATCACGACGCATTTCCACCTTGCATTAACTTTCATTTTACCTTATCTGGATAATGCGTACGGATACAGATCACATTTTAATACCAGTTCAGAATTTCCTGCATGATTCAAATGTAGCTAAAAAGACACAACGGAGGGCATGTGTGAGATTTATACCCCTTTCAAATAAAAACAAAGTACTCTCAGGGGATGTTGAACAAAAGTTCGAGCTGCAATTGACTGTTCACACCAGACTATTTATAACTGATAAATACTGGACCATCACTGCTAACAACACATTTTTACACATCAGTTCAAGCCTCTGTCAAATTGAGAGTTATTGAGAGTATGTTTACATGTACATAGTAATGCGGTATCCCTATGCATTGGAGTTTCTGAGGTTTGTGTTTTTTTGCATTTAAAGTACTCCTGGAAAGTTGTGATGGTGCAGGTTTCCAGTGTTGTTGTCTCTCGCTGCCCCAGTCAGCGCAATCTGTAATTCTATAGAGGACACTTCAATTTTGTGGGATTTGTCCCTGGTGGCTTGGTGTCAAGATTTCTGCAGCAGGCTTTGCAGATCCAGATGGGTCTTTGGTTTTTTGCCATCTCTGAGCCCCTCCCTGTCATTTCCCAATTCTGCTTTCTTTGCTGTCATCTTATCAGCAGAAATTAAAGACAGAAGCACCGATTTAAATTCTTCATCTGCACTGCTGTCAGACTTGCACTTTGAATTCAGCATGCAGATCATGATATGACTAACTACTCACATAACTCAAGCTGAGCAAGCACCTGCCCCCACATAGCAGATGGTGATCAAAGGACTGGATAAGGTATATATAAGGTGTGTCAGAGTGCTCCAGGTAGCAGACAGTCTTCATACTTCTCTGAGATATCCGCTTGTCTTCAGAGCCCCACTGGCACTCGACTTTTGGGGCTGATGCTGATACCGATTTAAGGGAGTAAATACTTCTGAAATTGGCAGATGTGCGCACATTTTTTTCAATGATTCGTCAAATGTGGTTATCAAACACTTGTGACAATGATATATAACTGAGGCAGGATATTTTGCAGTTTAACAATTACTGTCTCAAATGACATCAGTGCACCTAAACAGTAAACCTAACTGGGGAAAAAAGCTCTCATATCATACAAGATTATACACCGATATGTATCTTTGATGGGCCAATATTGCCAGATGATACTGATCAACCAATGTATCGATCAGGCTCTACTTGTCTTGTTTTCCAAAACCAGATTATGATATGTACATGGGCAAAAATATATCTGGGAAAGTACTGTCCATGAAAATTGGCTTGGTCTTTCCAGGTTGCTTCAAATATAAGTCACTGACTTCATAATTAGGGTAACCACAAGGGTTATTATGAGCCTGGGTCAAGGTATATTGCCACTAATGGTAAACAAACACGTATTTTTTGGGTTGTGTCGTCTGTGCAAAGGGACTATCCTGCACCTACTCCTAGTACCATGTCTACCAACAGCCTGGCAAGTGACTCCACTAGGTTACTGGGTTACAGTTTGGGTTTTTCTTGCACATTTCACTGGGTCACCATCATCACTGCACCTTGATCTCCTGAGAGTCGGAGGCAGAGTCGGACTTGGCTCCCCCCGAGCTTGGCTTCTCTTTCTTCCTCTTCTGCTTCTTCTTCTTCCTCTTGGCCCCCAAATCCCCCCCTGGACTCCTGGACAGATACGAGCACAGACGCACAGCACATTATTGAGCAGGGGCTGACTTTTGTTTCACTCACATTTCACTTACAGACACACACGAACAGGAGCAGCCCAGAGCTAGCTAACGTTAGCTACCATAGCAACGACTGACAGCTGAGCTAGCTAACATAACGTTAGCTAACTAACGGTCTGCTGTCATCATGTCATTCAGCCAGGACGCTAGCTCAGAGTGTACGTTTGTACGCGAGGACACACACGGTTAAAACAACAAAGATGCTGATGTCATAAAGGTTTCACACCAGCACTTCTCCTGTGGTTACTAGCTTCAAAAGTCGGCCTTGTGGCGAACAGCCTGTCTGTGTTTGTGTCGGCTAACGTTAGCTAGCTGCGCTAGCTGCTCCCGACCGAGCGCACACATACACAAACAGGCAGCCTGAAATAACGCTACTGCGTTTCCCAACAGGACCGGCCAGGCCATCCTCACCCCTGCAGATGCTCATTCTCCTCCTCGTTGTCTCCGTCTATCCCGCAGGTGTCCTGGTCGTCTAGCTCCAGGCTCTGCTGACTGGCCGCGGATTCACTGTCCTCCGCCATCATATAAATGTTTTAAAAAATTGCCAGCCGCCGTATGATAGAGAGCACGGGCAGCGGGCGAGGGATGGAAAAACAAAGAAGATGCTGAAGGAAAGCGCGCCGCCCGGAGGCCAGAGGAGGGACGACAGCCACACTCCTACCTTTAACCGTGAGGTACGGTCCAGCGGTGCACACATCACACTGTCGTGAAGCGATAAAGACACTAACAGCATCGATTCTGTGTCAGATTGTGAGGATAATTCAAACAATGATGACTTAAAGGGTCACTATGTCGTTTTGGAGAAGAAATCAATCAATCCAACTCAAATAGATTAAAGAAATATTTGCAAAAGGGTGAGGTAATAAAACAAACTCAGACATATTTATTTTCTCCATAACTGAATGAACAAGCTGTTCTCAGAGGAAAATAAGCTCCCCAGAATACTGTTTGAGGCTAGAAAGGTGGCAGGGTCCGCCACATATAACCAAAGTAAAACAGTACGACGCTGTGCTGTCCTTTAAAGGTGCACTACGTAGTTTTGAGGAAGAGATTTTAATCAGAAGAGAAAGATCTTTGTCGACTTATTTTTTTTATGCTGAAACAAACTAAATAAACAAACTCTCTTCGTTTTCATGACTGAATAAACAAACTGACCTTAAAGGACAACATAGTATTATGAACTCATTAGTTGCCCTTTATGGTCAGTTGTTTGTTCAGTCATGAAAACTAAGAGAGTTTGTTTAGTTTCTCTTTCTCTTCTGATTAAAATTTCTTCCCCAAAACTTCATAGTGCACCTTTAAAACTACATTTTGACACAACTCCTTCTCTACAAGACAGAATCGTAACATCAGGTAATAATGCAAAACTTGTCTTAGGTGATATTGTTCCATAGTGGTGCACATTCCCAATCAAATGTGCAATTAATTAAATTACAAAAAAGACACGTCATGCAGTGGATCTGGGATTCGGAGGGCTGTTGGGATCCTGATGCCTGATTTGACATGGTGGTAATCCAATCTTCTTACAAGATAAAAGACATATTTATTTTATATTTTCTTAAAATAATGTACATTTTTCAAAAACTCAAAATGATGATTACATGGTATGAACTACGACAATGTAGTCAATAATGATAAAACAATGGAACCCAGCAGGAATTAAGTGCAACATTCATGACTGAAAGTGCAACTCCACCAATTTTACACATTAAAGTGTGTTTACAGGTCGTGGGGAGTACAACTGTATATGTGAAAAAAGTAGTATAAAGTCTTTTGTGGCTGCAGAGGAAGCTGCATGTGATCTTAAAAATAAACTGCCTCCAGTGATGTCACTCGGTGGTTAAGTTGCATTGTGGGTAGTGTAGGTTCAAGGTTTTTCTGGACTCATTGTGGACAGTTTAAAAACAAATGATCAAAACCTATCACTGTTTTTTCCACACATTCTTCTTTCTTTTAAAAAACTGACGCCTACATTACCCACAATGCAATTTAGCTACTGAGTGACATCACTGGAGGCAATTTCTCATATTACATACAGCTTGGACCTGTAAACACACTTTAATGTGTACAATTGGTGGAGTTGCTCTTTCAACATAGCAACTACTTAAAGATGGCATCTAAATTATATCATAATTAACTTTTGGGCTGTCTGACTGTAACAACAGAGATTGACAGTTACTACTTTGGGGTTCCTAAAGAATACAAAATCATAACCGTCTGTGGTTGAAGGGGAACGTCTTGAAAACATGACGTGTAAAACTGAGGAAATAAAACTCTCAAATGACGTCTTTCATATTTGTTCAATTATACAAACACAAAGACAAATCATTCCAGTTTGGCTGTTTATTCAGAATAATAGGCTTCAAATATAATGCGAGCAACCAAGTTACACACTCAGGATGCTGTATTGCAACTCCACCCTAGAGCTGGAGGTTGCTGTGGGATACTAAGAGAGAAGAGGCCATTCACAACACCAACTCACACATCATTTTGACCAGGTAGAGGAAAAGGAAAGAACTATACACACTCTGTAATATGATTGCTACGACTATATGAACCTCGAGTGGATGCATGTTGATTATTTCTCAGCTCTCTCGAATGAACACACACACAGTCTGACAACACAAACTCACAGCCAGCAGCATCACAGATGAATACCACCCAGGTGCACATAAACACATTCAGGACCAACATTCACCCTCTTAAAAATCACAAAAATAAGAAAATGCACTGAAATGACCTGCAGATTAGCTTCACATACAATCGCACTTAGCTTTATCTATCCTGTGCTACACTTAAAAACTCTGGTAAATCCTTAACTGTGTACTCTGAGAGAGATCGGTGTCTTGCTGATTGCTGTAGAGGATTTTTTACGATTGCAGCAGCTGGTAGACATTTTCTGAGATGTCTGCAGTGTAGCTTGTAACACACGCTAGTGCTGAGGAAAGTTTACTGCATGCTTTCTTTCACGAGTGGGAGAGAAAGGGAGGGCTGAGGTAGAGGAGAGAAGCTGAAGGCAAAAGAAGACGAGAAAATAAATAAGGTAATTTGTTCCACAAATCTGTTGCAGAGTCAGGTTGTTCAAAGGCACTTGGAGCACAAGGAAATGGTAAACAAGGTGAAACACAGCATGCAAGAAAAGTTTGGTTCAGGTAAAACTTTTGCTGTTTGTTTTCTAACAATAAGGCGGGTGAGGAAGAAAAGCCCTTAACATACTTAAAGAAATAAAAATAGCCTATTTTCGGGTAAAATACTTCATGTTGGCAATTAAAATCAAAGTGATTAAAATTACAAAACAAGGCATCTCAAGCAGCCGTATAAAAGTGATGCATAGCCTTCAGAGCAAAAATATGCCAGTCAGTGGTTCAACAATTACAAAACCCTTCATATTATTACACCTCACAATTATTTCGTGTGGAACTACAGTTTCGTAGTGGTATTATATCTTTGCCCACTGGCATAGTGGTGTGTCACATTATCTGATTATGTTGCAGTGCCGATAGTGGTTTGATTTCTTCAGTCCAAAAGCTTCACCTCCTGTGACGATCGTGTTAACACCCATACAGCCTTCTGACGGGCCAGATTAAATTCTAGCAACGTTCTCAAAACCATTCAAAGTACAGGATTTACACATTTATATCAGGGGTGACTCTGATTCTGAGACTGTGAAAAGAGCAGCATCACCTGCACAGATATTCCACAATCTTAGAAATCAGTCAGAACGGGTTATAATCTCACTTTAAACAAGTGTGGTGTGTTCCCGGCTTCTTTACAGTCAGTGGACTGAGGCCAATATGGCTCGAGAAAAAAGGTTCCTGTAGTCTTTCATCTGTGAGAACCACCCATCCTCTGTTTCTACTACAGCTCCTTTACGCTAACAAGGCTATTTATAAAAAAAAAAGGCATATATTTGTTGTGCATAAAATATTCTTATTCTTGCCTCCTAAGTCCATTTGTCTTCCTCGGGCAATATCAAGTGGTTTGTGTTTATGTGGAGTGTCGTGAGGAGGACAAAGCGGAGGACAACAGTGGTCATTTTTATAAAGGGGACCCGGAAGTTCATGAAGGATCTGAATCACCCCTTCGTGTTCTCAACTAGAAGGGATCCCAGTGCTGAAATATTCTCTCAGTGCTATAGTTAAGAAAAACAAAGGGCTTCAGTTCAAATGGTCACATCCTTCACGTTAAGGTCTGCGCAGAGTGGGAGTCGAGGCTAAAGCATAGGTTCACATCTTGAAACAAATGCCCATATGTACAATTGAACAGTTTTGGCTGCTGTTATTGTTCCTCCTGTCTAAACCAAGAAGAAATAGATCTCTTCCTTAAGCGATTTCGATATAAGAGATGGTATGGTATACAAAATACTTGTATCCTTGTTCTGTGTACAAATGCCTTTTAAGTTCATTTGACGTTATAGTCTTCGAGCTTCCTTGCTGAATCACAGAATACTAACCACTTCCAAATTATAACCACAAGTGTTCTGATTCAGTGTGTAGTTGTTCCCAATACTCATCCGTGTAATTCAAACGATCATATACAGTATTGAACAGACTTGCACTATGTATGCACAGAATATTTCCAGGCGTCAACAGGATCGGGGGTTTTCAATGGGTGTTTATAAATTCAAATTACTGTGATATTGACCAAACCTTAAAGACATGATGGTTCTGTGGCAAGTTCTGAAGTTATAAAATGCATCTTTTGGGAGATAATGGTATTAAGATGATTGAAGGATAAGTTCACTCAACAATGAAAAATTCAGTCATTATCTTCTCACCCCCATGCCGATGAAAAAATCGGTGATATGTTTTTTGTTTGTCCTATTTCTGTTGTTTTTTTTACATTTTAAATCAAGTCCCCATCTACTGCAACGCTGTTTTGCTGTGAAGATCCAGAAATGTTTTGTGGACTACAAAGCTTTACTTGACTTTACATCAGCATGGGGGTGAGTGGATAATGACTGAATTTTTATTTTTGGATGAACTGTTCCTTTAAGTGACACGGAATCTACAAATGTACTTTATTTATTATGTCTGTGTTAAGATGAAATGAGAAGGTTTTTGAACTTAAATTACACCAATTCACACAGCATCTTTGCCTCTGACTTAGGATTTTCCCCCATAACTTATACTGAAATCACTTTCAGAGGGACCAGTGTATACAGAAGGAACAATTACAGCGACCATAAACCCTGTCCATGTAGTCAATGTTAATATGGACATGTGAATTTTCTATAAAGAAAAAAATGTGAATCTATCCTTTAAGTGGTGATCTGTGGATCATTTAAGGTTGAAGGCCAGTAGGGGTCGCTCTTCTCTCCTCTGCCAGGGACTCTTCTTCTCCTCCTCACCATCCTCGTGAGCTGCATCTCCATCAGGAGAGACCGACAGCAGCGTGTTATCAGTCCTGAAAGTCTCTCCCTCTGGTGTCGGCAGGGGAGGAGGAGAAGAAGGTGATGAAGAGGAAAGTGAGGGGGGTTGCTCTTGTATTTGTACCCCCTCTTCATTTTTACCCTGATCCACTCTTTGATCCTCTGCTTTGTCTGACAGGATGGATCCTGTTTTACTGTCCTCTGGGCTGCTCTTGGGCGTCTCCTCCTCGCTGCCTCCCCCGTCCAAATCATCAACATACACCAGCTGAGTGTAGGCCATAGCTGCTGTCGTGCCCTTCGACCTGTCTTTCTCAATCTCTCTTTCCTCCCGCTCTCCGTCTCTCCCCTTGCGGCCCACTCTCGGCTCGTTCAGATCCACACCGGAGTCCAGACTGGCATCGTTGCCACGCCTCCTGCCGCTGCCATTACCCTGCGGACCTCCTCCACCTGGTGTGGTACTGTGGCACCCTGCTCGCTGGAGGTCAATGTAGGAGTGGCGAATATGAGCATTGGAGCGTCCATCAAGTGAGACAAACCAGGCTCGTGGGTGAGGCAGAGGCTTCCCCCCTCTTAGCTCCATTAAAGTCTTTTCAGCCAATAAGGTGTCCTCGCTGTTTATCTCCACTAGACCCGTTTCCCCAAGTGCTGCTGGGATGGATAGAGACTCCGGCAGGCCGAGTCGCTCTCCGTCACCCTGATTGGTGGGATTTGGGGTGCAGTCGGTGGGTGTTTGCCCCAGAGGTTGCTGGGAATGTGAGGCATTTAGCTCAGCCTGGATGGTCTCCAAGTCACTCTGCTGGTCAGTCTGCAGCAGGAGGGCCTGACCAGACAGAGGGTGCTCCCCAGGCAGGCGCATGTAGTGTGCTGGGATCACGAGCGTAGGACGCACCCTGGGGTAGCCTTCTCCTCCACTCAGCAGATCCACGGAGCCGCAACAGAGCAGCTGGCCCGGGCGGGTGAGTGATGGGAGATTAGGACGCTCCAGGTGGTCCACAGAACGGGACAGAAGGTAGTCAGTAGCTCTGCACTCACTCCCCTCCCCTCTGCTGGGGGAGTGAGGAGGAGAGGAAGGGGAGATGCAATCAACAATCCCAACACCGGCCAGCGGGTTAGCTGACATCCGACCGTGAGTTGGTGATGACAGTGCATCTAAAATCCGGTTGCCCGATGAGCAGACGGAGGTGTATGATTGACGGTAGCCCCGGTCTGTTCCGCATGAAAGGGGAGCCTTTAGTTGGAATGTCTCCGCAGACTGCCGGTAGTCTCTGCTGCGAGGCGTCAGATTGCCAAGAGATGAGCCGTGGTGGCTGTTGTTGCCCAGAGAGGAGCGGCTGTGTTTGCTGTGATGGATTATGTTGTGTTGACGTGGATTGTCTTGATGCTCGTAAGAGAAAGGCTTCAGCATTGGTGTGGTCATGTCGGGCTCAGTCGCTGTGGAAACAAGTTCCAGCTGCACCTACAGACAATGAAATATTTGAGTGTAAGAAACTTTTAAGACATATTTAATGTAAAGTAAGATGTAAAGAGGACACAAACCAAGGAAAACATCACATTTATCAAACTATTTGAGAGTATTTTAGCAACAGTATTGATACTTTCTTTCTGCCCACCACAGGGATGTTAGGTAAAGCTACAGTACAGCACCTCCATAATACTTAAGAGTGTTTCATTTTATGCTTAAGGACCCCTTAGCTAGGTAGATATGTCCCCGACACAGGAAGCTTGAACCAAGCCAGCCAGGTTTTAATTAAGTGCTTCCTTTGTTGTATTCCCTTAGACAGTGCAGTGTAGACTAGTAATTGAGCTGTTCTCTGTAAGTCAGACAGACCTCGTTGCTGATGAGGTTCAGGTGGGACATAGAGGTGGCTTGATCCCTCTTACTGCTGTCCAGACCAGAGGACATTGTGAGCTTGCGGTGTGACACTCGAGGCTTCAAACAACGACGCCTGAACAACAAAGAAAGACAGCAGATGTTATGATTCAATCAGAGAAATCTGTTTAACTTCAAGTACTACTTCCCTACAGAAACACTGTGATGAAAACAGGCACTTCAATTGGACAACAGAATTCCCTCAGTGCTTATATTTGAAGTAGAGCACTGGTGTCTGAGTACTTGTGGAGTACCAGTCTGCTTTGTTTACATTTAATTAAACACATTTTCAGTCAGTACACATTTTCTGTGGTGCAACTTTTGTCATGTGACCTGCTATAAACAACTTTCCACGTGAATTCTGATTTATTTGGTGCTGATATCATAACTGAACAATGGATAAAGTGAGTGAGCCACATGCAGAAGACAACAAAGCTGTTCAACAGTATCCTCTTAGATGGACTTCAGTAGATTTGGCTAAATAATGACAATAGGACACACTATTTTCAGACCCGACGCTGAAGGGATACAAAAGGGGTTTCCTTCGCATGAAGAAATTGTTTATTACTTAGCAGAGAGAACAAATAAAGAAAAAAATCATAACAAACTCAAAGCTTTGGTCTCTCTTTGACTTAATGTTGAATTTAATGTTCCATGAGATACTGCCAGTAATGTGACCTCTCCTCTGCCTAAAATAGTCCACATTACCAGTCAGGGGATCTGACTCATATAATTGTATATTCCTGATTTTGTTTCCCCATTTTGGAGACAAATCTGGCAACTTCTGACTTCAGACAGGACATGCTGGTGTTTCACACACCTGCAGTAGTACAACAGGAGGCAGAGCAGGCAGAGCAGGATGAGGGCCATGCCTCCCAGTATAGCCAACAGAAACACGGTGTGGTACATGCTGATGTCCTTCGCAAACACCGGACCTGATGGACAGACAAGAAGTTGGGAAAAGAGAGAAAAAGCTAATTCTGAGCTCATAAAGAAAGAAGGCTTGGCTGAGTGTCTTATACCATGTCCATACTCTACATACGGTATGTGAGCACATATATGACCTGCCAAAATGGTTTTACAGTAACTATAATCTGTGTCAAAGTAGTTGCTCACCTGAGTGTAGTGGGGACATGGCGGCCACCCAGTATCCCAGCTGAGGAGCAATGTAGGTCAGACTGAGCTGGTTGCCCTCCCTCTGCACATGACCCAAACTGCTCTTTATCCAGGCACCTACACGCACACAAACAGAGCTTGAAATCAAATTTCACAACAATTATTCTGCATTAATGCCACCGTCACAGACTGCATTAGTGACAAAGTGACAACTGGAAAGGCCTGCAGCAAACTCCCACCTCACTCTCATTAACTAAGAATAAACAGAGCGGCAGTCAACTGAGCTACATTTAGACACCTGTCAAGTGTAAATGATTTATGTTCGTTTACATGACAGAAGTAAACTCAATTAAGTTTACACTTTTAAAGACCTTTTTACAACCACGGTGCATTACCGGTTTTAAATTCATAATGACCAAAAGTGTGAACGTATGATGGAAAACCAATATGGACAATATATAGCCATGAATTATTTATTATAATACAACAGTCCCCTTTAATTCAATCAAATAAAACATATTTTTAGATCCTGATTTTTATTTGGATCTGCATCAAATTATACTCACTCATAGATACCAGACACCTAAATACACCTGATGTTTTTCATCAAGAGCACAGTGATGATGAAAATGGAAATTTGTTCAGTAATTGTTCTGTGGTCCTGCTGACAAACCAGCCAATGGGAACGGAAAACAAACAGTTTATACTGACAGTGTATAACATTACATCATATTGATATAATTAATCAAATGAATGCAACTGGACCCAGATAAGGAGCATTAAATGAATTAATGGATTCTTCTCTATAAAATTATTCATGCATTTAAGGCACAGTATGTAATTTCTGCTGCTAGGGTCCCTAAGTCAAAACAATCCAAACAAAAGACGCAGGGGTTGTTGTCTTCAACAAAACAATCACCATTTCCGTGGATTATCATTCAGATGTGACTCAGGCAGAAATGTTCACAGACGAGGTATTTTTACATTCCTTTCTAACACTTCTGGAAATTAAATTTAAGACTTTAATACTTTCTAAGACCTTTTAGAGGGAACTGAATTCAGTGCTTTTTAAACCTGATTAATAGCTGTTAAAACGCTGATTCAAGCTCTGTAGTGACTGTTTTGGCAGTACTTAATTCACCCACGGGGAGGCAGCACGCTCAGTCTAATGTCACTGACAGCCTATGAACAGGAGCACAATAGCAGCTCCAGCAGTGCCAGTGCCCAAAAACCACAACAAAGCCAAAAGGCACTGATTGATTGGCTCACAGTAAATCTGCTCCAAGAGGAAACACTCAGTTGTGCCTTCACACTTCCCCTCCTTTGGGTCTCAGGGCTAGCATGGTGAGAGCCACTTTGTTTCTATGTTTATTTTCAGTTATACAACATCAAATAGTCAGGAATCTGCATCGATCTTCAGGAGGAAGCAAAAGCTGAGAGGATATCTGACGAGGAAAGAGCTTGAACAGGAAATAAAACATAACAAGGAGAGGAAACAAGAGAGGATAAAGAGGAGGAATGGAAGGAGAGATAAGGGAACAAGGGGCAAAGAGACATCAGAGAGGTGGTGTGACTCAGCAACCTCTCTCACACTCACACACAACAACAAGGCCTGTGCCCAGCCCTGCCAGGATTCACCCTGGTTCTGTCTGATTGTTTCCACAGGGGAGTCCTCGCTCTGTGTGACTGACCTGTTCAATACTGACATTTAATGACTCTGTTCCCACGCTTCCCCACAATACACCGCAGAGTGTCCGGGCTCTGCTTGGACACAATGCATTTATAACGTCAATACAGCCTGCATATTACTTCTGCTTCTCACCCATTCATGCAAAGTCAACACAGCTGACATTGTCTCTTGTAGAGATTCACAGATAGTCAGTTCATCTGAGGAAGCATCGTCAGACTCGTCTCTGTCTGTTTACAAGGTGAACTTGATCTGTTTGTATATGACATCATTTCGCCCCATGCTCCGCTGACATGTAACAATATGAGGTTGTCAGTTATACAAGAGGAACAGGTTTCCCTGCACACTTTGTAAACAAAACTATCCTCTTTGTGACTGAGGGAGCTTCAGTATTCCTCCAAAGAGACACCAGATGAATTTCAAAGTTCTTTGCGTCTGTTTTATCTTCAGTTTAACACATACACAACCACACACAAAAACACACACACACACACACACACATTTTACACACTTAACTGCTCAGTGAAGAAACTCAATCAGGAGCCGGGCCTTTCTGTTGTGTTATTTATTTGGTGGGTTGCTAAGGAACACGAGATGTAGCCTGGAGAGGGGGGTCCGGGGACAGCTTCTGTTGTGGAAATACTCGCTGCTACAGGCTGTGCGTAGGCTACGTGTGTGTGTGTGTGTGTGTGTGTGTGTGTGTGTGTGTGTGTGTGTGTGTGTGTGTGTGTGTGTGTGTATGTGTGCGTTTGTTCTTTCAGCTTTTATCAAAGCCCTTTTTATAAGCTCTGGATATTGATACTTTGGGCTCTTTAAACTGAGCCTCGAGATCCTTGAAACTATCATGAGAGCAAAGATGGTCCAGATTTTAAACACTGAAACAATGATTCACTCAGCTGTTTACCAGGAATATTCTGAGGGTGGATTTAGAGAGAAATGCTTGACTCATCACACATGCAGTCAAGACTGAAAGAAGTTTAATATAGAAGACATTTATTACCCCCGTGACAAGGGTCCTATTATTTTTGTTAAGCTTCATGTGGTCTGACTCAACACATGGAAACTGTCATTTTCTTCAAGCTAACAAAATTGAAAATTTGTCATCTTATAAATGGATTTCCTTGTATTTGTGTCAAATCATAATGAGTAAGAAGGATATGTTTCAAAGTCACATTTTCTACCAGTTTATCAGGCAAGCTGTTGACAAGTCAGATTGGTCTAAGAGTAAACATTACCGACCTAATGTTGGCAGGTATGCTGCATCATCAGCGCATCATCATGACCCACGTTTAAAACAATCTAAATCCAGAGTAGATTAAACAGCACTATATTCTTTGGTGTCAAGTAGAAATAACTTATAAGCATTATTAGTATTCTTAGACTGCAATTCGACCGCACTGTATGACCCGGGTACATTTTATTTCACCAGAAGAATTTTAATAGGTCCTGACAGACCTTTCACTGGCAGAAAACATAATGTGGAGATACAGTAGATGTGGAAATGTGAGACTAATGTACACAGAGGAGGATGTTTTGTAGTGCAGACTCATCTGAATCAACTGATGATCTAATCACCTTCCCTCAGCTCGGCCTGTCCAAGAACTGGGTGTGTCACAGTGTGGGACATCTGACAACAAAGATTTAAGATTGCTGAAATAAATCAGAGGGCCCAGAGAGGTTTCAAGGGTCTCTGCTGCAGTAGTCGGCACCACAGAGCCCTTTACTATTGTTTAGTTCAGTTTGAGATTTAACTGAGCTCCAGCAGATTATGCATCCACGGTCCAACCTTGTGATGTCTAGCAGTATTTGTGTTTTGATTTGCAGATTAACAAGGCGCCCCGTGTTGGTCATTTTTTATGACCTTATGAATAAATTCATTCATCAACCTGACACACAGCTACAAGTGGCTGCACTGTGTGAATATGCACGTGGTCTGTATTAATGCTCCTGTTCTGACACTTTCATAAATCTTTCACTCAGGGAAGTAGGTCTCATTTACATAGAGGAAAGGGTTGAGGTTATTTTTCAGACTAATGGAGATGTAGCAAGCAGCATATGTTTAGAGAATCAGAAAAGCTTTTGTGTTTCTGTCAGTACATACCTAAGCGCGGGTCGAATCTCCAAGCTGGGATGTGATCATTTTCCTTCAGGCCACTGTCAGCCGGCAGCGGGATGGAGACCGTGATTGGCTCATTCACCTGCAGCTCTGCTCCATCGCTGGCCAATAAGTGAACAGAGATGGCTGCTATCGGAGTCAACTCAAACCTCTTCTCTGTCCCTGTGAGAGAGGCAGGAGAGTGTGAGAGAGAGAAACGCAGCAAAAAGGAAAGGGAATAGGAATAAGGTGCGCAGGAGGGGGAGCAGAAAAAGGAGCAGACGGCGGGGGGGTTGGGGGGGAGTAACATAAAAAAGCTTAGATAAAGGAGAGTTGTCAGGGGACAGACAGGAAGGAAAACAAGGGGAAGACAGGAAAGAGGGAAACAGGGTGGAGAGTGAAAACGCGGAGAGACTGAGGGTGGAAAGTGTCACAAAGCACAAGTATGCTTATGCTGCCTGGAGGGAGAAGGTAGGTGCTATGGGGAGGGGGAGCTTTTGAGGGGTATTCAAGCTGAAGGAGAAAGACACACAAATTCATACAACACACATCAAGACGTGGATAAGACTGCCTGAAAGCGTGCGGGCACAGAGAGCACACACACAGGGGTTATTGTGTTTCAGGAGGTCAGATAGAGAGGCCACTCCAGGGTGGAGTCTCTCTGATGTACCACTGCTTCTTCTCTTCACTCCCCACCCCCCTCTCAGCAGCCTTCTCCCCTGTCATCTGTGCCCCCTCTCTCCTTTCCCTATTTCTACAGTTGAGTCTTAAATGCCTATTGTGCTCTGCTACCATAAGCCAGTTCAAGACTCACCTGTGCTGTTGCCGCCGAGGACCTGCAGGTGAGGAAAGTGCTGAATGTGCGAGGGGGTGCTGGCCACGGTGAGCAGAGCAGTTAGGTTGGCGTAGGATGTGTTGGAAGGAAGACTCAGAGCTCTGCGCTGGAAATGAACAGTAGGCTGATGCCTGAAACCTTGAGGAGCGACGGAGAAACCACGGACATTGTTAGAGTTATTGTACTCGACCAACTTTTTTAAGGATTTTTTTTCTGTAGTTGATGGATGAGATGGGATACATGGGAGGAGGAGGAGGACACTCACACACCCACAGAAACCGAACTGGTAACTGTATATAACTGGGCTGCACCATAAGGCTCACTATGGATATACACATATGGATGGAGCCTTGTGTCCGTACTTCGTCCATATTTCTGCACGTTTTCTGAAAGATTCTGAGCGGTAAGGCGAGTTGGTGAGAAGTTTTAAACAGCTGTATGATGTTTCTTCACCTGGGCACAGAGAAGAACAATTACTACGGAACAGCTGGGAGGAAATTGGATGGGAATTAAATGTAAGCTGGATGGTGGTGTGCAAGACCAATTTGACTCTCAGCGGCGCCACCTAGTGGTTGTATTGCTTAACATCCATGCCAACGTTAAGGGCGCATGGAAGTACTGTATGTGGGCAGTGACAGTTTGAAAGAGAAGCATCTATTTTCGTACATAAAGGCCACAAGGCTGACTCCAATTTCACTTTATAATTCTAATTTTTCTCATAACTTTTAACATTGCAGTGGTTGCATAGGTGTTGAGCCACCAACGATAAACCTCAACGCCCCAGTCGAAACCAGTCGGGCATTGCGAGTCGGTCTCCATCTTTCTCCACTTGTTTCCTGTCATTTCTCTAGCAACTGCTCTCTAATTAAGGCATACAATTCCCCCAAATTATGTATTCACAATTATTTTGGTCAGATTCTTCTGTGAGTTATAAATAACACAAACATTAGGTACTTGTTTAAATTATTTGCTGTGCAAGATATTCAGTTGTGATTAGGCAATTAGCTTACTTTTTTCTGTATTGTACATCATACATTAGTCAAACTTCTCTTTTAAACTGTCTGTTAATGTCATCTTTATTAAAAGCAAAGCCAAATCCAGATCTTCTCAGAACATCCTAAAGTACAAGGCTGGTGATTTCCTATTGTTAAAATATCCCTAAAAAGCCCCAAACCAATAATGATTTGATCCTTTAACAAGTATTTCCTGTGCAGCCAAAGCCTGATACAGATTATTCCTCTGAGCCACAGACCGCTGCTTGTGTTAAATACACTTCAAAGAGCTACACAGTTGTGGGCACTGTAGTTTATTCTGAGTCGATCCCACATACACCGTCCTGCTGCAGGCAATACTCACTAGAGCACCAAATGTGTTTTAATCCACGACTGGAAAAAGTCCCAAACACATGCAGCAATTCTGTTGTTTGAGTAACAACTGCTAAAACTACAGCACCCAGCTGTTTTAAAAATACTGTCTTATCTAAAAATAATAGTATGCAGTTGTGAGTAATTCTGAAAGATTTACATCTTTAGGACCAACAGACTTGAGGCTGAATGCAAGACAAGTTTTCACCTGACAGCAGCAGTCCCTGCACACTAATGTTGTTTCAGGACGTTTTACAAGGCAACTTTCTACTCCTCGTCTTTGCCTAATGCCTTTTTATAAATTCAGCCTTCAAATAAGGCCTAATGGTGGTAACTCCGGATCAATACAGTCGAGATAATGCCTCGCTTGACTATTTCTTTGGGCCTGTGTGATGCTTCTCTCTGATATTTTTGGTGCAATTAATAGCTTCCTTTTCATTTCTCCCATCCAGTCTCTGCCTGCCCCTCAAATCTTAGATAAAGAGGAATAAACAGTAAAAACTGCATGTAGCTGGACTCAGCAAGGTGATGTCATTGTGGTCCGACTGTGGGTGCACATTCCTGAGCAGTGAGACACAGATCCAGCTGTGTACGACTGTTCACTGTGTTTCTAGTTGCACTCGACATGGATTTTGGCTCTGTAGTGCGTGCATCTTTTAACTTTCATGCTTCTGTCGAAGTCGTTTCCATGAAATTCAGGTGCGAGTGTTATTTCCCTTCTGTGGCTGTTTTTGCGAAAGGAAATGACCCCGTTTCTGTTCTTTGTGTGCTCCTGTCCTCAACTCTACTTGTCTTTTTTCCCTCCACTTTTCTCTCACCTCATCTGTTCCTCCTTCTGTTGGACACTGCCCTGCCCATCCCCCTTTCTCCCTTATTCTCTCCCACTGCTCCACCCACAACCCCACTTTCCAGCGCAGCGCTGTATCATCCTCTTTTATTCTCTTTCCTCATGCCACATGCCAAGGTTTATCACTCCCCAGGGCGTCCAAGTTCACATCATCGTGACAAACAGAGTGTGTCGGACGGAGGGCAGAGAGGCACGTGCTGTGGGCAGTGTGTACTCAAGAGGTTTGCATGTTAATGGTGTCTGTACTTCTATGCGTGCTGTGTCTGTGAAGTTTTTTTTGTCAGACAACACAGCTGACACGTCAAATTACTCCCTTGTTGGTCACAGACACACAAAAGACGCAGCAGACAAAGAGACTATATTGATTGTGCCTGAGTGAGAAAGCCTTATCTAATGTAATTACACACATCTTAACAAAGAGGCTGACTAACAAAGGCAGACAAATGATTTATATTGTGTGTATGTGTGTGGATGGAGGAGGGAGGATTTTTCATCATGGCATCTGTCAGACCTTACTAGACAGTAGGCTGTTTAATGTTTGGGTAGGACTAATTATTTTCAGTTTTTATTAAACAAATATGTGAATTTATCAGTGTTTTTTTTTGTTATAAAAGCAGGATAAGAAAATATAAATACATGAGTAACACTGTGGCTTTAAATATGCAAAAAATGCTGTTAAACAATTTATATTTTTTGCAAACAGACTTTTTTTTCTCTCTTTACCGCCTTTCAGCTGATATACTAAACCTAGTGAACTAATAATGTCTTCTTGCGGCTGAAAAAAACCCCCAGCTTATGTGTGTGTAAACTAGGAAACAAATCCCACTTCAAAGATAAATAAAAAAGTATTAATACGAAGTGTTTTTGCTCGTCATATGTAAAAAATCTGCCAAAGAACAAGTGTTTAAGAGTCTTTAAATACGATGTGATGTCCGAAAAAAGTCCCTATATCTCACTGAAATGTTACTTGGTGAGTATGTCTCACAATACGTGTAAAGAGATATTTTAACTAAAAATTAGGTTAATATACTTTAGTTTTTACAATGTGAAACATAAAATCTGGCTAAAAATTTAGCTTTGCCACAACAGTTGACAACAATCTCACCACAAGGTCTTTTAATAGCTGCTCTGGAGATTTCAATCTCATCACATGACCTTTCTGTGGAGATGGAGTTTGCCCAGTTGTCATGGATTTATACATAGATGTTTGAATATCTGCTTTTCTGAGAATTTTAAAGACTTTTCTCCTAATTGGCTTAACATTTGAGATTTTAACTTCATCTGCAGAAGAAGCTCGTGTGACATGATCAAAAGCTCCGGAACGGCTGCTGATGAACGTTGAGTTGAGACAGTTTTACAAACTGTTGAGACGTCTTTTAAAACAATCTGCTTATTTGAAAAGATTTTAGTGTTTTTTTGGTAAAAATTGTTTAAGAAAAAAAAAAATCTAAACCACAGCCGTTCATATAATGATGCATACACACACTGTGTCTTACCTTGTAGGCCTGAAACAATCTCCACAACATCTTCATACACTGTCAGAGTAGCAGCTCTTTCTGGTAGCAGGTCGAGGCTGATGGAGGAAAACACTGGGACACAAACAGGACCACACGCACCACATTAACTGACCCAATGAATTCACAATCAGATAAGAAGCAAACTGCAATCTACCTGGCCACTTTACTGATCAGTATCGGACATAACAAGTCATTAAACCATCTTTATACATTTTTAATACTCCTGCTTTCATCCTGTCTGCTGTGCAGGACACAAGTCTGACCCAGCGAACTGCACTTCTTTCCTCTTCCTTCCTTCCTTTCACTCCTCCATTGTTCAGAGCTGGTAAGCGTGATAATCCAATTGGCTGCCGTTCCGTTGGCTCATAATAACCACCCCCCTCTACACCCACTAGTACACACACACACACACACTGTACTGCAGCCTCTTGGGAGGTACTTTGTGTGCACAAGTGTGTGTTAGTGAAAGGGAAGCTTAAGCAGCCCCCTTGCTGGGTTTTGGCATCTACTGTAATAAATTAGTAATGGAGCACTCCACTCATCATTAGCTCACACACCTGGCACAAACTCACAATATTTCCTTCACACTAACACATTAAACAGGCACACACATGGAAATCAATAACCTGAGAGCAAACACTGCAAATGGAAATGTGGCTATTTCATAACATCAGCTCCTGCAACTGTCCTTAAATATCTCTCTCTCTCACACACGCACACTCACCAGGTAATCTGGAGGGAGTCCAGGGCACAGAGTTTGGCACATATCCCTGTTTGGTTGCGGTAACGACCAACAGTGTCCCAAGGCGGTAGGGGAAGCGCAGGTAGGTGTTGCCATCAGCTGATGAGGTTTCCGTGGTTACAGGAGTGTGGTTGGCGAAGAGCTGTATGGTGGCTCCTCCCAGGGGCTGGTGAGTGCTGGCATCGCTCAGGTGAACCTTCAGAGTCACCTCTGTGAAGCGACAGAGTGTTCACTGAGCTGGTGTATATATATCTGAGAGTCAATGCAGAGAAAATCACTACAGACATAAAACACAGCGGTGTTATAATTACAGCCGTCTAAAATACAGTCATCTACTGAAACTGGGTTTTGTTTCAGTGCCAGGCCCTTTGCCTCCAATCCACAAAGACGGCGTTCCACATCCCAGCCAATCACAAAGAGACGGCCGTCTGACCATTTCCTGGACTCCTACCAACAGCACTTCCCCTCTGAAACAATGGACCATTTCCCTCTCTCAAAGAAGCCTTGGAACACAGGGGAAAAGCAACTGTACAAATAAACACCTTCACTAATGGAAAGGAGGAATAAAATGCATTTACACAGACTGCCTGTTGATTGAGGAGAGGCTCACAGCAAAGGCTGGAAGATAACAACAATCTCACTAGTTCACTGCATCTGATGAAGCCTTTATAATATTCTGTGTCAGACTGAAATTTTGAGGCATGTCAGATGGTGCAATGACTTCTTGGTGAACTGTACCAATACAATGTAAACAGAAAAAGAAAGAATAAATGACAAGATGATATTTCACCAAAAATAATCAACTATACTGCAACTATTTTGAAAACTGACTGTTATAGTTATTTAGTTTAGTTATTTATACAGTTATTTCAAGCAGGATGTGAGGATTTGCTGCTTTCCTTTGCCTTATATTAAACTGAATATATAATTGTGTTTTGGACTGTTGGTTGAATAAAACAAGCAATATGAATATATGCTAGTACAGGGTGTGCCTGTGCCATATCATATTGTTCACCATTACACCGGCACGTCATACTGTTACACACAGCAACAACAAGCATGGCTGAAAGGAACAGTAACATTGCTACTGGCTCCATGTTTAAAGAGTTATTTCCAAAAAGGGGAGCAACTTCAAGTGTTAACGCTGACTGGTCCGATCATTTTTTGACCGGCCTCAAGTGTATAGCTTTAAGCCAGCCAGAAGGGGCCAAACAACAAACCTTTTTCACCGTCGCAAGCAGAGGCACCTGGTTGAAAATAATGTAAATAGCTTTTTAGTTTATTTAGTCTATTTTATTCTGTCTAACTTGTTTTGCGTCTGTGCAAGTAACATGCTGACTTGTTTTGTGTCTGTGTAACTCACGTGCTGACTGTGTACTGAACATGCTGACTTGTTTGTGTCTGTGTACAACTACGGCACGTGCCTTTAATTGCCCCCCCCCCCCCCCGGGACAAATGAAGTTTTAGAATTGAATTGAACTGAACTGAGTACGAAAAGAGCAAAAAATTCCAGCGAGGAGAACTCAACAGTTTCTGTTGACGTGTTTAAACTAGTATTTTGTTATATTGTCATAAATATCATAATTGCAGAAATAGAAATATTGTGATATTATTTAATTCAGATGATTTAGATTATTGCCCACCCACATCACCATGGGATATTAAAAATCATGGACAAAATTATCATTTTTATCACAGAATAATCTGTTGATCCTTTTCTCAATTAATCAATTAATCAGTGGATGCAGCCCAAGGAGAAAAAAACATAAAAAGAGACATGTCATCAATTTGCAACATGCATCTCTGGTGCTCTCTTGTTTTGAAAATGTCACCAAACAATAAACATGCTACTTTGGCCGTAGTGCTGACGATTTCAAGCATCAAACAAAATCCCTTAAAGAGGAAGAAGAGAAGAGTTCTGGTTCTGCTACACAATCTGTGACACCAGTGAAGTGAGACTGCAGGCAGTACAGTTGCATGGATAATACTTCATAGCGGTTGTTGTAATTAACATTAATCAAGTTGATAAAGGTGGGGCGTCTTTTAATTACTTTATATACTGCTGGGCAGCTTGATAATTCCCCCCAGAGATCAATTAAGTCTTATCTTAACCAACAGTGATATAGTGGAAGTGGAGAGGAAGCATAAAGTGGCAAGTAATGGCAGGAAAATGGAAATGCAAAAGTAAAAGCAAATCAAACCTGTGCTCAAGTACAGTACGATATGCACACATCTATTTTCTACTCTGCAGTGAGGCAGCTCAGCTTCATTATAGAACAAGCTGAAAAACAAAAAGCCGATCTCAGCTTTATATCCCGAAGGTATGATGAAAACAAACTTAAAAAACACTATCATTTAACATTCAGGCCACCCCACGCTCTGTGTCTTCACACATGACAACTCTGTTTGATCATTCGCTGCTGATTGACCCGCGGTGACCGCTCAATTAAGCCTGAAAGGGTTTCTCCCTCAATCTCCCTTGACCTAAACATACCCACCTCCCCCATATTCACTGCAACTGAATTTCATCGTAACTCTTTCTTGTAGCCCCACCCTTCGTGACACACACGCTAACACATACATACCCCCGGCTAGACTAATCCGCCCTCCCCCCACACTCAGGGATCCTGCGGTTGGGGAGGAACCACACTGACAATCTGGTAAGAGTTCAGCCCGAGTGCAGGCTCCACCTAAAAACACAACACTGCGCTAAATGATACCTTTGCATGGTAGAAGTTATATGCTGTTTTGTACGGGACAGAATCTGGCAGAGCAATGTGTCAATCTCAAACCAAACACATCATTATCCTGAGAGGTCTGGTGTGAAGATCTGCTCTGCAGCTGCTTTCTGGCCCTTCACTTCATTCCTCTCCTTAATTACATTTGCGCTGTCACAGCAGAGGACTGGAAAACAAAAAGATTTCCCCTTGAAAGAATCGTCCCAATGCATTAAGATTTGAGATGTGTGTGTGTTGGGAAAGATCATGACCTCACTTCCTGTTCCCCTCCCAGTGATATGTTGTTAGGGGTACCAGCTGTGCTCACTTTAAAAGAAGCCCCCTGGGAGACTCCAGACTGACAAATGCAACAGTCCCCTCCCAGTACTCATCCAATAAATCACTACTGCTGTGGCAGCATCGTTAAACAAGCTCCTTTCTGCTCTGACGAAGATCTCGATTCTGCAGCTACACTCGACCCTCCATAACTGTACTGACTCTTCGTCTGTGTATATTGAGTACCATATGGACAATAAAGGTATCAAAGAGAGTTTTGCCTGACCAACGCTGCGATCCCAGACCAATTATCTCAGGCAGCAGCAGCCAAAGCAGCAGGGTGGTTGTGTGTGTTTGAATGCGGGTAGAAAGACCCTAGGAGTGAGAAAGACTGTGTGAATGTTTTCAGCCCACTACAGTCTGAATTAACACAAGTGTGGCGTATTAATCAGAAGTTACAGGGAGGCAAAGCATTCCTGCACCAATAAAGTGAGGTGTGATAAACTGGAAATGCCTGGAATGGCTGGCCTCCATTGGGCGTGTGAGGGGGTTTGGTGCTCTTCCAAATCGAGAAGGGGGGAAACAGATGCTTTCTGCACACGAGGCTGAGGGGAAAGCTTGCTTGTACACAACATCAATATAACAGTTGCAGCCATGCAAGTGGTCACTGCTCATTAAATTAGTGGCTTATCACAAGTTGGTGGTGTTCAAAGTGAGGTCAGTTAGGGTTGTGCGATATGACGTCATATACCGTGCACTGGTAGAAATGTGTCCACCGTTATTGATTTGGTAATAAAGTTTACAGCATGGGAGCTACCTCTTGGTGTCTCTGCTATATATTTGGTATAGGCTCCAGCTTCCTCGATAGGTAACGTGATTTGGGCAGGACTACTTGAGTGACGTTTGGTGACAGTAATGATCATGTTTTCATGCTGCACTGTAGAGCTGCGACGATAAATCGATTAGTTGTCAACTATTAAATTAATCGCCAACTGTTTTGCTTGTAAATTAATTGTTACATTTTTTTTTTTCTCATTCAAGCTTCTAAAATGTGAATATTTTCTGATTTCTTTATTCCTCCGTGACAGTAAACTGATCATCTTTGGATTTTGAACAAAACTAGAAATTTGAGGATGTCATCTTGGATTTTGGGAAACACTGATCGACACTGTCTCGTATTTTATGGACCCAACAACTAATCAATTAATCCAAAAAATAACTGACAGATTAATCAACAGTGAAAATGCTTGTATGGCTGTATTCTCATTTGGAAACTTAAAGGCTCCATTTTGAAGAATGTTAGTTGAGTCTTTTGTCAAATTAAGTGTTGTCCTGTGAAGAAGTTGCTTTTGTTTTGTATGTTTTAAATCAAATCAGAAATTGTGATGAGGTATGGTACGGTACGAAGGGCGGAAAAATAACTTTTCTGTCCATATGCCAAAACGCTAGTGATTGTTAAAATTTTAACTGCCACTCAGTAGATTACGATTGTTCTTTTGGCGAGTGGTTAGTGAAGAAAATCTCTCAGCCACTTGCATTTGGCTGGTGTCTTTTGTGCCCTGACAGTTTGGTTATTTTGAACCATTTCCTAATTACATTAAAAGAACAATTGTTTTGTGATGTGTATAGTTAGGTATAGGTGATAGACTTTGGCCCTATGACCCACCCCTAATGTCCGTGAAAAAAAAACATGTTGTTTATAATCATTAAGCAAATGCAAAGTGAGTTTCCAGCTGCCTGTTTTTATGTGCACTTTCAATTTGCACATAAAAAACCTGCATGGAAATAGTTTTTGTGCTTGGCTGTGTTGGATAGGTTGGTGAATCAATAAAAACAAAATGCAACAAAGTGCAATGGAAACAGACTTAGTGAAAACATTGTGACTTAAATGTCCCTCAAGCTTCCACTGGAGAGGCTAAAAGATGCAGCAGATGAAAACATCAGATCTGTGTGGAGGAGGAGGCCATAACCTCTCTCATATTAAAACATGAAACAAGCACATGCCATATTTCATAACATTTTGCATTCTGTTCATTTTGCATTCACTGTTTGAATGTTGACTGCAGTCTTTTAATTACACCTTCTTCTGCATTGATTTAGTGGCTAGAGAAAATGCTAATAATTTTGGAACTGGTTTGGCTACAAAAGATCAAATCAACAAGTCTAAGAAGACTGTAACAGCAAAACGGGGCGACAAAACAGATTTCTTTCACCATCTCAAGCAGCAGCACATGGTTGGGTACAAGTGGAGCCAGAGATCATGTGACAAGAGCACAAGATCTCTTTTCACAGACTTTTGAGAAGCTGAAACATTGGCAAATTGTTTGCGTAATAAAGTATATTTGAATTAAAGTATTTTAAAGAAATACCATCCAGCCATAATGCCGACAAACCAAAAAGAAAGCATTGAATTTAAGGATTTGACTCTATTAAAACTACAGCAGAGTGTGTCGTTTCAACTTCAAGCTCCAACAGACTGTTGTTTGTGTTTCTGGATGTAATGACTTGTTCGACCACAGCAAACTAAAAAACTAAGACTGACGCTATTTGTTTCTCATTCAGATTAACAACAAACATCTGATTCTCAGTGTGGTCAGTAACAGACCTTTTAAAACTGTTATGGGAACAAAGCGAGGATCACATTAAAAAGGTCAATAAGATTAAGTATGAATCACCAGCAGGAATCAAACATGTCACAACATGTGGAAACAGAACTCAGCGCATGGTTTACAAAATAAAAAGCACACACACTAAAGCTCTGCCATTACAAATCAAGAAAAAGGTTTCCGATCGGTGTCCACCCTGCTGCTATTTTCCCTCATCTGGATTAAAAAACAGATTAGACAGTGTTTGTCAATCCCATTAACTCAGCAGGGGACTCAAAGCAATTAGGTTACATCATCAGGTCTCCACTCTCATGCTAAAGAGTAAACCGACTCCTTTCCTCTTTCTTCAGTACTGTATACCATTACTGGTTCTGCTCTTTGACCTCCCCCTCCCTAACTACAATGATGTCTCATGACCCGATATATCCTACCCAAACTGAGCTGCTGTTAGCACTCCGACCAGCACCTCGTGATTAAAATCAAGCTTGGCTTGCTGGTGACGATATGATTTGATTGGTCTACTTCCTGGCAGCCCTTGTCCAGCTTCAGCGAATGTTTGTCTGCTGGAGATGCAATGCCATGCCTATTATGGGCAGCAGTAATGTGAGTGAGATCTATATCTGCGGGTAGATTGTCTGTCTGGCTCCACTCATCCATGTTGCCTGCTGGACGGAGCAGGAGAAATCCTCAGTATCGACCTGAACACACACACACACACACACACACACACACACACAAACAAACACATACACACACACAGCCCCCGGGGACAAGTGAAGGTCAATCTGAGGCGAAGTCAACACCAGAAAAAGAGTAAGGGAAAACAGAGAGCCAAGAGAGAACGTGACAGCCTTCAAAGCACCGCAATCTTGTGAATTATCATAGGAATTATACTTTGTTATTTACCAAAGCTTTTCATACATAAAATGCCTGGTAGAACAACTTCAAAAACTCCTCATAAAATATCAGTAACTAACTCTGCAATGTTGAGAGTGTGCAGGGTTGCATTTCATCTCACCCTGACTACTGATTTACAGGAATAGTTACTGTATGTTTACATTCATACTTCTACTGTAAACACAGTTGTAGTGAGAGGACCAAATGTAAGCTAGCTAAAAATAAAACAACTCCAGTGTGTGTGTGTGTGTGTGTGTGTGTGTGTGTGTGTGCAAGTGAGAGATAAAAGTGATGGGTAAAACAGATGTGGCTCCACTTTCGTAGTAAATATGACAGGGCAGCTTTGAAGTTGGTAACTGAATGAGATGCCAACAGATTAGTGTGATTCATGCTGGTTTTCAAACTGCATGTGTCTGCTGCAGCAGTGACAGGATACCCTATGACACTGAAGGGAAATTAATGCATTCACCCACCACAGCCCTGTTATGGTTAGCTGCTGACACCGCTATCTACAGACACCACTTCACCGTCAAGCCGATTTCATTCCTCGAGTATAATCTTTGGATTTAATTCTTTATAGTTTTCAGTGTTATAATCTCCAAAAAGATACTTCATATTTTAGTTTTTCATGCTCCATCTGACGTATAGTAGATGCTAGTAATGCATATAGTATAGTTTTTTTTAGGTCACTATGCTTAAGTCGGGGCTCCAGGGTGCGACTATTTTGGTCACACATGCACCCAAAAAACTGTCAAGTGCAACTAAACATGTTCATTGGTTTGGGCACAGCTAAATTATGTGCTGGTGCGCAAAAATGTAGTCCAGTTAAGTTCTTAGACTTTTACAAGGGGGTCGACCGATACCAATACCAATTATTACAAATCAATAAAAAAAATGTTAAAATCTGATACGTGGGACCGATATTCATTTACAGTAAAAATTAAAATCTTTGTGTCAAAATTTCAAACAACCAGTGATGGAATAAATCTAAGTACAATTTACTCAAGTAATAATCGTAAGTACAATTTTGAGGTACTTTACTTGAGTATTTCCATTTTCTGCTACTTTATACTTCCTCTCCACTACATGTATTTCATAAGTTATATATTATAAGTTAGTATTCAGTGTTGATGGGCTATTAATTGTGATGTGTTACAATCAGATAGGCGGCACATTGTGTGAGAGGATGTTGCATCAGAGCCAAAGTAGCACATTTTAATATGCTTATTTTATCAGCAATCTGAAAGAAAAATCCCTGATACCGATAATCAGAAAACGCTGAATATCGACCCCGCTAATCAGCCAGGGCTGATCATCGGTCTACCCCTAACTTCCACTACTGTAACACTTGAATTACCTGGATGGGATCAATAAAATGTATCTTATTTTTCATCTTATCTTACGAGTAAAGTTGAGCAGAAATTAATATTTAGAAAAATTATTTATAAATCATCATTTGGTTCATTTTTAACAGCATAAATGGCAAAAATGAAATGGTTCCCACTTCTTCAATGATTAGCATTTGCTGTTTTTTTTATTATAGCAGACTGACAAGCTTTCTGTTTAACACTGCTGGACCAAAAAAAAGCATTTGAATATGTCAACCTGGGCTCTGGGATCACACTGACTACCTGTGCAATCAAGAAAATAATCATTAGTTTTAGCTCGAGCACAAAGGCAGTGTATTAAGTTTGTTGTTGGTACTCATCTACTTGCTGTGAGACACCTGAGCCAGGTGGTCTCCTTGTTCCCACACAGTACAAAGCGAGATAAAGAGTGTTTTCTGTTATAGCGACGATTAAAATGACAAATCACAGCAGCTGGACTCTCCCCTGCTGCATGATTGTGGACTATATGAGGGCATGTTTTCAGTCACTCGCACTATTAGTATTTTCAACATTCATGTCTACATACGGATTAAAAAGGTTGTTATCCAGTGAGATAAAAAACAAGTTGGGCTGATAAACATTTCAGAGAAGTTTTCGTGCTGTTTCAGCCAGCAGCTAACTTGCTAACGCTAGCTAAGTTTTGGTCACCTCAGCATCCGAGCAGGCTAGCGGTACCATTAGCCACCAAAACAGCCGGCTAACCAGCCGTTTAATGGACAAAAGCAGGCTGAGGAAAATATTAAAAAACACTTTTACCTTCTGTGGCTGTGTCCTCTGGTAATGTTTTGGCTGCTGCTTCGGAGACGAGGCATCCCAAAAGGCAGAGTACAATCGCGGCGGCTCGTCTCCGGTCCACAGCCCGCATCATTGCAGATGTGAGTCTGAAACGGTTAAAAAGCACAAAGTAGGAGCCAAATGTTGACGGTAACCAACTCACTGACCGGACACATCAGCGGCAACTCGCTTTATTCCGCAAAGCAGGCGACACTCCATGCTCAGCAGCGTCAGCAGTCCTGGTTTTTCCCCCCGTAACGCCGTGTTTCTCCTGTCCCGTTGTGCATCCCCAGCCCTTTTGCCGCTCGGTCGGTTTTTTCATCGACGGCCCAGGGTCAGAGAGGAGGAAGACGGCCCCATTCCTCTGAGCCACATGCCCCAGAACAGCACCAACAGGCGGCTTCGTCCACACGCAGCACCGCTGACACCCGCAGACCTCCAGCGCCATCTGCCAGCCAAATAATGGAAAGTACAGCTTTTTATTCTTGTTCTGGTTCAATATTGTTATCAGACCACAATATCACTAAATACATTAATAATAATAATAATAATAATAATAATAATAATAATAATAATAATAATAATAACAATAATAATAATAATAATAATAAATATGGTTGGTTAAGCAATTAAAATTGAGCTTTAAGAAAAAAATACAAAGCTTTACAAATAGAAAACAACTTTTATTTTTCCCCCTCCACCTCCAAGCTGATTAAATTTAATAAAATAACAAAAATTCATTTTATTTCACTCTTCTCTTTTATCTTTTCATGCCATAATCAATGAACTAGTAGGCAATCTCATGTATGGATGTATGTATCAATAAATGATGTATGTACATTTTGTTTTGACCCTCCAATTCCTGAGCAGCTTGATGTTTTTGGCTTTTACTGAAGTTGTTTCACAGCTGTTGGATGGACTGCCATGAAACTTGGTTCACAGCCTAAAGATAATTTATTATCACTTTGGTGACTTTTCATGTAGCGCCACCATCAGGTCCCAGTTGTCCAATATTTTGGTTTAGGACTAAATACCTACAGAACTAATGACATTCCCATCAGCCTCAGCTTTATTTTGTGTTTAGTGCCAGTTTGCAAATGTTAGCATGCTGAACTAAGATGGTTAATATGATACCTGCGAAACATCTGCATGTAAGCAGTGTCGCTGTGAGCATGCTGGCCTTCACATGGCTGTAAACTCAGTCTTGTTTATATATTATGACTAACTGATGGTAACTTTGGTATTTACTGCTTTGTTTTCTTGGTAAAACCCTTTCATTTTCACCAGTTTTGCATCAAAGACCACAATGGAAAAACTTCCTTGGTAATCCTTGACATTTTGCAGTTGTTTTGTGATTGAATTTCCTCCATCTCATCAAATCAGCTAAAGTAAATGACATTAGAAACTCTCGTCATGGAATATGTCCCGAACCTTTCAATAAAATTTCCAACAACATTAAAGGGAAGGTCAATAAGTCACCTGGTTTTCCCCTCTCGCTTAAAGTTCCTCATAGTGCACAGATTGGAGAATGTCTTAGCTGCAAAACAGGTTAGACAGTCAGGCAGACAATTATAACAGTCTGAACTTGCAGTCTGGACCAATAACAGACTGCAGTTTTCTCCGGTAACTTTTGGTCATGTGAAAATCTGTGTGTTTCCTTATTATGAACAGGTGAAACATGTTGCTCCTTTCAGACTGAGAGTTTCCATTCAGCGATGAAGATCTGCCGCTCAGACATGAGGCGCTCTGCTCTCATAATCCTGATGCTCAACAGCTTCTGTGCCTGCTCACAAAGTAAGAATGTTATTTAAACTTACGACACTTTTGTTCTAGTTTCTAACATTAATAGTAATTTCATGGACACAGAAATATGATGCATTCTTGAGTGTTTTCAGTTTCTTTGCATCAAGAATACAAATGCCTGAAAGAAAGATAAAAGCATCATTAGAAAGAAACTGTAACTTTTGCAAAGTGGAATTACATACAGTCTGATCAGATCTTTATTTCTATTGGATTGTGTTTCAGTTCCCCATGAAGTTCTCTATGTTGTGGGCTGCTTTGTGAATGGCACAGTTGAGGTCCAGTTCGAGTTTGATGCTGAGGAGATCTTATACATGGATTTCCCAAGAAACGAGATTGTTTACACTGTGCCCAGATTTCTTGATCCTGATCCAAGTGAAATTTTGTTTGGTATGAGTACACTTCGCGATGCTCTGGAAAACAAGGACCTCTGTTTAGCATTGACTGCAATGTCAGCACAGGAAAAGAAAAATCCACCAGAAGAAATCGGTAAGTTAATCTCAACATTTATCTCTGTAGTGATGTGATTGATACATTGCTAATAACGTTTTTTAATTGCATTTTGACCCACTAAAGACCCCCCTGAGAGCATCCTCTACCCTGCAGAAGAAGTTCAGCTGGGCGTTGAAAACACCCTCATCTGCTTCGTGAATCATTTCTACCCACCTGACATCAGAGTCAGCTGGACCAAAAATGGTGATCCGGTGTCGGAGGGGCCGTCACTCAGTCGATATTTTCCCAATAATGATCAAACCTTCCACCAGTTCTCCACCCTGACATTCACACCGAGGGACGGGGACGTTTACAGCTGCACTGTGGAGCACCTGGCCTTGGACAGACCTGTAACAAGGATCTGGGGTGATTGTTTTATCTAACGGACGCACTTAAAAATAGATTAAAAGTTTTTTTTGTGTCTGTATTGATGCATGTACTTTCTGACTTCCTTCACAGATCATGAATTCAGTCATCCCAGTCCTGGACCAGATATTGTCTGTGGAGCGGGCCTGACTCTGGGCTTGTTGGGAGTCATTGTTGGAGTATTTTTTATTGCCAAGGGACACCATGGAGATTAATTTCTCTATCGCTGTCACTAACGCTCTATCACTTATTTAAACATCACTATCTGACATACACTGTATGTTTGATTCTGCCTGTTTTGCAACTTTGAAACCTGTTAGGAATACCAACATTCATGCATAAAAGTGCTTTATATTCTCAAATTGTTTGCTTTTAAGAGAGCATTATAAATAAACTAATCAGTGGAGATGTTTTACCATGCAGTGGATGATTATTACTTGTATATGTTTTCAGGATTTATAAAGTACATTGCATATAAATAAGTTATAGATCAAATAAATCTGTTCGCTAGTGATGTAGTTACTCGAGATATGAACCATATATGAACGATTTGAAGTACAGGCACAGTTTTGGGCTCTTTTGAAAGGTAATAGGCAGATTTCTTTCCCCCAAGTTTTCAGAAGCTCTGTGAGTGCTTCTTTTGGTTTGAACACATTTAATTATATAATTATTTTTTCTCGCCTACATTTTTAATGCAAAAACATGCCTTCAACCTATAACTGCTCTTATTAGCTGGACAACACAATGGGTCCACATCATATACTTTTACATGGTCCAAGTTCAAATTAGGTAACAATATCACAGAAAATGAACACTTAACACTTGTTTTTCTATCTAGGAAATATCCAGGAGCCTGGCAAAGGTAATGCCATTTTGTGACCTCAAAATATCCCTGATTGAGAGTAACGGGTAAAAAAAACAACTCATTATAGTTTTTTATTTCCTGTTTTACACTACCTTTAAGCATATTAAATAATAGTAGGTGGAAAAACAGCCTATTCAAAGAGCAAAACTCATAAAACTACATAAACTTAGGACTTTAAAATTGATATAAACTATATATTACTGGATTGTAAATTTCATTGGCTACATGAGGCATCAATCATCTGGAGGCTTGCATGTAAGTGGTTCAGGAGAGAACTGACAGCTATAATCACTTATTTTGCAGGTCAAGATTTTACACAAAAAACTCACAAAAGTCACTCATTTTACCACTCGCAGGCTTTTTTATACATAATCAGTACTTTAGCTTTGTGGCATTTTACAGAAATACTTAAAAATATAGCTGGTGCTGTTAATGCTGGACTTACTTCAAGATGCAGGACTTACTTAAATGGATTAAGGGTTTTTACAGTATTACATTGCTGGTACTACCTGTTGTATGCCAAGAGCAGACAAGTAGTTAAACCACACAAAATACCATTGTGATCATGGAACACTGTTTGAAGATTGATGTGAGTGTGAGTGCCACACCTGCAGGGAAAAATGCTGTTTATAAATCTGGAACTGAACTTCCTCATTTGTCGAGATCATAATCAACTTACCATTTTCTCCGTTCAACATTTTATTCATTTGATCTCTTGCACTGAAGTGACAACATGTCTCCTGCTCTCAGCTTCTTTACTCTCCTGTTGGTGTTTTCAAGAGCAGGTAAGTAAGATGAAAACAGAACCGATCATCATGTTTATTTGTATAGATATGATAGAGTCAAACTTGTAATGAAAAAGTAGTGCATTACAATAGAAACAGTCATGCCTCTATTCACATTTTTACCTTTAGAGTGCAGTGTGTGATAATATTAAAGGAGACCTATTATGTTCATTTTCAGGGTCATGATTTTATTTGGGGTTACTACTAAATATGTTTACATGCTTTAATGCTCAAAAAACACATCAGTTTTCTCATTCTGTCCAGTGCTGCAGCTTTGTATTCTCCCTCGCTCTGTTTTAGCTCCTGTCTCTTTAAGGCTCTCCTCCTGAATACCCAGTATCCTCTGATTGGTCAGCTCACACATGCCTGACCCAGCACCGCTAACAACAACAGAGCAGCTGCGCTAAATCAATTCTTACATGCCAAACTAGCCACTAGCCGTAAGTTATGCAAATATCTGACTCTGTGACGTAGTGTGATGTCACAAAGTCAGGGAATTAAAGGTAAGACTAGTGACGAGGCGTTTCAGGAGCAGTGTTTTCTGTGGGAGAGAGGAGCTTCTGTTGGTGCGGACTTTGACCTTTTGAAATTTCAAGATCTTTTACATGCACAGGAACATACAGTATATGAAACACTAAAGAAAAGGAAAAAAAAATTGAACGAGCATAATACATCTCCTTTAAATGAACAAGGGGGTACAACTAACTGTCAGTATGAACTAATATCTGTTGGTATTATTTTTTCAGATGCTCTCTATGGTAATCTTTTGAGCCGTTGCCAGTTTAGTTCCCATGATGGTCATGACGCTGTGTACCTGGAGCAGTTCTACTTTAACAAGATATTGGAGGTCCAATACAACAGCACTTTGGGGAAAGTGATCGGCTATACAACAGAAGGAAAAACATTTGCAGATATCCTCAACAACAACCCCGGGTTTATCCATCATGAGCAATGGAAAACAGAATTTTGCAGAAGAGGTGCCCAGCGGGTTTATGGTGGTCTTCTTACCCCAGGTGATTATCACAGAACATAACAGGACTTGTCTAAAAGGGAAAGGGAAGTACATTTTCTTTTTCTTCCTGGGTGTTAAATCTGAAGCCAAATGCCACTATATGTATTAAATATGATGCTACAGCCATCAGCCTCTTAGCATTGCTTAGACTGAAACTGGTTTGCCTCATTGTGTCCCACGTGGATTGGCGTACATCCAGGTCACGGAGGTATCATATTTATTCCTTTATATCCAGATGTTTACTTGGATCTGCATGAAACTGTACTCGTTCATACCAGCCTAAACACACCTAATTTATTTCCACAAGATCCATGCATTATTAACAATTAAATCAACAAAAAATCGAGAAGGGGATTAAGATAAAAATCTTGCAATGTTAAAGAAAGTAAGAAAGAATTCCTGGACCTGGACCTGTTCCTTTATCCAGATCCATCCAAAAGTTAATGGGGTCTATTATGGGCCACGTTTTGTTGAAATCCATTCAGTAGTTTGTGTGTAATCCTTCTGACAAACCAACAAACCAACAACACAGGTGAAAACACAACCTCTTTGGTGGAGGTAAATCACAGGGGTGACCAGTTCAGGGTTGATATTGGACTTCTTAAAAATTCACTGAATAACACATTAAATCTTGTTTGTTTAATCTGTTCGAGTGTGAAATGACAATTCAGTTTTTTGCTAAAGTATATAGATGTTCACATGGTGGACATTTTCCTCTGACCTCACGCTCATGGTGGGAAGCTCGAACGCTGGAATGATGTTATGCTGCTGTGTTTCAGAGTGCAAGTCTTACAAATACAGAGAATCTGACAAATTGTTATTTCACCGATTCTCAATGATGGATAGTGAAAATCTGGAGGAACATTGGGCCATATTTCAAGGTAAAACAAGTTATTTTATAAGCCATTAGCTAACGTTAGTATTCAACCACTTCCTAGCTAACAATATATCTTTTTTGTTCCTCATCCACTGCGTTTGCAGGCAAAAATAAATGTGTCCAAAATTTGTGTTGATTTTCTAGAATTAATTTACCCCTTTCAGTATCCTGTAACAATATCAAATGGTATCGTTAGCTAGGAAGTGGTTGAATGCTAACGTTACCGGAAGCTAATGGGTTGTCAAATATGTTGTTTTACCTTAAAATATATCCCAATGTCCCACCGGAGTTTTACTATCCATTGTATTTTCAGTTGCTGATCAATCAGGAAGCAGTGAAATGATAAACTTTTGTCAGATTCCTGACATTTGTAGGACTTGCAACCTGCAACACAGGAGAACATTTGAGCTTCACTTTTAGACCCAGAAGGTCTGTCCGTATTTTGGTTTTGCAACTTGTATAATGCTGATAGCAAGATGTGATATTTCATGACAAAATCTTGTGTCTTGGGTTTTTTTTCTCTAGTTGAGCCCTCTGTTTGGGTGAGGTCAGTTGAGGCAGCGGGCAGCAAACATCCAGGCATGCTTATCTGCAGCGTGTACAACTTTTATCCTAAACAAATCCGAGTGACTTGGCTGAGGAACGGAAAGGAGACGACATCCGACGTGATGTCCTCTGACGAAATGCCCAATGGGAACTGGCTCTACCAGGTCCACTCTTTTTTGGAGTACACACCCAGACCGGGAGAGAAAATCAGCTGTAAAGTGGAGCACGCCAGCCTCGTGGAGCCCCAGCTTCATGAGTGGGGTAAGAGAGTGCACATGTGGACACGTGAGGTAAAAGCAGAGTTTTCTGTGAGAGAGAGGCGCTTCTATTGGTGTAGACTTTGACCATTTTAACTTTCAAGATCTTTTACATGCACAAGGAACTGTATAAAACACTGAGCGAAAGGAAAAAAATGAAAAAGCACTGAAGGCCCTTCTTTAAGATTTTATAGAACAAACTACCAAACTTTATATGAAATAGTTCAAATGACTTCCAACTTGAGCAACTACAACAGTAAAATGCTAAAGCATCAGTAATAATTATCCAGTAACAGATAATAAAACATTAATGGCGGTAATCTTTTTTTAATACTGAGAACTTTTACTTTTTGATACGTTAAGTAGATTTTGCTGATGATACTTGTTAAATTTAACTTAATTATGACTGCAGGACTTTTTCTTGTAATGGTGTACTGCTACTGATAGGTATTACAAGTGTTTCTAGGTATGACAGCATATTTAACATAAACAAGTAGATCCCATGCCGTTGTAGTTTAAATGTGAAAATTGTGATGCATGAACAAATAAAGTGGCACAGTGTATGTAGACATCTTCACATCAACTATATATCAAATGAATGGAAATATGATGCAGTGTTTGTGATGATGGTCCTTTCAGAGCCTATGTCTGACTCAGGGATGTATAAGATCATTGTTGGGATAGCAGGGCTGCTGCTGGGTCTGGTCTTCTCAGTTGGCGGGCTGATGTACTACAAGAAGAAATCTTCTGGTGAGAGATGAACTCTAATTTATATTGAGATTAACGTTAACATTTCACCTTTACTGATAGCTGCTTTGACCTCATTGTCTGTATGTTTTGCAGAGCGGGTTTTGGTGCCAACAACTGAGGTAAGCATTTATACATCACAAATAATCTCTCTGTCAGTTTGTCTGAAACATTTGTGGCACAATGTCACTTATCTGCTTCAATGATGAATTTGTCCTACAGGTGTTTTATCCAGAGAACACACTTTAAGGAGAAACCTGTGGGGATTCACTGAGAATATTGTCCTGATCAAATCCAAACGCTCAGTCTACGTGCATATTTCTGTCCAGTCAAAAATGTTTTCCTACAATTGAATGTTTGACCACTGTGTAGAATGATGTATGTGCAGACTTTGACACTAGAAGGCTGTTTTCACATTTATCAGCTTAAAGTTAACATTTTCTGTGTGCTCAATGAAAATCTGGACTTTATGTTCACAGTCAAGTAGAAGACATCTTGTGTCCAACAGTTAAAGTTGTAATCTGCATATTTTCTTGATTTTTTACAGAGAGAGAAGTAGGTGCCATTTTAAGGATTTTAATATAGCCATTATACGTTTTTCCTACAAAAACCATGTCAGACACATATTATGGTGTGTTCCCACAGAAAGCAAAGCAAATTTTTCACATGCACAAATTACATACAAAGTCAACACGAATAGATGCACAACAAATACGCAAAATTCGCATACTCGCACAAGCTGAAAATATTCAGCAGTCAGCATAAAATGTACATATATTGTGTGTATGTCGTCTGACTTTGCCAAGGGTTGTATGTGGTTCTTATGCAAGTTACTCTGTGGGGCTCAGATCCAGCTAGAGAGAGTCGGGTGCAGAACCAGACCTTCTGGTGGAATAAACACCCGGAGTCACATTGTATTGTGCTCTGATCCGGAGCTGTTTACTGACAGGAAGAGAGGTCAGATATTACTTTATAACTTTTTAACTTTTGGGATTAAAAAGTAGATTAATCTTCACTCCTGTTAATCAACCTGACTGTGGCAGCGATCCACCGGGGTTGACCTGCAGCCTGGCATTTCTGTACTGTAATGTTGACTGCTGACTGGAGCGGGAGGGGAAATGTACTTTACTTCACAAATATAACTTTACAGAGAGGAGAGGGGAAAAAGAAGACAGAGAACACTGAAGTCTTTGAGAGCTGAGCTGAGTGAGACGCTCAACTGAATTCCAACAAGTAGACGCACACCCTCAAAGTGTGCTGATGCCACACCGTTAGAGAATTTTTGTGTATACATTAATGTGTGGAGGGATCTTTAAATGTTCTTTTCATTTTCTTGCCAACATTAATAAAGCTACAATATATCTGTTTCTGTTATCTGATCATATATGACTACAATGAATCCTCAAAGTTCAGAGCAGTGTTGAAGAATAAAGACCCAGATCTCAGTAACACCTGTGGTTTCATTCTGTACATCTCTACAATGTTGTGGCAAACATTCATGTTTGCTCTTCTCTAATAGGTTGTTTAAGCTGATGCTGACATAGTGACTAACAAATAGAAAATTGCTGACAGCCTCCTTTTAGCGGCAACAAGTAGCTGTTTTTTAGCGAAAATGCTGTATCAAGGTTTTTAACAAGAGTCTACAGCCCAGCCTGCAGCTCTGTGAGCTTGTGGCCGCAGCAGCTTTGAGCTAAATGCTAACAACAGCATGCTAACATGCTCACAATGACAATACTAACATGCTAACGTCTAGCAGGTAATATTCATCATGTTCACCATCTTAATTTAGTGTATTAGCATGCTGACATTGACTAATTAGCAATGAAGACAAAGTACAATCAAAAGTTAAAGGACCTGTTTCACAACTCCTCAAAAACAGACGTAATGTTTATAGTTTACTAACTCACATCCTTCCAAAACATTTACAAGAACATTGACCTCATATGACATGTCATAAGATAGGATTAGATAAGATTTATTGATTTATATCCCCTTGGGAGAAATTCACAGGTAACACCGCCGTACAGAGGGAAATAAGTAGCAGCACAAGAGTAAGTCTCAAAAAATAGAGACGATAATAAGGAGATATTGTCTGGCTTTATGCTAGAGTGGCGGAGCCATGACGGAGCAGAACCGTACCGGACACGTATCTGGTGGAATCACTGTCCCGCAGAACAGGTTGGACTGCTGTTTTCCCATCAACAGTTATATAACAGGAAGCTGTGGTCACACAGGCTCTGCAGACGCATTGTCTAACTTCCCACAGTGGATTTGATTTGCGCATGATGTGGTCATGTGACTTCTGATTTTTCATGCGTGAGTTTCATGCTGACAAAAGAGAAACGGACATGTGCAGAAGGTCTCCAACAATGGTGATTCGCAGCCGAGACATGAAGCGCTCTCTTCTCGTAATCTTGATTCTCAACACCTGCTGTGTGTTTTCACAAAGTAAGAATGAGTTTAAACTTGACTACCTTGTTCTAGTAAGATGAATACTTTGACATACCTTTTTACCAATTCATTTATATTTTCCTTGTTTCCATTTATTGTTTTTCAGTTGCCCATGACGCTTACTATCTTGTTGGGTGCTTTGAGAATGGGACAACTGAAGTACAGTTTGCATTAGATGCTGAGGAGTTTTTCTATGTGAATTTCAAGAGAGAGGAGGTTGTGTACACTCTGCCCAAATTTGTTGTGGATGACCCAAGTCATATATTTGAGATTCCGCATTTATACAGGGATGCTGCGAGAGCCAAGGCCCTGTGTCCAGTGGCTGCAGCGTTGATCAAAGCAGAGGAGAAAAATCCACCGGAAGAAAGAGGTAAATTAATCTCAACATTTATCTCTGTAGTGATGTGATTCATAAAATGATGATCACGGTTTTTACTTGCCTTTTGACCCACTATAGACCCCCCTGAGAGCATCCTCTACCCTGCAGAAGAAGTTCAGCTGGGCGTTGAACACACCCTCATCTGCTTCGTGAATCATTTCTATCCACCTGACATCAGAGTCAGCTGGACCAAAAATGGTGATCTGGTGTCGGAGGGGGTGTCACTCAGTCGATATTTTCTCAATAATGATCAAACCTTCCACCAGTTCTCCACCCTGACATTCACACCGAGGGAGGGGGACATTTACAGCTGCACTGTGGAGCACCTGGCCCTCGCCAGACCTTTAACAAGGATCTGGGGTGATTGTTTTTTCTTATGAAGGCACTACAATACTATGATTTGTTGTAAAGGATATCCTTGGATCTGTAATGATGCATGTTTTTCCTCCACAGAACCTGAATTCACTCATCCCAGTCCTGGACCAGATATTTTCTGTGGAGTGGGCCTGACTCTGGGCTTGTTGGGAGTCGCAGCCGGAACAGTTTTATTGGTTAAGGGACATCATGGACAATAATTTCTCTGCCTTACAGACATTACACACATGAAATTGATAATAACATGCCATATTATATTTAAATTTAAGGCATTTTTGAAAGCAGAAATAATAATATTCCTCTTAAAAAGGAAATACTGAACTCATCAACAGTAAAACACATGTGTATTGTTATTTTATTATTATTATTTAATTATTAGGCGAATATTCGCTTCACGTTTGGTCTGAACGCACCACAGTTCTCAACTTAGCACTCAGGGATTTTGCTGCTACAGTCTTACTTGGTCAAGTAAGACCCGATAGATATTGCATAACTGACATTGCTGAGTTCTTTGATTTTTCTTTTTCTTTGTTGTGCTGATATTATACTACATTTTTACAAATTACTGTCTCGTGATTGTCAGGTGTGACCACATCAGTTCAGCTGTTCAGTGAAACTAAACCATAACATTGTAATACACCATAAGCAGCGATCTCCAGCTTCTGGCCTTCTTCCCAAGTCCAGTATTTACCCCAGAGGTAACTCTGAGAAGATATACCCAGGCAGCTTTTGCAGGAGACCCTTATTAATATAAATGATTGATGATAGTTTTCCTTTTGTTGCTAGTGAGGATCTGCCTACTTTTCCATAGAGTACACAGTTCTGATTATGATATTCACCTTTTGTAATGAAATGTAAAGCACAAGAGAATAACCGAATGATAATAAAGGAGTGAAAATGTGCATTTACTCAGGGGCTGTACTTAAAGACATGACATGTAACATTTCCAAATTAAAATCTCCAAACAGGACTACACCTTTGTTCTATATTTTTTGAGCTGTAAACTTGAAAGTTTGAAATATGAGAAGCACTGTGGATGTGTGGTCAGGCACAATGAGACACTAGGAGGAGGATCCACTTCCATTCAGGTTTATTGTAAACTTAAACAGGATGTGGGACAATGGAAACTCGCACCAATCAAATCTGGTTTTCTAAACAGAAAATAAGCACTATGAATTACAACCAATCAATAAACTATCACCATACAAACTAAACACACACGGAGCAAATATCCAGATGTATTAACTCAACATACATTCATTCTTACTTAAATAGCTCAAACATCAAGATTCTGCCAACGTAAATGAACAAATAACAGATAACTCACACTTTCACTCAGACAAAATAATTGCTGCCAGTAAGGAGCCCAGGCTTCTGCTGCAGGTGGGGACAGGGCTCACACCTGAACTCAATCCTCTATATACAGGCTCCAATAAAGCCATGCTTGATCCTCTCTTACCCCCTTTCGACCAAAGCAAACCAAGTGCTAGTTCTTGGCTGGTGCTGGTGCTGATTCAGAATTGGTTCAACCTGCGAATCTTTGAAGAACCAGTTTGCTTTTCCATGATCATGAGAGCCACTGTAGAGTCACATTGTTCAGTCACCGTATGTGTCTCCAGTTTTCCAGCATTATAGGAACAACTATGGTGGACTACATCGACTCTTTAAGTGTTGCTCCTGGCTTTGCATGCCTACATTGGCATCCGAACGTGACCGGTCCTTGGACCCCTGTTGCTTTGATTTGGCGTCCATAGTAAAAATCTTTTGTAAAAATGGTGGTCATAAGTGGTTTTAGTTGGTCCTTGGTCATGATAACCCCGCCCACAGCCCCCAACATAAGCTGTAATTTATTCCAGATCAGCAAAGTGTTGATGCCACTTCATTTAGTAGTTGGTTCCCCCCTTGTGATGAAAGGTAAGGCAGTCAGTTTACAAGCAGGGCACTTAAGATCCTCCCTTTATACTGACACAACAAACAGACTTTGAACCACACCTACTTACAGTAATGTTGTTGAACATCTGCTGCTTCACTTCCTCATAGCGAGATTGATTTACTTCCCATTTTGACTGTATATTCTCATTTGTCACCATGCGTACTTGCAGCTTCTTTTCACTTCTGTGTCTGCTCCTGTTATTTTCAAGAGCGGGTAAGTAACATTAAAATAAAAATCTATGTTGTTGTTTAATTGTGTTGCTGTTCAAAATAGCACATTGACAAGAAAGAGAGAGATAAGAATGGATCATGAACAAGACAATGCAGCTTTCTACATCATCTAATACTTGTTGGCTTTCTGTTACAGATGCACTCTTTGGTTACATTGTGGGTCGTTGCCAGTTTACGTCTTCTGATGATCTTGTTTATCTGGCACAAGTCTACTTCAATAAGGTGTTTCTGGGTCAATACAACAGCACTTTGGGAAAATATACCGGCTACACAGAGAAAGCGAAAGAAATAACAGATGGCTTCAACAAAAACCACAAAATGTTGGAACAAGAAAAAAAGAATTACAACAAATGCAAAACTTACATTCCTTTGATTTTGGACTTGTTCTCACAGACAGGTGATTTTGGTGAACACAGTTAAAAACTCTGGTAAGGCTTCAGAGTACAGACTACAAATTACAGTGCTGTTATTTAGTATGTATGTTGTATCAATAAAATACTTACTGGGTACTTATAGTAGTACATAGCAAGTACAATTGAAGAAGAGGCTCAAGAATTAAGGGGTAACAACTTTGTGTTTAGGAGGGAATAAACGTGCAAGTATTTTATGAATTACTGCATATCTATTGAATAAACACGGGGTCAAGTAATAAATTGGCTTTAGTGAGGTAAATTACTTTATATGAAAGGCAAGCTATTAATTAATTCAACATATGACAAATGTCTTTTAAAGATTAATCCCTCAGTGGGTCTGGTATTGTTGTTTTCACCTTGTGAGTGTGTATCATAGCAACATGTGGTCCTGGAGACCTATTGTAATGAGAACTACCACTACCAAGTGATTCAGAAGTATTTTGCCAGGTGTTTTTTATGTCTGTATGTGGAGAGATTTTGATCTTTTTCACTGAAACCAGCTGCCTGCTACATGTAAAAATGAGGCTATGAGTGCACCAAAACAGTAAAGTTGTTAATATTAATATTAACGTTAGTCTTAAAAGTTTTTTTTCCTAAATGCAAATGTGTTTATTCTTTACTCCCTGTACTTCTTCTGCCTCCCGTTGGTACCCAGTTAGTATTGAACTGGTATTCTGTATGTACAACATATTTATGCTGTAATTTGCATTCTGTAATCTGAAGTGTTACTGAAACTCTCTTCATGATAAGTGGATTAACTTAAGATCTAAAATTTCATGCTAACTTGTTTTGTGCACTGGTTCTTTCCAGCGGTTGAGCCCTCTGTCACGCTGAGGTCAGTTGAGGCAGCGGGTAGCAAACATCCAGGCATGCTCATCTGTAGCGTGTACAAATTTTTTCCTAAACAAATCAGAGTGACTTGGCTGAGGAATGGAAAGGAGGTGACATCTGATGTGACGTCCACTGAGGAAATGGCCAATGGAAATTGGCTCTACCAGATCCACAGCCATCTGGAGTACACACCCAGACTGGGAGAGACTATCACCTGTAAGGTGGAGCACGCCAGCCTCATGGAGCCCCAGCTTCATGAGTGGGGTAAGTGAGTGATCGGAGGTGTGACAGGATTAGATTAGCTTAAAGCTGCTGTAAGTGATTTTTTTTTTTTTTTTTAATTAAATAAGTGTTAAATATCTCTATAATTCCAACAGTAATTACTGTTATAGAGTGTTTGGTCAGTGACCATCAAGGCAAAATTGTTCTTTCATCTATTTATTTTGCTATCAATAAAAACACTTTTAACTAAATGTTCCTTTGAAAAGATTATGCTAGGAGTATTTATTAATGCACAAAATGGAAATCTAATGCAGTGTTTGTGATAAATATGTTTTCAGTACCGAAACCTGCATCAGAGAGAAACAAAATTGCCGTTGGGACAGCGGGACTGCTGCTGGGTCTGGTGATTTTCATTGCTGGCCTGATTTACTACAAGAAAAACACTAGCGGTGAGAGAAATGATCAAATTAACCTTGCAAGGCAGATGTATTATCCTGCCAGGCTTCAAGCTATGTGCTCGTGGCCAAACGCACAATCGGCCTCCTATGAGGAACAACTGGCAGCTACGGGTGTAGTTTAGGTGTGGCAGTTTGTAAAGCTGTAAACCGAAATCCATAAAATCCAAGGTCCAAGCACAAAAGCTGGCAACACAAGGCAACAAAAACAGAAGGAGCACGCAGGGGCAAAACCTAGAATAAAAATACAAAAACTAAATAAAAGTACAAACCAAGGAATCATTGGGATAACAGGCAGTAGCACGAGGAACACTGAGACACAGGATTGATGTGGGAAAAGATGAACCAACAAAGTATAATTGAAAATCACAGGCTTGAATAGACAGGGACTAATTAACAAATGTAACACAGGTGAACAGGGACAAAGTCAGGAAAAGGACAAAGGGAAGAGGTGAAAAGCAAAACATGACACACGAGGACAGAACTAGCAAATAAAACAGGAAATAACTAAACCAAAACTGAAACCATAACAATCACCTATTCCGTATTTTTTGAAAGCGTCTTCCCTTTTTCAAGCGGTTTCTAGTGGCGTCTTTCCAGATGGTTCTGGTGACAAAGCATCTAGCACAAAAGGTTAAAATTAACCAACAATATCGTATTCTTTGGACCTCCAGTGTTTGCAGCCCAGCCAAAGAGCATGTAGAGATAAATAAGTCCTTTTTAAAGACTACAAAGACACAAACAGAACACCCGCATTATACATTACTGAATGTCTGGCCACCTGAAAAAGCTGTTACAGTGCAGCGGACTCGAGGGCATCGATGAACTTGTCAGGAAAGATTTATTGTTTCATTATTCTTTAAATCACAGAGTGATTGTTTCCAATCCATCAGTGTTTATTAAGTAATATTAGTTGTGACAAGAGCCTTTGTCTATATTCAACTCAAAAATCAGCTGTGTGTGACTCTGTTTTCCTTTTTGTTTTTACCCCCAGGGCGGATGTTGGTGCCAACAAGTTAAGATTTGTACAGCGAGTGAAAATGTGAAATGATCCGTGGAATCAACTGACAAAAATGGCAGAGGATCAAATGAAGAAGGTTTTTATGTGGAGAAAATACTGAAGTTCTCATATCTGTAGGAATAATTTGTGTTGTAATGTTGACTTAGTGTAAACTTTAATCTCAGTTTAAGAAAAAACAGTCTTGATGTGTTTTGTCAAAGTCTACATTTTCTTTTGCACTGTACAGATTACGATGAGTTAAGTGAGTTTTTTTTCTCTGAAGTGACTTGACTAAACCCTGATGTATTCTGGTGTTCAGATGATCAAAAACTCTCTTGTACTATAAACTGTGATTAATGTATTCTTGCTAATAAACATGGAGATTAATCTGACAACAATAGCATCATTGATGTTACTGAATCAGCTAAATCTTATGGGATTATAGCATTTTAGTTTCTAGTTTGATTATTGTCTGTTACAGACTCAGGTATGAGTTAGGGTTAGGGACAGTCTCAGCCTTGTTTCCCAGTCTTTATACTCAGCTAAGCTAACCAGCTACTGACTGTATCTATATATATTGAACAGACATTTTTTTTATTATTATTATTTACCTAAATGACAACAGCTGGGATAAATAGGCGTATGTTACTGAAACCCTATCTGGTGCAGATGTTTTCAAAACCATCAGTTGTGTTGATTTTAATATTTATTAATGCCTCAGGACTAACAACTGTCTAATAAAAACTTCTCCACATGATTAGGATGGGATTTTTGTTTAGTGCACAATACACAATGTGTATTTTGTGTTTACCATGTCAGTTGTTTGTACCAGCATGACAGGGTAGGTTAAAGTAGTTTAAATAATTTAACAGCTGCCTGTCAGTTTGTCTGAAACATTTAATTTATTTGTCTCAGTGATCCATCTGTCCTACTGGTTTTAAATACAGAGCTGCTGGGATTCACATGAGGATGATATCATTATTTATGCATGTACAATTAACAAGACTAATAACTCCCAAAAATCCAAATCTCAGAAGAACCTCACAGTATGGTGCATTTCTCCTGTGCTTACCTACAAGATGTTGTGACCCACTTTCATCACTGCTCTCCCACACTAAGTTATCTGAGCATTGTGGTCCTCAGTAATGTCTTACAGACATGACATGGCATTGTGTAATAAAATATAGGGAGGGAGAAGGACTGTGAAAGGCAGACAAAAACAACAAAACTGACTAGTCTTTGTTTTTTGGTGTTGTGGGGAAGGCCGCACAGGTTGTCTTCTGCTATGTCATACTGCACAGGATAAACTTGTTTACTTTCTTAATGCTCATTTTATTTCCCAAACAGGAATGGGCCATAATTGTGTTCATTTAATGTGGCTGTGGAGGCTGTTAGAGTTAAAAATATGGGAAGGCAGTAGATAATCTATTTTGATCATTGATTAATCGTTTATTCTTTTGCAAAAATGTAAAAAAAAAAAAAAGAAAAAAAAAAGAAAAGAAAGAAAAGAAAAGAAAAGAAAAGAAAAAAGATTTATAATAATAATAATAATAATAATAATAATAATAATAATGATAACAATAATAATACAATATGGCTTCATGTTTGCTTCTGGTTTCAAACATTATGGCTGAATGTTGTGAATCTTCAATGACAGTATACAAAGTAGTTAAAATTAGCCCTACATTTATCAGCTGTAACAGTAGTGATGCTTACACATTAATTATATTAAAGAAATATATATATTTAATCTAAAATGCACTTAAGTTAAATATCTGAGTACTTCTCCCCCCACTGTGTAACTCTGCCCAGAAAGGTTTGCCTGTAAGACAGCGTCCAGGGCATCAATTCACACCGCGCCTCCTCTTTATGCGCATGCGCACTCTGGAAAAATGAGCCGCTTTGGGTTTTATTTTATTTTCCTCTTCTTATTATATAAATGTCCGAGTTTGATGTTGTTCTTGTGCTTCGCCATTTATGTTTACATTCATTACAGAACAAGATAAAACAAAAATAAAGAAAAGACAGGAAAATGAGTTTGGAAGAATTTGACCTAAATAGATAACAGCTTTTGATTTTTTTTCTATTACCAGACGTGTTTTCCTTTCAGCGGTCATGAGTCGTCCTTGTCACTGCAGCTCTGACTGGCGTCAGTCTGGACTGTGCTGTTCCCGTTTCGGAGGTCGACACAGAAACCATCACGAAAACACCGGAAAGGTTACGTTACTGGGCTGCGATAAGACGCAGGAGATGCTTGATAAGAGGCTGTTATAAACACAGAGATGTGTCTGGAAAACTACCTGCATCCACCGACCACAGGGAAGGACTCGACAACACAGCTGGTAAGACTTAAAGATTTACTGGAAGTGTAGAGTTTGTTTTACTGACCTGCTCCAACAGGTGGAGTGACCGGAGTTATAAGTAGCTAGACTGGCTCAGGAATACTGTATTTTCAATTTTAAGTATTTTGATTTCATGCTGCTTTTCAGAAGGAAATATAGTACCTTTAACTTATTTAAAGTTAAAGTTATTTTACTTTGCAGGTGTATAAACCATATAATCAGCATACTAGATGTGATACACGATAAATGTAAAAAAAAAAAAAAAACTCAATTGAAGCCACAGACAGGATACAAACAGTATATAAAATACCTCAAATTAGCTCCAGCTACAACATTAAAATGCTGTTTTAATATTAATCCACCAGTTTTAAGCATAATGTGTAACACTGTGACAGAGACTTCTTTTTACTATTGACTATTTTTACTGTGTGACTTATAATTATAAGTACATTTTGCCAATAATACTTTAAAATACTGTTTGGAACGCACTTTTTTTAATTGAGTATTTTTACAGTGGTATTGCTTCTTTTACGTAAAGGATCTAAATACTTCCACTGCTGACCTTATCTATTCTACTCCACTACTCTACCATGCTTTATTCTGCTTTACTCTTCTTTAATCTACTCCTGTTCTCGTTCTCGGCTATTTTACTGCTTTTTAATTTACAATTTCTCTTCTGTGGTCTTCTTACTCTACACCACCTGACCACATTATACATTAATCTATTTTACTTCTAAATTACTTTCCTTTTCTCCTCTTCTTTACTCTTCCTCACGCGGTCGTCTGCTGCTTCAGTTGACTTTCCACGCTGCCTTACTCCACTCGACATACACCACATATTCTACTTAACCTCGGTCTAATTTACTTAATTCTCCTCTACCCTAGCTTGTATGAAAAAATAGATTAATCAATCATGAAAACAATTGTTATTTGCAGCCCTAAAATGTAAAACTTACATATCTTCTAGGTGAATAACATCAATATTTTAGCAACTATCCAACAAAATAAAGTTGTATTTTCCACGTGTTTTCACCACAAATAAAGTTTTTAGGAAGTTCACACTTCTATATTGTGGTATGGATCCTATTTTCTCAGTGTATAAACTTGTGTTCTTGTTGTTTGTCTTCTCCACAGTTTTTCTCTGACAACACTCAGCAGTTTGAACCAATGGGCCTCTCTCTGTCAGTCTGGCTGTACAGCAGGTCAGACAACAGCCCTCTCTCCTCTTCATCGGGGTTCACTCCGCTGGCTGTCCCGACCTGCTCTCGCCTCGCGGTCACTCTGAACTCCTCTCCGGTTGCTCCAGGAGACGGTCGCTCGCAGTGGAGCTCAGTCCACCACTCTCCTCACTTCCTGCTGTCAGCCTGCAAACAGGAAGCGACACGTTCACCTGTTGAGCGGAGCAGCGATGGGGTGAGGGCGGAGATGGGGGTGAAGAGCGGACTTCATGTCTGGGAGGTGCTGTGGAGGCCCAACCACAGGGGGAGTCATGCCGTTCTTGGCATTTCCAGGCAGAACTGCCCTCTTCAGGCCTCAGGGTACAACGTGCTGGTGGGGGGAGACTCACACTCGTGGGGTTGGGAACTCAAAACCAATCAGCTCTGGCATGCAGGACAGAGCCTTGGACTTTACCCAGAAAAGAAAAAATGTCATGAAGATTTGAGGTCACAGTCCTCCACTTCATCAGACACTAAGATGGCACAGACACCGCTTCCCATCCCTGAGCGCGTCCTGCTGGTCCTGGATGCCGACGCAGGAACTCTGGGATTTATTGTTGATGGCAGCTTCCTCGGTGTAGCTTTTGAAGACCTCCCTCGTGGAGTGGAGTTGTTCCCTGCAGTGAGCAGTGTGAGAGGAGGTGCCAGCATACGTTTGCGCTACCTGAACGGTGCCACCCGTGAGTGTGACATTTTTACACAGATCTGCTTTAGTAAGATCTGCTCGGGTATTATAAAACATTATAACCTAACAATTTTTGTTTCTCTTTCCTCCCCAGGTGATCCACCTGCCCTGATGGCTTTATGTGGACTGTCAATTCGTCAACATTTAGGGGAACAAAGGCTGAATCAAATGCACAACCTGCCTCTACCCACCCGCCTCCAGCACTACTTGCTTTCTAGTCATTAATGTACACTTAAACATGTACACACATTCACACAATAGGAAACATGTCAAGTACTGAAGTGCACCAAGAGATGCAGGACATTTCCTTTTTAAATGGAAATGTATGTATTTATCATTTGTTTTATTTATTGCAATGTAATATATACATTGTTCAATCATAATATTTAAACTGTGTAGTTTCGAAACACCAACAGCGAACTGAGAGGAAAGACTTTTGGGGTGTGTTTTGCAAAATAAAGGAGTGTTTCTTTAGCTGCATCTCTTTCTTTCTTTGTGTACAGAATAAATTACTCCTACTTAAATTTGACCTTGTGTTTATGCTGCTTTACAGTTTTAATCATTTTGCATAATGTTAGAAGAAAAGAGAATCAGAGCATTTTGGTGCAGTATTGTTGTTTGGTGGTGTGGAGGCCACCACTTTAGCAGAGGGTCAGTCCCAAGGTTGCCCTAAAACATTAATGATGCCTTAAACTGCATAATACAGTTGCTTATACTCGTTAATATATCCTTAGCAAAACTCTGTATGAATTCATCTATTGCTCAATGATAACAAACTGCCTAAATTCATTTTTCAACTTCAAATGAGCATCTGTTAGGTAAGAAGGAAAGATGACTCAGACTCTTGGCTGCTAGCTCAGCTGCTACAGTGCCAAAGTCTTTTAAATTTTAATTGAAGTTTAATCATGTTTTCCCCAATGGTTGGGCTTTAGAAGGTGAGAAGCATACACCCATTCTACCACTAATGGGAAATATTTACTGAGTAACAATATCATAATGTAAATATAAAGCTTTAAACAAATCCTGATTTAAAGAACTGATAAATAAAAAACTTTGATGTTTGAGGTTTTTTTTCAATATTGTCAATACAAGAATTAGCTTCTAAAATATGATATACAATTATAGATTAAAAGTAACAAACAGTATAAAGTAGTTCAAATTTGCTCCAACTTAAAGCAGCTACAATATAAAGCTATGTCTATTATGTCTACATTAGGCCTACTTCTGTACTTTTAAGTAAGATTTTGGACACAGGATGTGTACTTGTAATGGAGTATTGTGGTGTGTTTCAAGTAGGCAACATTTTATTCTTTTTTTGGAGATCAGATATTTGATTGTGAAAATTGAAGCAAGTTTTTCGAAATATTGGTCCCACTCCGAGTGTTTAAAAATGGTAATGTTAAGGAAAAATATTTTTTAAAAAGGCTTCGGAAGTGGATCTTGTTTATTCTTGTATTTTTTTTTTTTTTTTAATAAAATCAAACCGACCCATATCATTTTTGCACTGTCCCCCATTGAGTCAGAAGTTGCCTGATATCTCTCTGAGAAGTAGCAGAGTGACAATAAGAACACACAAAAGTCGACTTTTATTAGTCCACTGATTGCTCATTTTGTTAGTTCACTTTAAGAAAAGGAAATATCATGAATAAATTATGTTTATTTGGGTCTGTTGTTCTGTGTTTTGCCAGTTTAGCTGCTGATAATCAGCCCTAACTGAAGTCAACAATTAGCAGTAGCCATTTTATCGGCTTGGTGTTGCCATGACAACAGAGAGACAAAGGGAAGGCGCGCGCGAAAGAAGGGACCGTGAAAGTGATCTCTCTGGCTAGCTAACTGAGAAGCTGCTGTAACACGAAATATTTATCAACTCTTTAAAAGTATGTGTCAGACTTTATTAACATAGTTAAGTCCCATTAGCTTTCCTTTAAAAACAGCCCCGACCCCTCCTGTGAGTATATGTTAGCTAACTAAATGAATTGTTGTAATAGCTAGATTGTCTTAAGGTAGCTAGCTTACAGTAGCTAGCCTAGCTAAGTGGCGGCTAACCTAGATTAACTCCAATTTGATGGCTGATTTATTAACCTAGGCAGCTACGTAGCTAAAAGTTTTTGTCTTTTAAAGGTTAATGAAAATGTTGTACCTTATTGTACACTTAAATATCTGGCGTATAGCATTAAATTAGTATCTTAGTTTTGACTGTTCCTACCGGATCCAGAGTTAACTTGTCATGGCAGCGCTGGATGGTCTGAGTGGAAGAGGAGCGCTAGTTTTTGGTCCCCCAGGCATACATGAAGACGAAGAAGAGGAGGAAGACTCACCTGTGGTAAACTCAGATGTCACACTCAGCAGCAGCGAAGTAAATAGTTCCAGCAGTCAGTTGCAAACTCTTGCATATGTTTATTACCAGGTTTTACTGAGTGTTTTAGCCCAGCATGGACAGGTAGGCCTCTGCTTCTATGACAGTAAGGACTCCTCTTTACACTACATGAACGACACACCTGACAACTACGAGCTTCACCTGCTGGCCAGAGGTATCAATACACAGCCTTTTACACAGCTCAATGTTCAATAATGCAGAAATAACAATTATGTGTATGAACCCACATAAGTGTTTGCATTACCATACTGTGTGTACCTTGTTCCTTCTTCTGTTTGTTGTTGTTTAGTCATCCAGGAGGTTAGTCCTCATTTAATAATTACCAGTGCAAAGCAGGAGCGCTGCATGACACGCTTCCTTCATCAACTTGGTGAGTTCTGGGAGACAGAAATGATTTTAGCCTCGGGAAGAGAAACAGAAACATGTCAAAAGAGTTTTGTTTTGACATAGTATGAGACAAGTAGTTTCTGGGTCAAGGAGATGCATTGAGATTAGAGCTGCTTGACACACAGACAGCTAGTGTGATAACGGAGTAGAGTGATTCTGTTGCTGTTATGCACTGCTTTACACACTGTTTTTCTTCTAATTATCTTTTTCTTTTACACAACAAACTATTTTTATTTTTTTCCCTGTCCAATCACAGGTTCAAACCCAGACTACAGACCAGAGGTGGTTACCTATCCATATGTTGACTTTGGTAAACAGACGCCCACTCACAATATCTAAATGTCCTCATTAATTTTTAGGTAGGATTTCTGCATTAAATTAACATGATTTTCCGCAGTGAATGATTGATGTGAGTCCATTTTTGAATGTTACAGGCCTGGAGGTGGGTAAGCAGAGGCTACTTTCTGCCCATCTGCCTTTCCTTCCTGCCTCCATTTCAGAAAGCGAGAAAATGTCCTACCTCTCCTCCTGTATCTCCTTTGACTCACCCCTGATGGTGAGCCACCTGTCTACGTATCATCCATCAGTCTATCAATGTGCAGGAGGTGATCATTAACTGTCCATCATTTTCTTGATTTTATATGTGTTATGTCTGTTAATGTGTGTGTGTGTGTGTGTGTGTGTGTGTGTGTGTGTGTGTGTTCGCATCCGTAGCTGAGGGCAGTGGGTGCTCTTCTGAAATGTCTGGACAGGAGGAGAGTGGGAGTGGAGCTGGAAGACAGCAGTGTTGGAGTTCCTATCCTACAGTTCCACGCCTACACGCTGTAAGACACACACACACACACACACACACACACACACACACAGGGGCTGTTATCACATATTTTCCATAATGAGGACCTTGACAGAGTTTTGTCAATGAAGAGTGATTTCGTTCTGCACTGTATTCAGCTTGTTGAAGGCTGTCAAACAGGCAGCAGTGGTATGCGTTTGTGGCATTATGTTTTCATGGTATATTTACATTTACTGTATTACATTTTCTTTATTCTCTTTGTTTCTCTGCATCTCTGTAATCTGTCCCATGTGACGCAGAATTCGTCAGGAATGAAAAGTGTTGCTTCTCTGAAATGTGCGTTGTTTCTCCCCAAACTAGTAATGGTGTTGTTTGCATTGACCGAGACACCTACAGGTAAGAGTGTTCTATCACAGTCTCTATTAGATGATCTTTGTCTCTTTGATCAAATGATCTTTGTCCAATATATAGTATTTTGTTAATAGCTGACACTCCATATCTCCAAAATCTTTCATAAATTGCTCCTTGTGCCACAAAACCAAAACCCACAGTGCCTTTATTGCTCTCCTGCCCTAAATCTATATATATATATATATCTTACCTTAAACTGGCAGTAGACAAGTTTTTTGCTTTAACATATAGTTATAGGGAATTGTGGATTGCACAATGGAATGGCTATAGAATAATGACACTGTCTGCGTTTAGATTGGTTTGCCAAAAACTGTGTTATTTTGTCTGCTGACAGGCACAAAATCTCCTGGGAAAATGCAGGCTGATCATTCAGTCAGGCTGGCAGCCTGGCAGCATTTCTATCCGCTTTCACGCCTCCATTAAAGACTTAATGAATGAATAAAGTCATGTTTTGTCCTATTTTCTTGCTAGTTGCTACTCTGATTCATAGCTGTTAAAAATACTACCACTTGGAAACGCTAGGGGGGGGAAGATGTCTGTTTCTTCTCTATCCTCTGTGTGATATGTTTACTTTCTTCATGTCTTTTTGTTGTAGTTTCAATTTGTTAATGTGTTTCGGCACCTTGTGAGATAAACACTTTATTTCTACAAAATATAATAACATGAATAAATAAATATAAGGTGGCAAATTGTATGAAATCCGATTTATAATTAGGTTAGGCAGAAGAAAACATATAAAAAGAGACAAATGATGATTGAGAGATCACCATAGATGTTGTATTTGTTCCAGTGTACTGCAGATATTCAAATCAGAACTTCATCCTTCAGTGTACAAGCTGCATTCTGGCGAAAAGGAAGGACTTAGTCTTTATGGTACGCAGCTCTCACAGTGGTAATTCCGTCCATTATCACTTACTGTTTTATCTAAAGGTTTTTACATGAACCACTTGTTCTTGTTGTGTGTTGCAGGGATACTGAACCGCTGCAGGTGCAAGTTCGGCTCCAAACTGCTACGGTGAGAAACACCTCTGCTGGAGTCCAATCACACAATACAAATATGAATAATGAGCTTACTTCTTCATCAAAAGAAAATATTAGGCTTTCATTAAAAAAAGGCTATTTTTGTCAGCATGTCCTCAGTATTCGGTTTAACTAACCAATGTCTTTATGCATAGCTAATTTAATAGACAGATGAAATTCAAACTGCTCCACATCATACATAAAAGACAGTAACAATAATACAACAATTATATAATCATAACTATCGGGTTAAAATTATCATGGTAAAATAATTCACTACTTTGTCAAAGTTAATTTATTATGAGGGAACATTAGGGGCAGTAGCAACAAACTACCAGAGCAAACAAAAATGATTTTTTTTTTCATATATTTGCAAATTTTAATTTACCTCTGTTGTGGGATTCTGGCAGAAGATTTTGTGGTTGTCACAGGAATTTCAAGGTTTGCATACTGCTGCTCGTATCTATGGCAACATGATGAATGTCTAATTTTTTCCAATATAATGCATCATCTGTTTTTGGTACTGTAACAAATTAGATTATTATTGATGATTGTGGGAATGTACATTTATGTAATTCTGCCGTTTTTCTTTATGCAATCATACCTTTTTTTTTACATACACACACCATCTGGTTAACTTTTTCTCACATACTGGAAGAACTTAGTTTTTCCGTTTGTACTATTTGCTTTATAGAAGTAACGTAAGTGTAAGAGATGTCCTTTCCTCTCTCAGCCAGTGGTTTCTACGGCCAACGCAGGACCTGGCCGTGTTACACAGGAGACAGGAAGTGATACGTTTCTTCACGTCACCACGAAACTCCGACGCCCTGAGCACCCTACAGTCCTCACTACGCAACATCAGTAACATACCAGTAACTCTGACCAGTGACCTACTTTTTCTCCACATCTGTGACTACTTATCCCCTTACCTGCTGTGTCACCACCAGTCTCTCTCTGTGTGTGTGTGTGTGTGTGTGTGTGTGTGTTTGCTTGTTTGTTAGACTCTTTTGCGCAGGATGTCTCTCTCTAACACCAGAGTGACCAACTGGCAGAGTCTGTACAAGGTTGGACCATAAACCCTTTATCCAGACAAGTTCTGTTAAATGTGTACAAAATGCTGCATTTGTGTGTGTTTGTCAGACATTGTACAATGCAGTGTGTATCAGGGACACGGTGCGACACCTACCTCAGTCCATTCAGCTCTTTCGTGATATCAGTGAAAGGTTCTCTGATGACATCCACTACATTGCCTCCCTCATCAGCCGAGTTGTGAGACTCACACATCAATACACAGCTCAAATCTGAGCAGTTTCCTGGCTTTTGTTGCCACGCTCAGTGGTTCACAAATGTGTTGCAGCCTGTCGAGTGTTAATGAGTTTGACTTCATCTCTGATTTGGAACATGTAGGTGGATTTTGAAGCCAGTGTAGCTGAGAACCGCTTTACCATCAAAGCAAATGTGGACCCAGCAATTGATGAGAGTAAGATCCTCCCTACTGGATTCAGTTACTTAAACAGTCATGATCGAAAATCTCGAGTATACTGAGACTGTCTTGATACGTTTATTAACGATGCTCCGTCCCTCTTTCAGAAAAGAGGAGGATGATGGGGCTGTCCGACTTCTTGACAGATGTAGCCAGAAGAGAGCTAGAACACCTGGACGCTCGCATCCCCTCCTGCTGCGTCATCTACATCCCTCTGGTCTGTCCACACAGTTGATATGTATCTTTCCAACAACTAAATTTTTTTTCTCATCCTGCTTCCAACCGCATGTGCTAAATTACTGGTGGGATTCATACTATCAGATATGCTTCTCTGGAGCACCACACACTGTATATCAGTGCTCATATATCATTTTTTAATTCTCCCCACAGATTGGATTCCTGCTGTCTGTCCCTCGCCTGCCCAGCATGGTGGAGAAAGAAGATTTTGTGATAGAGGGGCTTGATTTTATGGTTTGTGTGTGATCTTGTCCACATGTTAATTTTGTTTGTTTGCTGTTTGTTTGCTGTAATACCTTTCCTTGTGTCCATGTGAGCTAGTTTCTGTCAGAGGAACGTCTGCACTACCGCAGCCGGAGGACCAAGGAGCTAGACGACCTCCTCGGAGACTTGCACTGTGACATTAGAGGTCTTTTATGTCCTTTCCTAGCAGAAAATCTTTACCTGATAGCTGGCATGTAGAAATTACAACAACCACTGAAGGCCCTCATGATGGTTTACTTCTTGTTTCTCAGACATGGAGACGGCGGTAATGACACAGTTGCAGAAAACAATCCTCGAGAGGAGCGACTCCCTTTACAAGGTTGGTGTTCATCACTGTGCACTTCCAGGTCCCAGTGTTTAAAACTCCCACTCTGATAAAACGATTGTTGGCATGAAAGAACTCTGCTAATGTGTGTAGGTGGAGTTTGTTGTGATTAACTATCAGTGTTGCCTTGGACTGTGTTAAATATTTTGATTATGAAACAGTTCCGGATGGTCCTGAAGTTCTTTTCAAGTGCTGTGATATTTGTCTCATGACAGATGGGTGTACTGCTATTTCATGCTGTAATTGCAAATTTAATTGTTATTTCTGAGGACATAATGAACATTAAGGTTAGATGATAAATTATTGTGTTTACAATATTGGAGCTGCGGTTCAGATTTTCTAGCCTATTAGGCAGACTTGGCAATTAAAGGAATGTAAAATAAACAGTGAGCTTTATTGAAAAACAGACTTGCAGCGTTTCAAGTTTATTAAGCTTTATTAAAGTGATTCTCTCTTTTGGATTCCCATTACATCAAAACATTCAAAGAGAAATCTTACACTGCTCCTGCATTATAATCCACTTCTTTGTCGTCCTTCTGCATCCTCAGATTGTTTCAGATACTCATGTATTCCACCAAAATGCGGCTTGAAACACAGGTTCCTTCTCAGTTCACATGCACGACCCTGTTAAGCTGCAAGTTTGTGAACACTAGAGCTTCTGGTTGCTGCTTTCACTGATCAAAAATGCCCTGTACATGATAGTCAGTGTGTTTAATATGTGTTGTGTAGGTTCTGGATCTAATTGCTGAGCTGGACTGTCTGATGGCCATGAGCACTGCCTCCCAAGAGTACGGCTACACCTCGCCCAAACTAGCCAATCACAGGAGGATAACAGTTACACAGGGCAGGTAGGGACTCACGCACTAGATGGTAACAAATGTCCTGGTACTTCAGTTGTTGTAATCTTTAACTTTGATGATGGAAAGTAGCGTGCCATATGAGCTTTTTTCTCCATTTTTTAGACATCCGCTGTTAGAGCTGTGCTCTCCTGTGTTTGTGGCCAACACCTTCCAGAGCTCAGAGTCGCAGGGCAGAGTCAAGATTGTCACTGGCCCCAACTCGTCGGGCAAGAGTATCTACCTCAAACAGGTGGGAGAGTCAGAAAACACTCCCACAAGTTCAGTGATACACATCTTCTGGTCTAGCTCAATTAAACTCAACTTTTTGTGTCACTTTGCCCAGTGACACTGTTTTTTCATGTCTGTTTCTTTACGTGAACCAGTTTGTTATATACATACTTCAGTTTCCAGTTTACTTGAAATCTGTTTATCATCAATGTTTGGTAGGTTTTGGGGCCAAACGTGCTTTTTTTTCTTTGTTTTTCTTTTGATGCAGTCAGTGATAAGCTATGTTTAGAAGCTTTAAGAAGCAAAAGAACAGCAAAACTACACAAGTGGGAGGCACTACTCGTTAAAAGAAATCGGGATAATTGTTTCTAATCTGCCTTCAGCATCTGTTTTTTCAGCACCAGTAGTTGCACTCCAGATACTAATTACTTCAGCCTTCTGCTAGATGATGACAGCTGTTATGATGTACAAGATTTATATTTTCCCTTTTCAAACTTTTAAACTTCATTGATTATTAAGAGAACCACTGTAGCTGCCATTTACAACTTCATCAGAAAACAAATTTAATGTAATTAGGAGTTTCTTTTTGAGAATGTCTTCATTTTTCAGTCCTTTTGGTGGAGAGTTTTGACCTCCAGGCTGCCATTGAGAATCACTGATGTTACTCCTTAGCCCTGACTTGTAACTTGTAAGCTGCTTTCTGATTTGTCTTTGGCAGGTGGGTCTGATTGTGTTCATGGCTCTGATTGGCTCGGATGTGCCCGCGAAGGAGGCAGAGATCGGTCTGGTGGGTGGGATCTTTACCCGCATGCAGAGTAGAGAGTCTGTGTCTGTGGGCCTCAGCACCTTCATGATAGACCTCAACCAGGTACCAAAAACATAAGTTTATGCACACAACCAACTGTGTGTGTGTATGTTGGTGTGTGTGGGTGTGGAAATAAAAGATATGAACTTCCAACACTATTGTCCTCCAGCTTTACTCCCACTCTCCACCTGTCAAGACATTTTTATAAAGGAGGAACTGCCTACAGCCATAAGACACACACACACACACACACACACACACCCAAAAGAGCAATGTGTGGTGTTACATTTTGTGTCTCTATTCTCCAGATGGCCCAGGCTCTCAACAGCAGTACTGGCAACTCATTAGTTCTCATCGATGAATTTGGAAAAGGAACTAACACAGTAAGGACTTGTCTCAGCGCTTTGTGAATTGAATACATATGTATACACATAACAAGGACACACAGTGTCACTGATGTGAAGCGCCTTAAACCAATCTCAGCCAATATTATCTAATTTAGAGCTGCAGCAAGAACAGACCTTGAGCTCAGCCCAACATGTGCCACCTATAAACTACAAAATAGCAGCAGCTGTTCAGAGCTGCAGATATAGAGGTGTTGATCTGCGCCACCTTCAGGCAAGGAAGCTAATGATGCAACCTGAGAGAAACAACTGTTATACTGCTGTTTTTCAGTAAGTGCCGTTTGTGTGTGTTGAAGTGTTTCATAAAGACACATTTTTACATTTTATATTTTAGTTTTGTTTATTGGAGCCTTTTTCCTGTTGGATACTTGGAAATGTACAGACTTCACAGCCTTCTGAGAATCATTATGTTCTCCGTCCTCCATCACTGTCAGGTTACTCTGGAGAGGGACGGAGAAGGTCCAAACCAATTTTATTTGTCAAGAGAAGAAACAGAGGTGTGGGAGGCAGGGCCCAGAAACAATAAAAGAAAATCACCTATGTATGCTGGAGGTCAGCCCGGTTCCTAGATGTTAAAAACAAGAATTTAAAACAGCAAACACAAATGTACTGTTTTGGTTTACTTTTGTAAACCACAGCAGGCAGATGTTTTCAGCTAAAAGTGACTGTACACTACCTGCTCAGCACCAAACGACAGACGGACACATTTAACGACTAGCTGGGGAACATAATGGAACATTTAGCAGCTAAAGACCCAGATATTTCCCTCAGGAGCTGGCAGACCAGAAACAGCTAAAAGTGAAAGAATATTGGACTTGAATTCACCAGGTGGCCCGAAACAAGATTCCAACTGAATGATAATGTTGCTCATTGACTGTGTGGAAATAAGCAAGTAAACGGTTCACCACATCAATTTAAAGGTGATGATATGTCTATAGAACAACATAATACAACAAACACAACATGTGGTGTTTTGCAGCCACAAGCTGAACTGTACTTCTGTTGTATCTGAGTATTTACAGTAATATCTGCTGTAGGTGAGTGTGACACAGCATACAACTAACATAAAACCAGCCGCTTAAAAAAAACTGTACCTCTCATCTGCAGGTCGTGCATGTGTTAAGAATTAAGCAGCTATTGCTTTCCTTGCCTGTAGGTGGTAACCTGTACCATCTAACTGCAAAGCCTGTTTCTTTTGTTGCATGTCATACCCTTCTGTCCATCCACACTTTTCCTGTTGTGGTTCAGGTGGTCGGACAATGACAGAATAGTTCCTTGTTGTGGAAAATGCTAGCAATTCTATTTGTACAACAAATGTTTAATGTAAACATACAGACTTTGATTTGTCTTTTATGGATACTTGGCCCATGGATACTTGCATTTGTTGTCAATAATATAATAAAGATGCCTGGCTTACTTTACAGTATTATCATTAATGTAAAATAGAAATTCATTCACAATATAGTCACCTGTAACATTAGGGTCAACATTAGGGTTAAAATGTTTGTAATACTGTTGCTCAATCAAAAGGGTAGCATGCTCTCTGGTGGGTGGACCTTTTAATCCACGGGCAAGAATGGTCTTTTAATTCACTAACTCAATCTCAGGCTATCAAGGGTTTGTCTAAAGAGCTTAACCTGAATTAAAACCGAAGTGTTTTGCCAATAGCAGCATCATCCTCTCTCAGAAACACAGCCAACTGTATAATGTTGCCCTTCAGGTGGACGGACTGTCTCTGCTGGCTGCGTCGATCTCTCATTGGCTGAAAAAAGCTCCGGTGGATTTACCTCATGTCCTGTTGGCTACGAACTTTCACAGCTTGCTGCAGCTGGGCCTGCTACCTTCCTCTGGCCTGCTGTCTCTTCTGGTACTGGGAGAGACTCAGCTTAGCTTGCACAATGATGAAATGTAGCCCAAAGCATTTTGTGAATGTTCATTGAGGCTTCACGATCGTGAACTAATATACTGCAGAAAAGTGTTGACAGCACAACTTAAGAGTGACCAATTTAAGACTCAGTTTCATATTTGTTTTACCTCATTAGAAGTTTATTTTATAAGTATTTGGTTTTGTGTGTGTGGTGTGGTGTGTGTGTGTGTGTGTGTGTGTGTGTTAGACTCTAGAGACAGCAGTGGACGGAGATGAGTTGGTGTTTCTGTACCAACTGAAGGAAGGGATCTGCCAGTCTAGCTATGCTGCCAACATTGCTACACTGGCAGGCCTGCCAACCAGCCTTGTACAGAGAGGAGTGGAGGTAAAACACACACACACACACACACACACTCAGATAGCCAAAAGCATGCTGGCATAGATTTCATGTTTGTGGGTGTGTTTGTGTGTTTTGGTCAGGTGTCTGAACTGTACAGGACGGGAAGGGCCATCAAACGCATTGACAACTCCTCATCCGATGAGCAGGCAAACAGGTTAGTTTACAGCTACACATAATGACAATAAACCAACACAAGAGAGCGATGTCGGTGATTCGAGCTGTGCCTGACAGGTGCAGGTCGGTGGTGGAGAAGTTCCTGAGCCTTGACCTGGAAGACAAAGATTTGAACCTTCAGCACTTCATGAAAGAGGAGCTCCTGCCCTCTGCTGGGGAGCTGCTGAACCGCAGCTGAACTGCTCTCCGGCAAATGCAAACACATTTCTACAACTCTGTGGTCAGTCTGATCTTTTCATTTGGTTCTGGGAGAGAGCCGGCTGGAGACAGGAGACGTTTATCTAAATACATGACAAGAACTCTGTGACTGAAACATTTACTGCATATGTTGTAGCAGCTCATCTTTTCCCTGTTTTGTTCAGTTGGAATACAAAGTTACAAACAGATTGGTTGGATTAAAGTCTTTCTAAATGAATATGCTTATGCGATAATCATCTAAGCAGTGTTTTCTAATTCAGGACAGCACAAAAAGTCTGTAAAGCTGTTGATTTGTTTTCACCATATGGTCCTTTCAGCATCGCTTCACAGAGTCCTGTTCTTTTTTGTTTTGACAACATAAATAAACGCAAGTTGTTTATTGTGGTCCCGTTGAGGCTTCAGTGACGCGCCAGATAGTTAGGACAGCCACAGTGAGATACAAAAGTGTTGTGACTTGGAGTTTGTGTGCAGAGTTGCAGAAGGGAGTGTCGCAGCAGTGTTTGGTCATGACAAAGATGGTGTTGTTCGAGAAGAGCTCCACTATGGTCTCCATGCCGCACTCCTCTGCCTTCACACAACCCAGAGTCTTAATGTCCAGAGTATCAGCTGCGGAAACAAGACGATAGTAGTCAGTATAACATCTCAAAGTAAATGAAAGTAGTCTACACTCTCTAATGCTTAAATATGAATTAACAGTCTTATCCAACCCACCTGCCTTCCCTCGCCCCGTGTAGCAGCGCTCCCCAAGGCTACAATTGGTTTTGGTGGTGTAGCAGGCATCCCAGAAGCCTAGGTCACAACGGAAACACTCCAGTAACTCCTCCTCTTCCTCCAATCCTACCGACTCCATGAGCTGCTCGAGCTGCTCCTCATCCTCACCTGAGCCCAAGGAACACCACCGAGACAGGACAGTTTGATACCAGAAACAATGAGAAGAAACTTTATTTATTTTACTTGACCTTTTCATTTAGTCCAACTGAGACTGGAAACTTGCAAGGAAGACCTGACCCAGACTGTAGGAAGTTGCAGACAAAACTCATCAAAACAGCCGCGCTTATACGAGTACAGATGTCAGATTAATGGATCAAAGGCTTTGGATTATTCAGATTTGGAGGCATTTATGTAATAGCTTGTTGGATATATTCATTATTCAGAGGGTGCTGAACGTGTGAAGTGTTGGAGCGCTGTTGAAGGACATCAAGCCAAAACTGATGAGCCACATTCTGCCGAGCACTTAAGCAGCTCAGAAATATTTTGTTTATTCTGCAGCAGTCTGGAATTTGTTTCTTTGAGTGGATGACTTGTGTTATTCAGGGAGTGCTCCAAGTCTTCGGGCTCCATCGTGTTTTTATTAACCAGACAGATACTGGAATTAATAGAAAGAGCTGGCTGCAGAACGTAGGGCAGGACTGGGAGAAACCCTTAGTTATTCCTACACAATCCCTCAAAATAAGTGCCATGCAATAGCTCCTAAAATACAGAGAGGCTTCATCCTAAAATGACTGATTTTGTTCATCAAATATGGCTGAAAAATCTCTTTAAAGTTAAAGTCTACTTTTGAGCGCATTACAACTCGGCCATTTTATATTCAAATAACTGTAAAGACAGCATATTTGTACAGAAATATACCTCATTATCCAGGTAATCCTTGTCTGAGATTTCTGTTTGTAATTCATTGTCAGCCCATCCAGTTACCAAATGGCTGACTTCAGTGCTACAATAGGCTGCTGCTGGGAAAGGACTAATCTCCTCCTCGGGGGCATAAGATGAGTTTCAGAGAGAATCACAATCCTTATCCCTTCTCATCTTGTTAGCTAGTGCAAGCTCAGATGAACTTGTACACAAAAGAGTAGTGAGGTGGAGCCGACAGACAACAGACGTACAAAATCTATACTCAGCTGCCAGTTTATTTTAGGTAGACTTAGCCTGTCTTGCCTAATACAGTAGTACTGCAATGAATCCTGTCCTTATGTTCAGTATTTGTTGACACTGCATTGACTAATTTGTGGTACTGTTTTTTTCTTTGTCCCATTTTTATCAGTGAGGGTAGATTAAACTTCAGCCTCCAACAGGGTCATTAAGTTAAATAAACATCTATTTTAAAACAGTTCCAACAAAAACTGAAGGCCATAACCTTCATGAAGCTTGGAGTCATTGCAGAGCTGCAACGCTGGGAGAGGATCGAAACAAAATGTACTGGCAACTACTCTGATAGTTGATAAATCTGATGGATTGAGTCACTGTTTTTTCCTTGTCTTACATTATAGTTAATGTAATATTTTTTAGACAAAACAAGACACTAGAGGATGTCACCTTGAACTTGAAACAAGGCTACACATGTTTTCACTATTTTCTGTTGCTTCTTAAACTAAGCAATTATTAGATAAATCAAGAAAACAATCAGCAGACTAATCAATAATCATAATAATATAGTTGTAATTGTAGGGCTGTTATATTAGACAGTAATTTAAATTACATTTATTATGGACTATGTAGTTTTGGGGGAATAAATTCAAACTTAAAATACTGTTAAGGAAATAATACAAACTCAGAAATGTCTTTATTTGATGTATTTCCATAGCTGAACAAACAAGCCATCCTTAGAGGGAAGAAGGTCCCCAGAGGACTGTTTGAAGCTAGACAGTTGGCTACTTAGCGTAGCCTGGTCCTGCAAATACTTACAAAGTAAACAGCATGATATTGTGTTTGTTTATTCAGTCATTAAGATCAATCAATAAAGATTTATGTCTTCTGATTAAAATTTGTTCCACAAAACTACATAGTGCACCTTTAAAATACAAGCCCCGTTGATATTTCACAAATCAAGTGGACGATTAACATGCTAGAAATGTCCATAATATATATATATATTTTAAAATATGAAACAAATCCTTGTAAGTAGATAATTCTGATTTTTGTGAAACCAGAAGGAATCTGTAACTCATGAAATGAAATGAGAAATTAATCTTTAGGGGGTAAAATGTAAAACCTCTAACAGCAGCACTATTATAGACACAGTCCAAACCGTATACGTCATCTTACCTCGAGCAGGTGCGAGCATCATGATGGCAAAAAGACAGAATATTAGTCTTCTCATTTTGAGCGGGATGCTTCTTCCATTGACTGCACTATGAGGACTGCTGAGGAGACCAGAAATGCGGCTGAAATTGGATTAGTCAGGAATGCACCTGCTGTTTGTCCTGCACCGATTACAACTACTGAGAAGCTGCAGATGATCAAACTGTGGAAGTTTTTAGGGGGAACAGCAGCAAATGACAAACCTCACCTGGCCCATAAGGTCTGCGAGAGAGGAGAGAATGGATGTGGAGTTTGGCAACCAGAAAGATTTAATGTCTCCTTAAATGTAATTTGGTTTATTAGCTGTTTTGACAGAAGATACAGTGTGATGTTACACATAAATCAAGCTGGTGACTCATCCCTTCGGCTTTGAAGAAGTACTGAACACCAGACGTAGACAAAGGTAGTAGGAAAACATTTCTCCATCCAGCTGATGCTTCTCACTTTTCACATACACTCTTTAAGACGTCTTAACTGAATCCCTTTTCCTGCCGTAACAGGTGAAGTCTTTTGAAGTTTTTCAAACCCGCGTCTTCAGGCCGGTTGATCCTAAGTCACTCACATCTTTTATTCCAAAAAAGCGTCGATCATAGCTCCTCTCACCCTTAAAGGAACAGAGAAATTGCATGTGTCCTTAGTCAGCGCATGGTTAAGCAGCTTACAGCCTGCCGTACGTCTGCTCAGATATGTATCACCACACACACATTAATCTCTCAGAGGAGGGAATTCGATTCAGTTATATTCTCAATGCAGCAGAAAACGTGTGTTGCTGAATTATGTAACAACACTGTCACACACACACACACACACACACACACACACACTCATACACATAAGAAACCTCAAAGATTGCAAATGAGACTGCTTTGCTGCAGTGCCGCTGTTGCATCTGTGAGATAAAGATATTGAAATCCCCTCTGGTCAGTGTAGTGTCAGATTCAAAGAGATTTCACAGCTGATTTAATCTGAACATAAGGATTAATGCCTTGTAAATCAAACTCGATGTGTAACATGTGAATGAAGGAACAGGAGCAAAATTATTCCCGCTACTGGCAGAGCTGAAGCGGTTAGATGATTGAGTCATTTTTTCTCAGCAACAGTGGCAAACATTTGCTGTTTTCAGCTTCTTAGATGTGAAGATTTGATGCTTTACTTTGTCTTGTCTGATAGTAAAGCCAGTGTCTTTGAGTTTTTGAGACTTGTTTGGGCGGAACAAGCACCTTGAAGCAATTTAAAGACTTGTGATGGCTTTTTTTTAGCCATTTTTGACAACTTTGTGATCATCTCCAGAGGTGTTTTTTATTATGTAGCTTACTCTTATTGATAGAAATGGGTTGGACGCAATTCAGGCCGCATGATATGGTTAATAAAACTATATTGTTATTATTTTGACAGATGTCTCGATTGCCATATAATCGACAATTAGTGGGAATAATCATCACAATTTTCATTTCCACTGAAAAACAGTTTGTTGGAGTCTGTACCAAAGAAACATGGTTTCTGCTTCCTTTCCTCAACACTTAGGGCTGGGTATCATTTAAAACAATTTCGATACCTTGACTTCGATACTAGTTCCTGAACAATACTTTTTTCAATACTATTTTTATGAAATCCGTTTTACCAAAAGATTACATTACACATACACGTGGTGAGCCCTGTCGCTGGGCGTGTTTTTCCTGCATGCCTCAAGCACTATTAGATCTTGGCACGACAAGCATGCTGCATGCTTATTGGCTCACTGGCGCTGATGAGATTAACTCGTTAGGTATTGAAATTTGGTATCGAACGCAAGACTTTTTTCGATGCTTTATAGTATCAAGGCAATTCGGTCGGTGCCGTAAAAGTATCAAATATTATCTCAAATGTTATAACCTTCATGAACATTATTGCAGGACTGTTGCAACAGACTTCATTAATTTACGCTAGTTGTACAGTTGAGCGGAGGCAAAAAGATTTGACAATATTCAAGAAAATAACTTGCAGATTAATGAAAACATCTCCAAAATCCAGAATCTTTTCCTTTTAAATACATCAGAGCATCTCACACTGAGAGAGACTCGTGTATGTGTGAGAGAGCTGCTGTTCTGAGCGGTAAGTGCGAAGGAGGCTGCTTGCAGCTTGTTGCAAGATTCAGACACATCTCCCGAGCTCATGCCTGCTCTTGAAAGATACATCCAGCATCTTAAAAACAGCATACTGTACCTACACGAAATCCTCTACGGAGTCTATGTGCGTGCGTGTGAGAGAGAGATATGGGTGCTGTTTTTAGTCAGTGAAATGTGTGGCTGCAAATTACTGTACACTTCAGTCCCAGTCGTCATCTGGATGGCAGGATCCCAGCATGGGCCCGAACAACAAGGAAATACTCTGCAGTCCTAAAGCACCTATAAAAACCTTCAGACTGATCCCCTGTGTAATTAGAGGCTGGAGGAGAAAATGCTGGCGATAATTAAAATCCTACCCCCTTTACCTCTCCGCCTGTTCAAATATGCTTAATTGGACCCGATAACGTTTTACTCTGCATTGTTTTGCTCTGTTTTGGCTGTTCTGCAGCAGCCGAGATGGAGGATGGAGTATTTGAATAAAGCGTAGGAATCAGATGATGAAGTGAGAGGAGATGAAAGGTCGGGATGGTGGGAGAGCGAGGCTTCAGTTACACGACTCACAGGACCGCTTTTCTCAGTTCAGCTGCGTCAGGAATAACTCATATCTGCCTCACCAGATTTTACTTTTTTTCTCTCGTAAGTTATTGCGCTTTTCTTTGTATCTGCCATCTGATTGAAATTCCTTAAGATCTCGCCTCTCCACACTCGAGAAAATGGAGAAAACTGAGCAGCTGACTGTGAATAAAAAAAAAGACGTGAATTACTGTAAAAAACAAAAACTCCAGGCCACACTTGCATGTGTACTAAGCAACAGCTGGTATTTATAGCGTGGCTGTAGGTGTCGAGTGAGTGTAGTGTGGCCTTAGGTGCTTCTCTTGTTTATACTGTGACTCAATTTCCTCCGATAAAGAGTAGATTACAGTATGTGTGAGATTAGATAAAGACTCATTTAGACCTAATCTCGCTCATCCTCTTAAAACCTCCTCAGCTAGGAAATATAGACGCTGTATCTCTGCGGAAAGAGAGAGAGAGAGTGTGTCCACCTCCCAGTATGGCACCTCAAGAAGTTTTCAAGAATCCTCCTCACGTCCTAATATGGTCAAACAAGCAGTGGCTTTTTGGGATTTGGGGCATGGGCGAGTTCAAAGACAACAAGATGGCGTGTTGACATCAAACAGAATAGCTCCAATCTTTCAAACGTGGGTGAGTCAGAGAACGATGTAGGACAAAAACACCCTTCACAGACAGTGAGTCAGAGCCACTGCGCCACTCGGAGGCACTAAAACATACCAACAAACATTTCATCTGTTTATTGAGGAATGCATATTCTTGTCTTTAGAGTAAGTCTGCACGTGAAACGTTCAGATGTATCTCATCATGCATATTTTATGAGACAAGAGAAGTTGAGCCAGCAGGCGGATCAGTGTTGAGGCAGAGGAGTTTCTGTCCGTATGTTGAAGTTGATTTCACTAGAGTTGCAGGAGTCTGAGTAGACGGAGCAGCGGGAGATGGAGAGGCAGGGGGAGGGAGGGTGAGGAGTTGGCTCCTTGTGGTGCAAGACTCGGGCCAGTAGGGTTGACCTTCCTTCCTTCTCCCCCTCCTCTCTGTCCTCCTCTTTGTCTCCACCTCCTGCATCCTCCGTGGATGGTCTGCTACTGATGTTGTGTCTGTACTTGCGTGGAAGAGGAAGAGGAGGACCACAAGAGTTTGAGAGGGGGAGTGTGTGAGTTGGAGTGGCCCAGCATTCCTGCTCTCCATCTTTACACTCCCACTGCTCCAGACAGCTGAAGCTGGGCTGCTCCTCCTTCAGATCCTCAAGGTCATCAGGTGTCTCCCGTCTGAGGACTTCCAGGTCCCGGTTCTCGTACAGCAGCGTGGCGGCGCAGATGAAGATGAACAAACCCACTCCCATGACCACGGGCCCAGCCAGTTTCATCCTCTCAACGTGGGTGCTGCCTCGGCCGCCAACGGGCTTCGGTGCTGCGGATACGTAGCCCGCCACTGCAACGGCCATCCCCACCAACACCACCACCACACCCAGCATCAGCCACACGCCTGGGGCGGAGCGCAGGTGCAGCTTGGTTTGGAGGGCTTTTCCTTTCCTCAGGTGTCTGCGGCATGCTGGGAGGCAGGCAGGCGATGACTGGGTGGAGCGGGAGGAGGTGGGGCTGCAGACAGGACTGGTTGCTGTCATCCTCTGGCTTCAGGCTGAACGGGGAGAAGAAAAGAGGACAAAGAGCAAAAAACACACAAATTAAGCAAGAAAGTGTTGCGTGCAGCACCAGAGGGAGAGCTCAGGGGGTGTTGGAGAGAAGATAGTTTACTCTGCATTGCACTCAACAGGAAATAGCAGCTTTAATAAGACATGTGGCCGAGTTAATGAGATGCTAACTCTTCTGCAGCTCCTACAGTGTCTCTGAGGAGCCACAGAGACTCTGTACTCAACCCTGCAGCAGCCTCTCTGAACCCACACTCAACTGTTATTCCTTACACTTTCAACAACGACTGACCGCTTTCAGGACCTTGTGATTTCACTTCACAATCTAACCGCAGTCGAGAAAAAAAGAGTCACATTACCACGGTGGTTGCTCCAGCTGAACTCGTGATATAATTCCCCCCCGGGGCGAGTGAACACAACGGGTGATTCAACAGGACGCAAACGAAAGATGATAAATTGCCTGTCAAGTCTCGTTTCACGAGTGCTCGCACGCACGCATCTTTACGTGTTGTCTCTTAATTCACGGCTCGACCACTGCTCTGTTGCTGACTACAGTCATTCACTGCAGTTAACTGTCCGGTTACTTGAACGCAGTCAGAATAAATTCAGATTGGGTACTTGCCTTGTTTTGGACGTAAATCCGGAGCAGAAACTGGCTCCTCGGCATTATCAAAATAAATCAGCCTGAGTTGCGTTATTCCTCCCACACTCCTCCCGCGTGTCTTCTCCCGCACTTTGATGATTCGCGGTTAAATCCAGACTTTCACCTAATTCCTCCTCAGATTTAAGACGCTTTTCATCCTCGGCTTTGCTGTCGGAGCCGGCGTGTGCTGCGGAGCCTGAAATGAAGCTTTCATAGTAAATAACAGTCTTACTAAAAAAAAAAGTGGTGCAAAGCTGCCTCTCTGCCTCCTCACTGCTTCTTGTGCGCCTCTGCAGCCCGTGTTTTGATTTGTCTCTGTGTGTAGAGGAGGGGTCGTGGGAATCTCTGGCTCGTCCAGGCCAGTCCCACGGTGAGCCCAGTTATTCTTAGAGATCACCAGCCCATCAAGTGACAGCACAGAAGTGAAGTAACTGAAGGGGAGGGCCGCCTTTCTTCATGAGAAACATTAAAAAATGTGGAGAAAATAAATAAAATTACATGTACTGAAAGGGGCCTCTCAATTTATATCTCCTCAGCTGCAATTCCAGCACACTTTACATTTTTTTGCTGGCTCTTTGTCAAACACATGATTTGCAGTTATAGATTTTTTTGGGATGATTTATTTCCTTCCGTTCCAGGAAGCCATAAACGTTTCAATTTAATTCTGTATGGTACCATAATCAATAGCAGTTGTTCAAAAACCAGAAGGCACTCTAAATATATGAAAATGCGTCAAGTGAGGAAGGACAAATCTAATTTTTATTTATTTTTAATCAATAGCCCGTTGATTGAATTTTGCTTAAAGGCGAACCGCACAGATTTTATACACCAGTGTCCGTCTACAGGTCCTTGAAGGCAACTGTTCACGTGGAAAAGTTGTAAAAAGGTTTTTACGAGTCCAGAGGGAGCTAGGTGAAGTCTGAAATTGCCTCAAGTGATGTCACATGAGTCGATGTTGGTTGGGTCTTAAGACTACAAGTTTGAAAAAGAAAAAAATCTGTTGGTGTGGGGTTAAAAAGGAAGTGAGTTGGGACCTCTGTAGCCCGCTCACGTCTCTGCTCTCTACTTAAAGGAAGCGGCCCAAGACTACATTAGCTGCTGTTAGCATAACTCACATGAATCCTTGATCGACTACCATTTGATTCCTTGAGTTTGCCTTGATGGTCGTCACCATCATGTTTTTTTTTTTTACTTTAAGCTCTGATGATAGAGGGAAGTGTCGCTTTGAATGCCGTAGCCGTCCCTTCAACCGTCGCTGCTTAAAGTCCCTAATCAAAAGGTAGCCACCCCAAAAATCATACCCTCCTTTACCGTCTATTTTACTGCAAATGGGGCCATAATTTACAAAGCGATCATAATGTGTTGAAGAGGACTTGATGATTGGGTGACTGGGACCATTAACTCATCAAGAAACTATTTACTGACGTAATGAATCAAGTGCAAAGTAGGGTAATTTTCTCATAAGCCTACATATCAGATCCACAGCAACCAGTGGAGTTGCACTCTGAAGGCCATTGGAAAGACTGCAAGTTTAAGGCTCACCGGGTTTGGCTTCACTTTTCAGATCTGAAGCCTCGTCTTGATAGAGCATTGTGGGTAATGTCAGTGTCACGTTTTGACCGTGCATGATAGACATGGATACGACCAAGCTGCCCAGTGGCCACTCGTGGTATTGAAGTGAAAGTTCCCCTGTGGCCCAAAAAGCATTTTCCCCATATACCACTGTTATAAAAGACACATCTGTTAAACTACAAATAAGGTCAATTATGACTCTTTCTATTATGAACTTTTGATCCATGGAGGTTTTATATTTGTAAAAGTTTCCTCTAGCCAAGAAAAGCAGGAGATCGGAGATGTCATCACAATCTAAAGTCCCTGGGCAGAGTGGGAACTCGCAAGCTGGGCCAACTGGAAACTCTGATCCGCATATTCAGTTTGCCACAAAACGAGGAAGTAAACCAAGGAGATGGAAAAAATATGGGGCCATACCCGCCAGGTGAGCAATTCTCATCAGACTGAATAGGCGGCATCTTTGTGTTCACCAGGTAAATAAATATTAAAAATCTTGACAAGGAAAAAGAACGCATGGGATTAAGAAGATGATATTTTTGGTTCTGCTGCTTTTATTTTGAGTCCGACAATTTTAAGTCAAGTACAATTCTGAATCAGATCTGGGACACTTTTAGTTGCCACAGCTTAGTTTCTGGCACCAAGTGTAATATGGGCCAACAGATACGGCACATGTACTACTAGCCAGCATTTGTGTGAGCTTCATCTCTTTGCTTTGTGGGCAGGTGTACGATACGGCGTGGTGGTTTTGCATGTAGATTTGGCCCAAATATAGCCACATAGAGTTTGTGTACTTGTTTGTGGCTGGGTTTTTCCAATTTGTATGTAGGTCATGTATTAAAAAAAAAATACAGAAAATGTCAGCCGACAACCACACTATAATAGCCACATTTTAATGTTTAAAGCTACTAATTTTGAAATCAACTACATGGTCATGCACATGTGCTCTGTACTTTCCACCGTAATATTTTTGTGGTTCAAAATTCAATATTTATTGTTTTAAATGTTTAAGATATATAAAAAAATAATTGCTGATTTATTTTTAGATAATTGTGAAGTCCTGAACACTTCTTCGCTCTATATATGTGGCTATGGCAACTGACAGCAATGCAAAATTAATGATGAAAGAACATGCAGGCAATGAAACTGTCATCCATTATACATCAACCCTTTAAGAATTCGTACTGCAAATTTTATAATGTTCTTGGTCATGCTTGGCAGTTTAAGTACAGATTTATAGGAACTCTATTCTGAAGTGAATTACCGTGTCTCGTAATGTAAATCTGACACAGACCTGGTGTTCACTGTGATGGATTTACAAACAATGTTTTGAGAGCATCCTGACTGAAGAGAAGTCAGTGGGCTGCATGAAACCACAGAAAAGATTAAATCCACATTTCTAAAACACAAAAATAAAGGCTTGCATAAATAAACATTTGTGATGCAATTTATGAGAATATCACTGTTAAAATGCTTCATTAGGAGTAAAATAAAATTCATCAATTTTCATGACAGCTGATGAAGACTGGGGGAAAAAATTGTAAATTGATTTGAGTTTGAGAAGTACAGATTCTTTACTTAAGTAAAAGTACCAAAACAACAATCATAAACACTCCATTAAAAGTTTAAGTCCTGCAGTTTAAAATTTTACTTTAAATAAAAGTGGAAAAATTATCAGCCAAATTTACTTGAAGATGAAATGTCTGAAGACGACTAAGCTGCAACATATATTTTGTTGAGTTGTGTACTCACACTATCCCAAATGTTTCCAAAAATGTTCAAACCCAGAGAAATGTGTTATTTTACTCAAGGTAGCAGCGTGTTTCATATGGTTGCCTGTCACATGAACTTCCAGGTAAGTGCCAGATGATCTGTTAGAGTCTGCAAACATCACACTTTAAAAACACTTACCTTGCCTGTGAACCTTGTTTCTGCCTGAGTCACATCAGATAGATTTTGGGTTGTTTAGCAATGAAGACAACAACTCCCATGATCCCACACTACTTCACGACATCATCAAACTATGACTTTTCTATTTATTGTTTTGATTGAAACCCCTTGTTGCAGAAATGACATTCTGTGTGGTTAAAGTATCGAAAGTAAAAGTACTCGTTCTGCAGTAAAATGTCTTGTTACTGGTTATATAGTTATATACCTTATTAGATTGTTAACACTGATGCATCAGTGGGTAAGGAGCATATTACTGCTGTAGCTACTCGAGGTGGAGCTAGTTTTAACTACATTATATATATTTAGTTGGTTTTCAACTGAGGGGTTGGGCCCCTCCAAAAGGTCACGTATCTGAGCAGTCATGAGAAGATTTATGAGATATCTGTGCTATATAGAAATATGTTTATTTTTTGGACTTTTCTCTAATCTTTGATAAGATTTTTTAACTGAAATTGGATCATTATACCACTTTATGCCTCAAACAGGTATTTAAATGAACCCATCTGATCTTTGCTAACCGCCAACAACTAACACACATCTTAAAACTGACCAGGAGCCTCAACCAGACAGTTTTTTTTGTCAGGGATCATAAGCTCAAAAGATTTGGTACACCTGATTTAATCTTCAATAATATCTGGGTTTTTTTAAGCTTATTGTGTTTTTTTCTTTAGGTATAATCTTAATTTTAAAAAGTAGCTAATGATCATGTCAAAAAAGCTGTAGTGGAGGAAAAAAGTGCAATATCTTCCTTTGAATTGTAGTGGAGTACAAGTATAGAGTAAAAGGAAATACTTAAATTAAGAGCAAGAAATGTACTTTTAGCTCAACACAGACAAGATATCATAAAAGTCTTTAAAAAAAGAGATATCAACAGATCAATGTTAAAGATGACGGAGGAAACTCCATCCAGTGATAAAGCACAACACAACTGAAAGCTCCAGAAAAGGATAGTAGATGGACCTTGAGTTGGGAGTTTTTCAAACTATTGTATCTCAGAAATGAAATACTTGGGTAAATGTGTTTTCCACCACTGTAAATAGGTACATACAAAGCTTCAGAGATAAAATCCACAGTTTCAGATTATCTGAGTGCGTGTGTGAAGTGACTGAGGTCAAACGAGGACAGCAGACAGTGTGCATCTCATTTATTTTCACCCATTCCATCAAACAGCCACAGTTACCTCAGAGCCAAAACAGCGTACCATTACCCCTTAAATTAGAATACATAAATAAAAGCTGTTTGCATATAAACAGTTGCTGATGTACACATTCCAACTTGCTGAAGTACACGCCGATTTACAAAGACACATACAATGTTTGTTTTTCTCAAAATCTATGTATGAGTTGAGGCTCGTATTTTTCAGTTCACTGTCACAATGTCCTTCCCTGTCGACAGATGTCAAGCCTTTGCATAACCAAGCAGGAGTAAACTCTGGTAGGGAGCGAGGACAGTCCATTTGTAGCTGTATACTATTTACAATGTGAATGACGGAGGTTATTTGAATCGAGATCAACAAAACAACCAAAAGCTGTTTTTTTTAAACATTCGTAATCATGTGCCGTTCCCCCAGAAAAGAGCAGATAGAGAAGAACAGAGCTGGTTTGTTGGCTCGTTCCACCTTAAAAGACTGCAAGTTTCCTTGATTTAACATTTAGCCCTTAGCCCTGCTCGTCAACAAAACAATCCTCTGACCAGAAAAGCAACACGCAAGGGCTGGTGGGGAATGACATCCTCATTTCTCAAACACACTTAGTCACATTTGCACACACACACAAAGTTTTAACCATCCCCCATTCAATCGAAGCTTCAGCCAACTCCAATTTAAACAAACTCTCTCGCCTTCGGGCCTGTGGAGCGGCCCACTTTCTCCACCTAGAGGAGAAAGACTGAACTACATAGTGCTTCTTCTCCACTGGGTTTCACATTTAAAAACCTCTCACCACCTCACGATTGTATTTTGCAGCTTTTGAAAAAACAAAATTATCTGTTGCCCGTTAAAAAAGCAACAAAGCACACACACGCTTGTTCCATCTGCTCTGAGCTCAAGCACCGTAACAGTTCAAATAAAACAGAAAAAAATGCAACAGAATCGTGACACTAAATCCAATCCATGAACTGTACAATGTTAAGAAGCATTGAAGGTGCTTGTAGTATTTTTTTTTTAATGATTCAGTAAACAAACACGATATAAATCCTCATGGTATCATGTAAAACTCTCCCTCAGGGCTGATCAGTACTGTCCATCATGGAGAAAAGAGGGAGGGGAGATGGACGTTTTTAAAGATGATGGCTTCCACTCGTTTCTCTCGTGTAGCTGCGCCGTCGCAGAGCCTGACAGACGAAACCTGTCCCAGCTGATTATATCAAATGTCTGTAGGTGAGTGTTGATGGAACTGGGTCTTACTCTTCGTCCGCGTTCTTCAACATGAGGATGGAGTTGTAGATCTTCAGGGCGGGTCCTAACTTGATTGACAGGATCTTGACGATGTCTGCTTGGGTGAGCAGCAGGAAGGCCTCGCCATCTATTTGCTGAAGAGAAAATGATAAAGTTTTGCTTAATTTCTCTGTTTTTTTAATCAAGCTTCTGATACTTTTAACTGAAGAACCAAGATTCTTTTAACTGAAGCTGCTGATCATTAAGTTAATATGAAGAATCTGTTCGCCAACAGTCTTTTTTACACATCCAGCAGTTATAGGGAGACATTAGCCCACATGAAGTCAAATCTAAGTCTGATATTCACTCTCTTTAAGCTCTGTCTTTGTTCTCTACAATCTCCTGAGGGAAATATCTAGCTCTTTAGCTGCAAAATGCTCTACTACGTTCACTGTCTAGTCACTAAATGTGTCTGTCCCCTTTAAATAAAACAGTTTTAATTAAATACTGAGCCAAAAATATTGAAAATGCAAAATTAGATGAACATTTCCCAAAGAAAGTGTGTGTCATTGCTGTGCTAAGTGATTGGCAAGATATCTGGATGATCAGGGGTGTGGCCGCTTTGAGTGACATCTAGCTGCGTCACTGATCTCAACCTCTCGGCTGTGGTTGTGGTGTAGGTGCCTTTTGGAGTATATTTAATGCAGATGTTGGACAATTGATAGGGCTTGCTCTTAACTAGTATGCAGGAGTGGAGGGAGAGATGACGGTGTTTACAGTTGATTAATGTGCGACGTAAAGTTTTAATGCAGTCTGTACTGTATATCTATACAGAACTGCGTACATTTTGTCATAGAAATCACTTGGTAGCACTGTTGGAAGAGATGTGACTCAATACTGTCTCTGAACAGAAGTCACATTTTTCAGGCATGTCTTATTATGAAAATGCATGCAAATTTTATGAAAATGTAGGAAGCTGCATAAAATTACACAAAGCTGCAAGCACACTAATAAGGCAACTAAAAGTCTGTGAGAAATGTAAAAAAAAAAACTGATTGAATATGCAAAGACGTTTCGTGGCCCTTTTCCGTCTGCTTTATGTCAGACAGCAGACTACACGCAGGTGGCAGCAATACATAAACATAGAATTTATCGAGTCAGTGCTTGTGAAATGCTGCCAGCTGTGTGAGTATGCATTATGTATTGGTTTTCAAGTTCTAGGACGCATTCACTGTACTAAAAAAAAAGATGAGTTAAAGGGATAGATCAGGTTTTTTTAAGTGGGGCTGCATGAGGTACTTATCCATAGTTGGTGTCAGTGACTCCTTTGACAAAAAAGGTAATATTACCTCACAGAACACAGGAGTTGTTGGTCTACGGCTGCCTCAAGTTTGTTTGTGTTATTGTAAGACTTCAGTGTTAAAGATTCACCAAAGTCACACAGTAACACATACAGTTATTAGAGAAGAAGCACACTTAAAAGGGATAGTTGGATTTTTTTTTTCTTACAGTGGGTGTGTGAAAGGTACTTATCCATAGTCAGGGTATTACACAAAGTACACGACGGTCTGCATACCCCCAGTTTGGAGAAGCAGCAGGAGTACTGGGATAGGAAGCTAAGCAATGTTCTGATGTGGACAATATGTAACTAAAATGGAGAGTATGTTATATTTGAAATATTTTCATCACTCTACCTTGCTGTCTGACACGGAAACTGAAGCCATTATATTGCTCTCTCGAAAGCCACCAGACTCCTTGAACAAAAACAGTAATTTTACTTCAGAACACAGGAGTTGCTTGTCTACCACTGCCTTGATCAGTTAATTTGTTTGTGTTATTGTGTGACTTCAGTGTTTTGAAGTGTTAGTTTAGATCCACCAAAGTCACACCATAACACAGAGAAACTTAACAATGGAGGCAGAGGTAGATCAGCAACTCCTGTCTTCTCTGAGGTAAAATTGCATTTTTTGTCAAAGGAGTCTGATGGCTTTGGAGAGAGCGATATGATGGCTTCAGTCTCCGTCAGAAAGGGCTGTCTGACTGCAAGGTAAAGAACAGAAAATATTCTAAACATAGCGTACACTGAAACTGCTATTGATTTTGTTTTAGGTGGGCCTTTTTTAAAGTGGCTTAAATGCGTATTGTTGCTGCCCCCGTCCACATCAGTACACTGCTGAGCTTCCCACACCGGTACTCCTGCTGTTTATCCAAACTGGGGGCGTGCTGACCGTCATGTACTATGGGTAATACCCTGACTATGGGTAAGTACCTTATACAAACTCCCTTTAAAAGACTCAAACTAACCCTTTCGGTGTGTTTCCTCTGTCATAATTGCACATAAAATGTAGATATCTGGCTCAAATTCAGAAGAATCATTAGTTCAAGTAATCTTTAGCTGGATCTTAAGACTTGGTGGGTGTGTCAGTAGGTTGAAGTCCTGGTTGGCGATGAAGTGCTCACCTCTGTTTTAAACGTAGCAGCATGTTCTTTACATCCTGGGAGTCCTTTGACAAAACAGGCCACCTGATGAACAAAGGCAAACAATTTTGAGCAAAAAGTGTTTGAATCAATAAATGTTTATTTACTGATCAAAGTGCCTTGTACGCAGGCAGAAAGAGACAACCAATTCACTAGAACAACCAGAAAACTCTGCTTGAATATTCATGCACAGTCACAGTTTCCCTGAACAACAGGCAGCCTTCATGATGGATGAGTGAATGAGGAGTATGTCTGCTTTTCATGTGTTGGCACGGGGTGAGTGTGTAAGCATGTCTGACCTCCTCAGCGCTCCAAGTGGCCACTCTCTTGGCAGTCAGCCCCAGGACCTCAGGCAGCAGCTGGCAGTGCTTGTCCCAGCAGAGGGCCACCCGGTGGGGGGGGGAGGCGGAGATGCCGGGAGAGAACACCGACTCGTGGAGGGCCTGCTGAAGAGAGATGGCGTCTGGAGAGGCTGAGGAGAGGCAAGAGGAGGGGAGTCAGTGAGGGGTGAGGTGGTGATTTATATGCTTTATCTTGTCTCATTTAGCATTCAAACGCACCTTTACTATCACCAATCTCCTCCTTGACATAGTGCATTTTCAGGTATTTGGGAACTGGAGCAGTCCTGAAGAAAACAGTTAAAGTTAGTCTCTCATACAGGATCGTCTGCAGTGAACTTCAGCAGCACAGCTTGGCGTGATGGTTTCATGACTCTACCGTTTAGGCCTCGTTCCATTGTGGCTCTGCTCGCTGGCTCCACCCGGTGGCTCCGGCTGGCTGTTGCGTCCTAAACGCTCAGCTTCCACTGTCACTGGTTTCCTAGCAACACAGATAACCCGCTCTCAGGTACAGACCACTAGAGATAGAGTTGCATGCAAAACACTGATAGGAGTTCTCTTGGGAGTGTTAGTGGCTTTCAAAGTGTGTTCATGCTGTTTTTGTGCAGCAGCAAACCTGTTCTGGGAGTCCTCAGCTCCTTCCGGCTGGTCGGGCGTCGGGGCTGTCTGTGTCGTAGTGTTTGTGTGAGCATCGGGGCGTCGCCCACGAGGATGAGGTCCGCTAATGGCGAGGGGTCGCTCTCCGCTGAGGCGATCTGGCAGCAAGCCCTCCTTGTTCAGATTCATTTCCGAGTAGGGACAGCTCACCTGACTGCAAACACACAGACAAACAAACTTTAGCCAAGACTGAAACACACAGCCATTAAAAAAAAAAAAATGAGAAAGAAATCCAGTTTTTACTTCTGATGCTCTATTCAGCATGTTTCAACAAAAATTAAGGAAAAGCAGCTTAAAGACTCTAAACTCCCACACACACACAAACACACACACCACATTTACGCTGCCGGCAGCCCACACACAAGTATAAATGACATTTAAGAACATTGAGATTCTTTCTTCTGCTTACATTCACACTCCCCAAACATTAATCTCATCTCATTTTTTATCAAACTATTAATGTGCTGCTACATGCAGAAACAATGACAGAATTGTTAGAGGTTTCATAAATAGCTCATTGAACAGCATTTAGGTTAGAATGTACCAATAAAATGTAGATTAAAAAATGTAACACAAAAGTGTTCACTGAGACAAAAAATGAGTTCAAAGTTTCTAAGGCATGAAAATAAAAGAATATTAAATACACTGACTATGAGGTATGAGACAGCAACTTAGAAAACAATCCTCTATGTGCCATTACAATAAGATTAAGAAAAAAATAGGGAACGAATGACAAAAAAGACAAAGGACTGAAAGTACGGCCTGTGTGCTACTAACGTGTAGTGGGTCCCATAACGAGGTCCCCTGATGTGGCCAACCCCGTTGCATCCTGGGGTAGGACATCCTTGTCCTGGGGCAGCTAATAAATCACTGGAGCCTGAAATATACACACACCACACACACACACACAGGAGTGTTTGTAAAACTATGCAAAAACTGCAAGACCATTTCCATTTTAAATCATTCATCAGATTCCTCCCACCACCAACATACAGGGGTAAAATGAAGGCAGAGACAAACTGCTGACTCATCTGTTGAAATTACAAATTTAGGATCCTTCTTCTCATTAACTTTGATCGACCTCACTGAATATCAGGACAGGAAGAGTGTGTCTCACCGTTGGGGTATTGTAGTGGGTGTCCAGTTTTCTGACACCACCCTACAGGGTGCAGATCAGGGCAGTCCGTTTCCACCCAGTAGTCGTACTCTGAGCTCCAGCCATCAAAATGAATCTAGACGAGAAGAGAGACGGATTAGACTCAAACTGACCGCAGGGAAAATCCAAACACATCTCGACGTGGAGACATCTTGTACCTTTAGTCGGTGGTCCTCTGTGTCCACTATAGTTGCAACACGGATGAGCATGGGGTTCCTCTTATCAACAGCTTCCACTTTCATCCCAAACTGGAAGCCATGTGGAGGTCGCTAAACACACAGAGTAGAACAAAAATCACATGACTTTATCTAGACTCCAGTTCTGCATATTATAAAGCTTTGTGTACATTAGTGTGTAAGAATTGTACCGGTTTGAAAGCCCGAGCAGGAGCAGCCTGCGTGCCCGTCTCTTCCAGATATTTCTCCCATGAGAAACTCTTGGGTTGCTTATATTCTGAGGAGAGGAATGAAGACTCATTAGACCCATCATTTACTGCAGATAGTTCACACAGTAACAAAGTCTGTTGAAGCATGTCCAGTGAATCAAAAACTACAATTTGGACATCCTCAGGAAGTGACAGCAGCATGCATTTCATCATCAATGTACTAATAAAGTTAGCTTAAATATATTTACTTAAACAGAATTTTGAGTCAATCCTTCTTACAGTCATAACAATATTTGGAAAACACAAGCAATACGTAGAATACTTTCTGAAATGCATAGTTATCACAAGTGAACAATATTGTTATCAGTATAATCTACAGTTTTACTAGCGTTTATTTATGAAATTGTTAGGATTCTGTATTATACGGGGGCCTACAGTATATTAAAATAGATTATACTGACCCACATGTGTCTTGGTCTGTGTCTTACCAGCTGGAGTGGTCAGAGTTAGCTCAGCCTCTTCACAGAACCCCACAGGATGGATGTATGGACTGCTAGCATCACACCTTGATAAACACACCATTATGAGGTGAACAGGCAGCCAATGCATAGTAACTAGTAACTTAATTGTGTTCTTGTTGCGTAAAATCTGTAGTAATGTATGTTTGTCCAAATTTTCCCCCAATTTCCACATTCATTTCAAATACCTTTCCATACTTTCCGTACATGAAGTTCACAGGAACATTGCTGATGTTGTAAAGACATTTAATCTTCATTGATTTCAGTTCGATTTAAAGCGAAAGAAGTGCCCCAAGTTGACTGGGAAATATCTCTGGATCACACCCATTCTTACGGTGTTGAACCCTTACCAATAATCATACGTGTCGTCCCAGTTATCAAAATGAATGAGCAGTCGGTTGTCAACAACAGCAGCGATGGTGGCCACACAGATCAGTGACGGGTTCTTCCTGTCCACCGCCTCCAGTTTCATTCCTGCTCTGAATCCAGATGGAGTCACAGACTAAAATAAAAAAAAAATAAACATACAGATTTAGCACATAAAGACCCTGAATTAAATTAAACAACTTTTAAAGAATCTAAAGTGTTTAATACGCACTGTGTTGAGGCTCTTGAAAAGATGTTTTGGAGCCAGCTGACCCCTGCAGTTCTTCACATACATGCTCCAGTTAAACTCTCCATCCTTACAACCTGCAAGACAAACTCACTCAGGAAGGTTGTTTGGAGAACCATGCACAGATGTGTCTGTTTGTGTGTGTGTGTATGTTTGATTACCTTTAGGCAACAATAACTTATGTCCATTCTTCTCACACCAGCCAGCTGGTTTTATATCCCATGAGTCGGCGTTGGCCCAGAAGTCGTAGCATTCTGGGTAACCATCAAAGTGGAGTCTTATCCTATAACCTTGGATCTGAGAGAGAAAGGGAAAGCTGTATGAGTGAACTCTTAATTATGCACAGGGATAAAGATATATATGCTGAAGACAGCCATTAGCAGCCATACCTCTGCAACAGTGAGTACACAGAACAGAGACGGGTGAGACGGGTCGAGTCCCTCCAGCTTCATTCCCACCTTAAAACTGTTCCTGCTCTGAGGAAATGACTGGTGCTGCAAGACAAATGAACATCATAGCACAGTCACAAATTGGCATATTTTAGACCAAATAAACAAAACCATCTGTTTTAGTTAAATAAATATAAAATTGGCCAGTGTTTACAGGGAAAGAATTACCTCTTTGAATAGTTTAACAGGAGCAGCAATGGCCCTCTCCTCTTCCAAGTAAGCAGGCCAGCTCCACGCCCGCTTCTTATTGGGTGCGGCCGTCACTGAGGGTTGAGCAGAACAACACGAAAATATGATGTACCGTAGCTGGTATGAGCGTCCATCACGTCATTCATGAGAAACAGACAGCTTCAGATACACCTCTTGACAAAGGTTGACATTTAGTTTACATGATAATGTGACAATTATCTCACACTGTGATATGGAAGATAATTTAATTGATTACTTTATATGTTATGGACATGTAAAAACATGCCTGTAATACTGATAGAACCTGATCAATATTCTACTAACATAAACTCTCATTCATTCTTATTTCGTATCATAATAACAGACACAGGGTGCCAGTAACTTTCATGAGTCACAGTTCAATTATTTAGCACATTTTAAATGGCACTTGGAAAATAAGACTCATTTTCATCCATAATGTAATTTGCACAATAAAAGTTGATATATATATCAGAGGACAATCTGCAAGAGGTTTAATTTCTTACAACAGCAATATCACAACCATAAACTGCAGCATTTTAAGACTTATAACTCAACTTTAGAGATTTGCTTGTATTTAAGACCTGTAAAAGCCTTGAATTTAGGTAATAATGTCAGTTATTTAAAGATTGTGGCAGTCTAACATACCCAGTTTGGCAATTTTGGCACCTCTTCTGCCTTTGGTAGTCTTGGCCTTTTCCTACAACAAGAACATGTTAATAATCACTTTTTTCCTCAACCATTTTGTATATTTCCTCAACTAAAAGATATGAACAGAAATGGTGAGAACAGAAAAATTCCAGGACAAGATACTCTGTAACTAAACCTAAGTTATTACAGCAGGGCAGTTCTGAACACTTGAGTGGCCTGTGGCCCTGAAAGGGAACAATACAGGAGAGAGATGCAAAGAATAATCTCCTTACCTCTGGTTCCTCTTGGTTTTCTTCCTCTTCATCACCAGAATCCATATAGATCTTCCTCTTTTTGCGCACACGTTTGCCCAACCTCTCACCCTCAACTGCCTGACTCTCCCTTGCCTCCCCTGGAGATGATCTTTGGGAAAGAAAGATTTGGCTCATGATGACACAACAAAACACAGTAAGGACCACAAAGAGGTGTTAATGAATGCCAGATGCGTACCTGCCACTGGAGGGCTGGGCACAAATGGAGCTACAGAATTTGCCCTGAAAGAGAGCATCCCGGGGAACACGGCCACCACAAGCCCGGCATCTTGACAGCTCTCCATTTGGACCTGCGTCTGCGCTAGAGCCAACTTCAACACTGGGACCGACCTCCACACTGGGGCCCTCCATACTGGGGCCCTCCTCTAAGGACAGAAGCACAGGACCAGGGGCTGGAGGACAAAACAGAAAAAGGGAAATGTTCACAGTACATAAAAACACAAACAATGCAATTCTTCACAATAACAGTGTTGTAAGGACTTAACAGGTTCTGTCATACCTTTAGCTTGAGACGATCCTGGCTGACTCTGATTGGCTGGAGCTGTGGCTGTGCTAGTCTGTGATTGGCCCTCTGGTGGAGGGGTGGGAGTGTGAGACTGTGCAGGGTCCAAGGTCTCACTGTTAGGTGCTGCCTGCTGCCCTTTGACCTCTAGGTCTGTGACAATCTCAAGAGTCCCAAACTCTGTCATGCGGAACTGAATGACACAGAAAACAGAAATGCTCATCAGTGATTGAGTGTTAAGCCATAGAGGTAGCCACCAAGATCCTGAAACACAGGTGTTTTGTATTTTCCACCTCTGCTATTAAAAAAAAACTACAAACTGCAAATCTGTGTGTGATCAGAGAATTGTGCACAAACATTTACACAATCAGAGATGATCACAAATCTGACACAAATCTCTCTCGTACCCTGATATCACTGCCTGGCAACGTCGCAATACCATCCTTCCAGTCCAAAGCACCCATCATGTCAAACTCAGCTCCCTGGGAGGGGCCATCACTGGGTGGAGTGTCAGTCATTCCCACCAACCCTCCAATATCCCCAACCTGCAAAGACGTAATAACAGCCACTCAAAGACAGATCATGTACTGACAGCTGGCACAAAAATGTTAATACAACAGAGGTTTAATAGACATGCTCAGTCCACATCACTGATACAATTAGGGCATTGTTCTCCTTACATTGTATTGACTGTGCATAGCAGTGAGGCACCCCCCTGTATGGTTTTACCTACAAAGTGCTCCCACCGACAAATGCAGTTTCTACCTGCACTTGTAAACAGCACTGCCCAACATCACCACTAGATGGCGACTGTGTGCTGGCTTGCAGGATACACCATGCACTTCGATTTCAGACAAAACAGTCAATAATAATATTGTTTTGCTGGTCAACTAACAGGGAAATACGTGCACAAACGGCCCCATTAGAGTGAACCTCCATCAGGACCATTGACAAACACGAGGAAAGATGTCTCAACTTTAAGTTAACCACACAACTTCATCTTTTCCTTGTTTTAACAGTATCTCTTAAAACCGGCTGTTTGCCTGGTTATGAACAAGTGAGGGGGTAATTTGTTTATCAATTTTAAGGAGAACAGTGTTTTCTGCACTGATTGGCCAAACTTAAAAGCGTTTTAATCCGACTAATATTACGATATAACGTTTTGGTGTTGACGCATGTTCAACACTGAATTATGGTGATATTTCCAGTTTGCATGGAGGTCATAACCATGTGAAAAGTAAACAACACCCCGAGCTAATGGATCTTGATGAAGTTTGACTTTGCACCGAATGCCTCAGTTTTATTCTAGCCATAAATAAAGTGTAAGAGCGCCCATGATTAGCATTCGTCTTATACAAAATGGCGGAGCATAGGAAGAGGCCACCAACACGTTTAAACTATGTAAATTACTCAAGTTACCCATTTAAACAATGCATGCAAAGCCGCTACGCGTCGAACAAAAGCAAGTGCTTGCGGTGTAATTTCCTGACTTAGTGTTTTCCTTCACTCGGGGTATTTTCTTCACTTTCCCCTTGTCACGGAATGTCAGCCCAGGTTGCTAGCTAGCGCTGACATGAAGCTAACCGCCAGCTAGCTCCACTCCGTTCAGCTGCACTGGGGGATTGCTAGACAGCTAGCCGTAGCATTGTGACTGGATGCAGCCAGCTAAGGACAATCCGTAATAAATAAGTTTCCCGGTTAATAACAATAGGAAAACGCATTTTGCAAAACGCCAACATTTCGCACAATATCACACACGCTCGCAATAACACGTCGCTGCCGTTACGGGCTTCAACATTGTTGCTTGAATAATTTCTTCAATAGAAACTTGAAAAAAAAAAAAAAAAACGATTTATTCTCGCCGTATTAAATCAGAGTGGAAATAACGTGAACTAGCGCTAATTAGCAAAAACGAAGGCCGGTTTTTCAAATTTCGCCACTGTTAATGGCAATAAATGAGTATTAACGGCCGTATTGTTTGAAAATGTGGAACTCACCTCGTTTCTGTTTTAACTCTTATTTAGAGCTGGACAGGAGGATGCGCATGCGTGCAAGATGCGCTGCCTGACAACTTTGGGTCTCGGAAAAGTTCAGTTTACTATCGGTGGTCAATACCAGGCCTGTGTACACTTATAACACGCCCAAAACTCAGTTCAGCGCCGATATAACGAACGCTACCGATAGCCTGGAGCTCATATCCCCTCTGTTTTGCTCGTAAGTATTTCCCTCAAGAAGTACGAGTGTGTATCAATGGAGCGCAGGGACCGCAGTGTCTTCCATTACATTACCGCTTCCCCTCTGGTCAAACTGGCCCAATTTTCTCCCCACTTCCAACCCCTGTACCACCGAAAAACAGCCCCCCCACCCCCATTTATGTACATTTACTCCCGAGCACGGGCGATTATCAGGCATGCACACGCCGGTTGCTAACTGTAGGATTAAATACTCAGGCCTGCAAATTCACCCGAAGTGACATTTTAAACCAAAAAAAAACAAAAAAACGAGCCGAGCACGTTGCAAGACGCAGAGTCAGGACCGGACTGGCTTTAAAATATACCTAAGAGTCATGTCGGCTGGTGCGTTTGTGGTCTGTGAAAACCAGTGAATGAAGTCGGAACAACATGATGACACACATTGAGTTTAGCCTGAACAAAACACAACGTCCAGTGCGTTAAAACACAACTGTAGGCTCACATTTGAGCCGAGATTAAACACATTTGAAGCCAGTGTATCGGACTGTGTGGCATCTCTATTGCTGCTAGATGTATGTTTTTATGGCTGCAAATGTGACAGCTAATCCATTTAATTCAATCGTGAGGCTACCGTGAGCACCCTGTCTCTGCCTGGTGTGTTTTTTAGCTTGGTTTGAAGTATCTGACGGGTCGCTAATGATCCAAATACTTCAAACCCAAATGATCTCCAGCCATCCTGCAGTATTCAATCCCTCCCACATAAGGCGGTTGTGTTCTCCGGCATAATAAAGCGACACATCTTTCACGGTTAGTTTGAGCCACCATTTTGATGAAAACACTAGTCTATCTGGACACAAATCGCCAGCGTGTCCACGAGTGTGCGTTGCGTGGCCGGGCTAACAGGTAACACAGCGAGATAAGTCTTTATTTCAGTCAACAAAGGCCGCCGTGATGGGAGGTGAAATGAGTTCAGTTAAGAAGAAGCGGCGGCGCAGGTTTCTGTGCCCCGTGTTTGTCGCTAGATGGCGGAAGACGTCCAGTTTTCTACGAGGGGATTAACGGGGTCGTGTAACGTGCTTGCTTGCTGCAGCCCCGGCTCGTTTTGTAATATAACATCCAAGAACAAAACCATGAGATGGCATTCAAAGGCAAAGCGGTCGACTCGAAGGTAAGAAGACTGTTTCGTGGTTTAGCTCAACGTTGCAGCTGTCTGATCATCTGTGTGAGCTGTTAATCAGGATGATGATCAAGAGGAAGTGACAGAGGTGTTTTTAATGTAACGCACAGATACAACATGTCTGCATCGTTTCATAGTCAGCAGGGCAGGTTTTTGCAGCAGATAAGAGTCGCTGTCTGCACCTTCAGTGTACTGTACATCCCTCCCACTGCAGTTTGGTAGCCTATCACATGTTAGACTCCAAACACAGCTCCAGGTTAGTGTTGCGTTACGTGGAAAATATGCGGTTAGACAAATCATACACTGTAGATACACTGAAACATTGTCTCTCTCTCCCCCCCCTGTGTGCATCAATCCCACAGACCGTGCTCTTCAACCTGCTGCTGTGTCTGCTCATATTTTACTCTCTCTTCTACATGATTGGGAGTGTGTGCTTTGGTGCCTTCAGGTGAGCGTCTCTCATGCGCATGCGCACGCAAACCCAGCTAATAATAGCATCATTATCAACCTTCCAAATACCGCAAGTCTTCTACACCTGGGTGGCTCCTGAATGAGTACAATTCAACACACAAGGAGATCTGGAAGTCACGTGTAAATATCTGTAACTGCAACTATCTAAATAACTGCACAGTTGTCTAATACTTTACCACTGAGCATCTGAGAGGGCAGTACTTTTAAAACATTTTAAAATGTGTCTGAAAACATGGCCAAAGGACAGTCAGGTATGTAGACATTAATTTAAAAGACAGCAAGTAGAGCCAGCATTAGTACTGAATGTCTTTGGGAATAATTTAATTTATTGCACTAATGAACTTGCAGTTTTATTACTGTTGTAATTGCATTTGTTGAGAATGCTGATGGGAATTTGTTATTATTTTTATTATTATTATTATTATTATTATTATTATTATTATTATTATTATTATTATTGTTATTGTTTGCATCAGGGTAGTTGTATCATTGTTTAGTTTTCATATGGGTCTTTTGGTTTGTCTTATTGGTTTGTGTGTATTGATGGTATTAACTGTAAGGTTTTTGGTTTTCTATAATTGATACTTATTTTCTGCAGCTTGTACAGCAGTGGCAGTCTCCACCCAGGGACTGAAGAGAAAAGAAAGAAAGAAAGAAAGAAAGAAAGCAGAACAGTTTCGGCATTTACAAGTTGAGACTGTCTAATGCAACCTAATATGATGCTGATTAAAGAGAGCAACAAGGCCCCAGAGCCTCAGACCCTCCAGTGCCCTGCTCCCCAATACCTAAAAGGATGAGTTCACCCAAAAATGGACATTCAGTCATTATCTACTCACCCCCATGCCGATGGAAAGTCAGGTGAAGTTTTGTCTTCTGCAAATCATTCCTGTATCTTCACAGCAAAGCTGTTCTGCAGCACTCTCCTAAACAACTGAAGTAGATGGGGACTTGTTTTAAAATGTAAAAAACACAACCTGAAAAAACATAAAATGGCTCGATAGAGGAGGGATACAAAAATCCAGAAGATTCGAGATCCCAAACTGATTTTCAAAGACGTTATTTACACCCTTTTAAAAGCCATAATCTTCATTTTAGCTGCTAAGCTATAAACGCTGGTTTGCACGAGCTAGACTGTGCATCAAGGGTTTAAATAAAGTCTTTCAAATCAATTTGGGATCTCAGGGATGACTCTGAAGACTTGGATTATGCCAAACAAGCTGTGTGGAGCCATTTTATGTTTCTTTCTTTCAGTTCTTTTTCTACATTTTCTACGTAGACCCTCACTGTCTACGGCACTAAGTCCACATCGACTTCAGTTGTTTAGGAGAATGCTGCAACACTGTTTTGCTGTGAAGCTCCAGAAATGTTTTGTGGACCACGAAACATCACGACTTTCCCTGTGCATGGAGGTGAGTAGATAATGATTGAATTTTCATTTTTGGGTGAACTTATCCTTAGGGGTTCACTGCATGTCAGTAGGTTGTTCATGAATTACTGAACAGAAATGAAAGTTTCCAAATGTTGGAATATATACCACTAAAACACAGTACCAGCAGAAATGGTAAGGTTCTTAACATCATGTGTCCTCAGTCAAAATAGACTTTTGAGAACTTTATTCTTTTTAGTTAATATTGTCCTCAAAATTGTGTTCTAAAAAACAAAACACTAAGCAAAATAGGTCCGGTAGTATTTACTGGTTCTGTAGATAAAATATAAAGCCATGTGTAATCTGCAGTATGGATGTTAGAGGAGACTCACTATGCACAATAAGCAGGAGGTACACAGTGTCAACAGAGGCTAAAAAGCTCATTTTATTGCAGCAGTGATTGCAGTGGTGAGATTTGGTGGTCTCAAACGTGTTTACTGTACTTTATCTACACCATGTAGCCTTTATCTGGAGGCTCCCTTTGCCTGTTGCCAAGAGGCATATTTACACAGTGTTGTAACACATTTTTGTGTGACTGCTGACATTATTTCTCCCTCTTTTCTCACCCCTCATTCAGGTTGGATCACTTTGATGGACTGATTCCATTTGACTTCAAGACCGAACCTGCTGAATCCAACTCCAAATACTTGGGTGAGCACACCAAATGCAACCAATATGAGTCACAGTGTGCATGTGCTTTATTCACTTCCTGTGTTTTATTGCTATGTTGGGGCTTTTCAGTGAACCTCCTGTCCTTGGAGCTCACCTACTTTTGCAGCGGCCTTTTGTTTGCTGCAGTGGTGCGGAGGCGGGTCTGGGACTACGCCTTCACTGTCACACTTCTGCATGTAATGATCACCAGCCTAGGTGAGCAGAAATTTAACAATACATCTATCTTAAGTACACACACATAAATGACTGACATATTTTGTTCCTTGTTGTAGTGATGCTGGAATTCCCCATGGTGTGGCAGTGGTGGCTGGCTTTAGGTAAAACAGACGTCGTAAGTTATTGCATTTAACTTGATGAGCTCAATTCTTTTTGATGCTCTACTTTTTTGTTGTTCCACAGGAAGCGGCTTGTTTCTGATGATCTGCAACGGTCAGCTGATCGCTTACTTCACCTGCCAGAGTGAGCAGAGCTACGCCTCCTTCAGCATCTACTGACAGAAAGCTACTCTGTGTATAAACTGTTCCATAAACAGTCTTGTGAGGTGAGGTAGAAAGGATTAGACCAGATGTCCTCTTCCTGGAGACACCCATTAGATTCACCACAGTGATGGGCTTTTTCTGTTTGCCACTAAAAAAGGACCTCACCATCACAGAAAGTCAGAGCTGGGTCCAATTTGTGTCTACGGGTTGCCAACAGACTGGCATCTGTTTTTATGTAAATGCCACAGGGAGATGTTCTTCTGCCTCTGTCACTATGCAGGATATTAAGGCACCCTGTGAAGTATTTTCAGTACCACTGTAAGCTGTGAATGTAAGCGCAGAATGGGCAAGTTGCAATACATGTTTGTTGTATATTTTAAAGATGTAAATGTAAAGTATTAAAAAATAAAACTGCTTTAAGATTGAGTGTTTATTGTTTCATCCTAGGACTTGTGAAATAGGGACCAGCCTATTTCACATATGAACTGATACATAAAGAAACAGTAAAATGTAAAAATATACCATAATTCAGTAGTGTAACCAGTGAGACGTACAGTACATTGCAGCGTTAGTGTTAAAATATTTTTAAGTAAGTGTTTAAAAATAGACTTTGACTGAATAATTTATGACATAAAAAAATAAATATTTGAACAAACATGCTCCCAGAGGATTTGGCGTTGTTATGAAACCAGTTCTGCTGCCACGTACTCCACTGGGTTCATGAAGGAGAATCCGAGGAAGGCCTCACTGGCCACGCCTGTCTGGCACCTCTCATTGACAGAGGCAGGGACAGGTTGTATTGTGAACTCGGGGTCGATGTAGCTGACATCACAGGGACTAGTCTGGAGAGGAGAGAGAAATGAACACATACTCAGGTACACTGCATTGACTCAAAAAGAAAAAAAATAGCACTCTTGACTCATTTCTGATCACTCCTACCACTTTCGGGATGAATGGGGGTCTAACTTTCCTCGCCAGGAGGTCGTCCCAGTTGATGGATGCAAAGAAGGGATGTTCCTGCAGCTCCACCTGGATACAATAAAAAAAATAAAAATTAGACCCTCTGTATTTAGCTGTGTTTATGTGCATTATTGCTTTTTTTGTGTGTGCACTTACAACATCGCAGCCCTTCCCTAAGCGTTTGGAGACATCTCTTTCCAGCAATCCCTCTAACAGTGAACGAGCAGCCGGAGATGCTCCACTACGCAGCTGCAGAGGAGCACGCAGAATGTTCTCAAACATCTCAGCTTTGGCGTGGCTATAAAATGGAGGCTGAGAGAAAGAACAGAGAGGATGAGTAAAGTGAGGATGCTGAGGAATAAGATGAGAAGTAAAACAATTATTTGACCTGCACTCACCATTCCATAGAGCATCTCAAAAAGCACGGTGCCGAGGCTCCACCAGTCCACTACTGGACTGTATGGGTGACCCTGTAGCACCTCTGGAGCCAGGTACTCTGGAGTTCCACAGAATGTATGCATTATCCCACCTTTGGCCACCCCTTCTTTACAAAGGCCAAAGTCAGTCAGCATCACGTGACCCTCACTGTCCAGCAGGATGTTTTCTGGTTTGAGGTCTCTGGAAGAGAAACAGACGGGACACAAGTGTCTGTTTAGTCCTGTTGCATTTGTTTTCTCTGGTTTCATTTTGCTTTTCCTTTGCTGTTTATTGTTATTGTGGTGCTGGAAGACATGGTGGTTTTAAGTGATAACATTTTCTATGCAGCACTCTCTCCTAAAGTGAAAAACTTTTATTGTGAAGGCAGGGCATGAATTAATATGGAACATTTTTAAATCTTACATGAGCAAAGAAAGTCTACAATGTCTTGTTTGTCTTGAGCCGTTGTCTATCTTTATATACAATCACTGGTGTGTGTATATGTACCTGTAAACAATGTCAAGAGAGTGGAGGTAGCCCAGCGCCATGGCCATCTCTGCTGCATAGAAAGTAGCTCTGGGTTCAGGAAATGACCCCTCCCTCTGAAGGTGGTAGAAAAGCTGAGGACACAAAGATGCGTCATCACAAATTACAATAAAATTCAACGCAACAGCCTCAAAGAGAATCAAAACTACTTGTGGCATCTCCAAAACTAACTACAACTTGTGGGTGTAGACCAAAGAAATCTGTAGCTAATATTGTTGTTTTAGAAGCTAGAGGTTTGTAAATTTTACTCTATGGCGAAGTTGACAGAAGCACTTTTTCTAAAAACATACCTCTCCTCCATTAACATAGTCCAGGACGAAGTAGAGCATGTTTGGTGTCTGGAAAGAGAAGTGGAGCCCCACCAAGAATGGATGTTGAAGTCCTTTCAGCAGCACGCTCCTCTCAACCATCACATGCTTCTGCTACAGAGACACAACAGATACTGTAAGTAGTACAGTAGTAGATAGACAGAATGGACAGAAAGGACGGACAGATGGATGAATGGACGGATGGATGGATAGTTTACCTCTTTCCTCTTGACAATCATCTGTTTCTGCAGCACCTTCACAGCATAGTAGCCTCCCTGTTTTCTGTGTCTTGCCAGCAGCACCTGGAAGTTTGAGTTGTGTCATTTAATGTGCCACCAAAAAAACTCACAAACTCAGCAATTTTGAAGTAAAATAAAAATCTCTACCTTTCCAAAGCTTCCTTTGCCAATCATTTTGAGGTAGTCGAAATCTGATGGTTTCATCCTGATTAACACAACAAAGGAAAACTATCAGATACGTGTTGTGATACACTGGCCAGTTAACTGTCTCAATTTTTTTTTTTTTCGGGCTCAAGGGCCCCTAGATATCACAAGATGATTAAAAAGAGAAAAAAACAAACATTTTTGTTCTTCAGAAGTATGTTTCTTTTTGCCTTTGTGGCAAAATACTGATTGAAATTCAAATTAGTTGGGATTAAGGCCATATAACCTGTGATAAGGGGTCCCAAGCCCAAACTGGGACACTCCCAAAACCATTTTTTCTTTGTATTCTTTCTGTAATAACTGCAGAAAAAAACAAATTTTCCTTTCATTTTGCATTGCCACACCTTATGACTGACCAATGATGCATTAAAAACCATAAGAGACAACATATAAACTCTATTTTTTCAATGTTAATCAACAGACTGCCACAGAAAGACAAGAGTTGCTCTGTAAAGTGAAACAAAACTCCACAGATTGACTTTCTGTGACAAAATATTTCTGGGCATCAGGTGGAAAAATGACTTACTGCGAGGTTTCTGTGTTCACTGAGCTCTGAGGAGAGAAAAGACACATAAGGAGAGGTCGGTCAGGAGGTCAGATTTAGTTTCATCACCTGTCAACACTCACTAAGTCTTTTCCTCCCATCTCAACTCACCACTGTGCCTTTCTCCTCCGTCTCTCGCCTCAGCTTGCTCTGCCGCTGCAGGATTTTCTGAGGGTCCAGGCTTCAATTAGGAGGTGAAAAACAGCACATGTTGAGAGTTTATACATTCAACCCAAAGTAAAAGGCGTTAATAATGAATTTTTGCTAACTCACTGTTGGCAGAGATGTTGAGCGGAAACAAATTTGTGTAAGAATTCACTGAAGCCGACTTTCTTCCCCTTGAGCAGAGCTGTAAGACAGGCAGCTGGTTAAAACCTTACATAAGAGCTCAGCAGCTGTATTTACTCAAGAGTTAGTGAGTGGTGGCCATAACTTTGACACGCTTTAATGAGGCCATTGGAGCAAACTGTTGGGTTAGCCTATGTCTTCAAGAATAATTTTAACACACCAAGCCCTGATACTAGTCTACTGTAATGCGATATTCTTACATTATAGTAGACACCTGTTTCTGATTTCTGGTCATTTTTATCTCTTGTAGCAGGATTTTTGTAAGTTAGCACACAAACCTTTGCCTGTATCGTTCTATGACGTCACAAGGATACTTTAGTCAAACGTCAGGATATGAGGATAAACTCACCTGAGAAAAAAGACACAAGCCCTCTCATTTTGGAATAGGTCATCGGCCGCTCTCGAGTCACGGTCATTTGGATGAAGATTGACTGACTTAGAGGTTTTGTAAAAAAAAAAAAAAAAAAACCTTTAAGAGAGGAGAGGACAGTGAAGAGACGCTGTCCGGCGGCAGAGCTCACCCCGTTACTCGCAAACTATCAGAGCTGCTCAGTTTAAAAGACCGCTGACGTAGGAGGGCACCGGCAATGCTGCGTTTAGGTGCCCTCGGAGATGTCAAACGGAGAGCCAGCAGTGGTGGAATGTGACACTCAGTGAAGTACTGTAAGTAAAAATGTACTTGTACTTTACTACTTGAGTATTGCCATGCCACTTAATACTTGTAATGGGATTGTAAGGGAAATACTGTCCTATTTCTACAATTATTTGTTAGGCTTTCTTACTTTTCAGATTAATTTAGATTTAGTCGAATTTAACCCCCATTTGTTAACATCTTCTCAACATTTACAACTGCTGATTTGATGAATTGCTGTGAGGAAAAATGTATTTATGATTTATCAACATTTATAATTGCAGAGGACAGAAATTAGGATTGTTGCTTGGAACGTGAGAGACATTATATTAATGACTTGCTATAACTGCACACTTGAGTAGGCTTACAATAAAGTGAAAAACTCACAACCCTTTAACCTGAAAGTTGTTTGTATCAGTGGTTCATAACTGATAGATGAATAAATATTAACAAACCATTTATAAAGCCATTAATTACATCTTTGGAAGGGATAGCCCGCCAAATGAATGTCTATAAAGGCGACATATAGGCTATGCTAGGGCTGTCACGGTATCAGATTTGTTTGATTGTTTGTTTTTCTCAGTCTAACGGCATCAACAAACTGAATACAATACATTTTAGCAAAGAAGAAAAGGAAGAAAAAAACGGACTGGGACAAAAACAAACAAAAACACCCGAATAAAACTAATACACCATTATCTTAGCCAGAACAATTCACCAACACTCTTGCCAGTCATCTCCTTTGACATGATTTTTTGTGGCATTAGTAGCCACATGCTGTAGTAGCTGGCTAGTAGGTTACTGCACCTTTTTCTACTTCTTTTTTCCATTTAAAGGTGCTATTTGTAAGAAAAGTTGATTTTTGAGTCTCAGTCCTAACTCGTAAAATAATGATGCGTTGCCATGGTGGCTGACTGTCCTACAATCCCAATGGGTCAGTTTTTAGACGAGTTAGAAATGAGACTCAAAAATCAACTTTTCTTACAAATAGCACCTTTAATGGCAGGTGGCAATAACCAGTGTTAAGGTGCATTGTCACCACCAACCACGACAATGGGAGAACGAAAGGAAAAAGAAATTATTTTAGAGGTGCTGGGTCATTTACACAATATTACCACCTGTGTTTTATTATTATGATATAAGTATTTCACTTTAAAATATCATGATTATCATCAATATCAGTGTATCTCAACAACCCTAATAAATGCACGACATAGTATAATTCATATTCAGTTGTAAATAATGATAAGATATAGCACATAGCTATTAGCCACAATCCATAGGGCGAAAGGGTTGAAAAAAGTAGGCTACAGTGAAAAGTAGACTCCCAGAATGTGCAACAAATAGTCTAGGCTACTTTAGGTCCTGAGGAAAGGAGCTGTTGGCACGTGAAGGCAGCATGCTGAGCTCCTGTCCCCTTATGAGAGTGCTCACGAACCTGCCACGAGGTTGTGAAATATCCCAATTGAATTTCTAATCAATGGAACTTTTTCTCTTTCTATCGTCTTTCTTTCTTTCTTTCTTCCCTCACATGTTACACTCACAGGTGGTTAAAGGACTATATACCATCACAGTATGTAGGCTACTGTATGTAGAACAGGAGAGAATAGTGCACCCTTTCGGTTGGATTTTATATAGGCTACATACCACAGACATTACTTTTCACGAGTAGAGATGTGGGTCATGGAAACTATAGGCCTGCATGTGTGAATTCGTGACAGCATTCCAGCACATGGCAACTCTACATCTGTCTTCCTGTCTCAGGTGGCTGCTGCACGCATGAGAAACATCAGGACCTGTCCACACCGCCACAGAGACCCAGTTTTATGTTCATGATATATGACCAAACTCCTTTAGCATTACACGTATACCTCCATAGTGACCGCTTGTTTTATTTCAGAGCACTTCAGGCACTGCAAACACTATTAAATCCAAATCCCTCCGGCTTGCGTAACCACAATTTTATTATCAACATGTGATTATGTAATATGTTCAAGTAGAAAAGGGAGAACTATCTTAAGACTGGCACAGATGATGATAAACAAATTCTTGATAGTGGGACAGAAAGGTGTCAGATTAATCTCTTCCGTCAGTAAAAAGAAAAGAAGATATAGATAATTTGAGATAAGAGATGTTACTGGGCTTTGCCACAAGATAAAATAAGCCCACAGGTTTAATGGGAAGTGTTGTCTTGAATCGGGAAGAGCAATATAAAAGAGTAATACCATCAGAATACGATTATGTAAATGAGAAAAATGGGACATAGAGTGCAGATACTGAAATAACGTCAAGTTTGTCGCTGTGTCTGTTTCTAAATTTGGGTCCGCTGAGTTGAGGGCAGTAGGTACAGGGTGTCTTGGTTACTGTTGCAGAAAGCTGATCCTTGGACAGCAACAGAAGGAGGTTCCTCAGAGAGAGAGAAAACCTCCCCCCTTTCCCGTCACCTCAAGGTGAACTGGTTTCTGCTAGTATGACTGACCTTCCTCAGTCTGAGCCCTCTTGTTCCATCACTCTCTGACGGCATGCAAACTGGCCGGGACTGGTTTTGCCTCTCCAGGCAGGCAACAGGTGACGCTGAACACAACGCACACATCTCAACAGTGTTACAGCATTCCTACAACAGTGGAAACCCACACAAGAGTCAGCAGATCAACCCCACCTACCAGAGAGGCCTGAGAGAGCTGAACAAAATTTAAACTGTTCAACTGCAGAACCAAAAGACCCTCACAATTTCTGGTCTTAATTTCAAATCGCAACCTTTATTACCAGCTTCATTTCCACTGTTTAACCATCATGAACTTTTGAATCTGTGATGTCCCTGAACTGGTGTCGTGTTTTATTCATGGTCTTCTTACAGTCAGAGATCTGGGAGTTCCTGCAGACAGATTTTTTGTTGACCTCAGAAATGTTGGGTCAAAGCAGCTTGGTTTCAAACCTGCTTCAGCAGCAAAAATACACATTAGAAACGAGATACAGTAAGCTAAAGCACAAGAGCACTGCCTGGTTTCTTTAGTTTTTGTAGGTTAAAGGTTGTTGTATTTGTTTGGAAAGACAGATCTTGATGACAAAATCAGGCATATCTGGGCAGCTGGTATCTATGAGTGAGTACAAAAGAGGACTGTTGGGCCTTGGTGGAGGTATGCGCCCTACTGAGTGCCATTGTAGTTATTGATGAAACTACCCCTACCTAAAAACATGAATCAAAATGAGCTCCACCTTGACCAGCTACATAAAGAAAATGCTGTTACACATTAATGCATCAGCAATAATATGTTAGCAATATACTATATAACACTGGGGTCCTTGACTTTTGATACTATAAATATAATAACACCACTGAATATACATTATGGTTAGCAGATCTTATTTTGAAAAAAATGTAAACAACATATTAGTAAACAATCAGGTGCTTACAGGAGGAGTGTTTTTAATGCAATAAGTAATGCAGTCTACATACAGTTCAGTACATTTGTCACACACGACAGCAGTGGTACTTAATCTGTCCTGTAGATGGCGACAGCAAACTTTCAAAATATAACACTAATATTACTGTGATAAACTTCTAATAGTTATGTAAAAGCTGTAATGATAAATGAAAATAACAACAATAATCATTGTACTTGTATATTTGCTCATGGACTTTTCTTACAGTAAGTACAAATTTGAGGTATTTGTACTTTTCTGGAGTATTTTTTAGGGAAATATTGTACTTTCTTTAATATATAATGATATATCAAATTATTTGACAACTGTGATTCCTAGGTATCTCATACATTTATATTTGCATGTAGGGTACAAGTGAAGAACTTGCATAATATGATGCATCATTATAAACTACCTAATGATATATACAAATACAGCAGAACAATTAATTCATAAATGATATAGTCAATTGCGATGTATAACAGCTTGTTTAAGGGATGTTTCATGCAAAAATGACAAATTTCTTCTCAAATATCAGAATTTAATGTTTTTTTAAATTTGAATTATTCTAATAAATGTAATTACTTTTAATGATGTAAGGTTTGGACTATTGATTGGACCAGTCAGTTAAATGTGAAAGTAATCAGCAGATAAATCCATAATGACGATAATCATGTTGCTTACACATTAATGCATGAGTGATAATAATGTAATGTTTTGATATAAAATAGTATGATAATTTAGTAACAGTAAGAAATAAGATAAAGACATTTATAAAGAGGAGATTTATAAAGATAAAGGGTGAAAATTATATGAGAGTAAATAGTAAGATATGATGTTTCAGTGTTCTTTGGTACAACTGAGTCTCTCATACCAATGGTACTTGAGTAAAAGTCTTAAAGTATCTGACATTAAATGTGCTTAAGTATCAGAAGTTCAAGTAAAAGAGAATTCTACATATGTGTACATCTAGGCCTATACAGTATGGGTTGACTGATTATTGGCCTGGGCGATTTTCAGATCTGATATTCGCCTTTTTTCTGTTGTTATTATTGAAAATCAGTGTTTTTGATTTTTTTTTATCCGATTGATTGCTGATAAGATAAATCAATTAAAAAATGTGCCTTCTTTGGCTCTGATGCAGCATGTAATCTGCAAAGTAACTAGTAGCTAAAGTTATCAAATAAATCTAGTGGAGGAAAAAGCAAAATATTTGCCTCCAAAATGTCGTGGAGTTTAAAGAAAAAATGGAAAATACTCAAGAATCTCAAAATTGAACTTTAGTGCAGTACCCGAGTACATGTACTGAGTTACTTTCCATTACTACACTGTTGTATATACGTTTACTTAAAGGTGCACTACGTAGTTTTGGGGACGAAATTTTAACCAGAAGAGAAAAATCATCATTGATTGATTTTTGTTATGCCTAAACAAACTAAATAAACAACTGCTCTTTGTTGTCATGACTGAATAAAGGACAACACAGTGTAACACTGTTTTACTTTGTTTATATTTGGCGAACCCTGCCAACTTTCTAGCTTCAAACAGTGTTCTGGGGACCTTACCTTCCTCTGAGAGCAGCTTGTTTACTCACTTATGGAAAATATAATAATGTCTTGTTTATTTTAGTTTGTATTATTACCTCATTAATATTGTGGGAGTTTGAATGCCTTCTTCAAAACTACATAGTGCGCCTTTAACGACTGATGCGATGTATTGTCTTTTCCTATGCTTTGCGTGCGCGCGCACCCGGTAGCGCGCATCCCGGCGTGAGCGCGCGCGACGAAGGGGCGGGGCCGCGCGGAGTCAGCGCAGGCAGGGATGAGAAACTTGTCCCGGATATTTACCTAACGATACCTGGCTGCTGTGACGCGCCCCGTCCCGAGGTCTCCACAGCGGACTGTCCGAGGAATATGAGCCGTGTCTGACGCGGGACGAGCGAGGTACACTTCTCCTTCTCTGTCTTTTAAACCGTCTCTTCCCAGAAAAACACATTCACTTGGCCAAGTTGTAGCTACGAGCACGTAAAGCCCGTGGTTGGTGGAAAGTTTGGCCGGTGGAGTGTTCCTCCTTTTGGGTGTAGCTGTAGAAAACCTCAGGTTGGCAACAGGTTCCTTGTTCGCGCTCGGGCTCAAAGTACAGCGGGGTCAGTGAAGGGTTCATTATCGACAGAAATACACTGAGAGAGGCCCTGTTTATTCATTGGTATGTGTGTGTTTGGTGAAGTAACAGCAGAGGCTGTAGTTCTGAGCTTTAACATCTACGCTAGCTGTGTTTAAATCCTACAATGATCACTTTTAACTTGTGCTGAAAAGCCTATGGCAGAGAAATCTGTGTTCAAACCATCAGAAAGTACAAGAACTTTATTCTCAGTTCCTCATCTGTGAAGGTTACAGTATCAGAAATAGCAGCAAGATGCAAAACAGCCAGTGAGGTCATAGTGCATCATGATGAATCTGCTTTTTTAAATGTAGCATTAGCTTGTAAATTCATTAGACGCCTGCCTGTGAGAGGGTTATCATGGAAAACTGGTCATCAAACTGGGACCAGCTCTGTTTTAATATATTCAGAGTGTGTCACCGTGTTCAAACATTAACCCAAACAAAACTGTGTGTCCTTTCAGAAACCGGCCCGGATCCATTAATCGTTCACCTGGAAGCCAAGACAGGACACATGTATGGACACACACCGACATGCATGTAGCTTTCACACACTCACTCACACACACACACACACACACACACACACACACACACAGATTGATGTTAGGGTAAGTTTTTGGGTTACGTGCATGCATTAGTAGTGCATGTGTGATTTGCTTCCAGCGCCTGGTCGGTCTCAGATCTGTCGTGGTGCTGTCGATGGGCGTGTTCAACTCTGAAAATGTTTAACATTCTTATCATTCAGCTGCCTGCAAAAGGCGGAGAGACGCAGAGAGGGAGCGCAGCAGGGAGAGGGAAGGGACATGTTCAGACCCAGGCCAAATAATAAGGAATTACGCAAACACACACACATACAGCAGTCACTCCTTCGCATTCACGGTGCATTACTCACTGCAGCCCGATGCAGCCCATACAGTATATTACTCACCACACAGTGTCATCCTGAGGGAGGTGCTTTCATTGGAAGACAACAGGCTGGAAACATCTGACACTGTTTTTGTGGTTATGTGTGTGTGTGTGTGTGTGTGTGTGTGTGTGTTTCCAGGTCCCCTCTCAGTGACGAGCTAAGGGCAGGGTGTTTGTCTTGAGAGGGAGGCAGAGTTACCGTGGTAACAGACATGCCAAAACCGGACCTGCTCTGTCTAGTTCAGCTGCTGGACGGCACTATCGAAACCTTCAGAGTCAGCGTGCGTAACACACAAACACACACACACACACACACACACACACACACACACACACACACACACTGTTTCCTGGAGATCATATGTTGCTCCTATCTGTCTCTGGGTTCTGCTAATGATCGTAGTGTCAGTTCACCATACAGTGACCGACTACTCTTTCCTTTTCCCATTGATCCACATCTTCTCGTTGACCTTGGTTTGAAGGACACTGTTACCTCCTGCAGCTTACAGAGCTTGTCACACTGAGGAGCCTTTTACATCACGAGCATATCATCATGTCACACACTGCCCTGACAGCACTGACAAGCACACATGCAGAAAGGCAATCACAATATTGCTTTCTAGGACCGCAGCTGTGCAGCATCTTTATGTGAACGGTGGGAGAGCAGGGCGAGTCCTGTGGTTGTGATGTGCAGAGGGATTTCATTATTAAACTTTTTTTGGCCGCTGTGTTTCTCCCATGAAGACAAGGTTTTCTTTTACAGATTTTCACATGCTTTGAGGACAGTTTAGACTGGATTTTGTGTCCACACACATCAAAAAGTTTCCCGCTGCAGGAACACACTGTTCGCCACAGTTGACAGTAAACATGGTCCTCATGATGTGAATGTGCTGCTGGTAACAGAGAGTGTGGAGAAAATGTGGATGAGCTGCAGGTTATCCCTCAGTGCGATTAATAAAACAGTGAATAGTAGAAAAGTAGAGTTATGTGCTGCAATCAGATTTTCACCTGGATAAATGTATTATTGATTGTTTTGTCTGATTTACAAGCATTATTAATATTTAAAATCACCACACAGACACTCTTGGATATTTTAAAACATAAACATTCATATATTTCCAGCCTTATTTCTCATTATATTCCACCATGTCCCAGTGAGCAAAAAGTGGTCTAGATCATGTCTTTTAGACATCATTTATGGACATCCAAGACGTCTAAAAGACGTCCTCTGGGGAGCCAGAATGAAAGTTTTTTATACGTCTTTTCTGGACATTGTATAGACGTTTATATATCGTTTATCGACTAATTCTGGCTGTCAGTGGACGTCTAGACTGTTCCAGAGGGATGGAGCCCTAACATTGAAATCTGGCCGCTGTGTTTTGAACGAAGGCGGGAGTGGGCTGCTCGATTGAGATGGAAGAAAAAAGGTGGTAAAAAACTTCTAGGATCTCTAGTTTTAACAGGTGACCTATTTATCAGCTCTATTATTTACCATGTTTTGGTCATCCAGCCTTGGAACATTGGCCTAATTGATGAAGTTCACCTTCTGAAGTGACTGAAGTTGAAAAGACGTGTAAAATTATATTGTAAAAACTCTTGGACATCAATAATGAACGTTGAAAGATGTTACAAAAACACTTTAATACTGGCTCTGGCACTCTTTTGGATATGTTTTTGCTCAGTGGGTTTGGTCAAAGATTATACTAAGGTTTCTTATGGAGGGTTTGACATATGTGGACAGGGGGTCGATGCAGGGGATTGACTTCTGAAACAATCTTATTTGGGCCACTGAGGAGGACCTTGGTTTTGTCTGGGTTCAATTGTAGAAAATTGAGTGCCATCCACTTCTTTATTGCATCCAGACAGAGATGGTGGGTGCTCATATCATATCATATCATAACCAAGCTCCACTTCGCTGGAATAACCTTATACTACACATATGGGAGGCAGGCTCTGTTGACATTTCAAAATCAGGCTGGAAACAAATTTATTTTATTTTCACTATGAACCTAAATCACTGAATGTCTCCTTATTGACAGTCTTTTTATGGATACACTGTATGATCTTTGTTTTTAAATTAATCACCTCAACCATCTCGTCTCATTAACACTTCTACCTGTTTATTTGTGTGTAAGAGTGCTTATGAATGTGTCCATACTTTTACATGTATTGTTGTGTTTTGCTGTTTTTACTGACTTGTAAAGTGTGCAGAGACTCTCTGGGTGATATGCACTTTAAATAAACTGAAGTGGAAGTTGATAGAAAGTATCCTGATCTATACATGAAGCACTACTGCAGCATATGGCACAGTATATTTACATGTACAAATAGGCAGACATTAGAAATGTCACTCAAAGTTTTGGCTGGCATCAATAGAATCGTCTGTTGTTTCCATGTTTCAGAAGCAGGATGAAGGTGAGGTTCTGTTGGACCTCGTATGCGACCACCTGGGCCTGCAGGAGAGGCAGCTCTTCAGTCTGCAGATCAGAGAGTCCAGCACAGCCATCGCCTCGATCACAGCCAACACACACTCTCCTGTGAGCTCACTGTTCATCTGCGGCACATTCAGGCTGAGATTGTAATATATTGCACTCGCTGATTGCAGTTAAAGACGATGATAACCACAGGGTATGCTCGCATAAATGCTTTTTTTAGCCCCAGTTAGCCATTATACTTAATGAATTTCCTCTCTCTCTCTATCAGAGATGGTTGGAGCCTGAGAAACCCTTGAAGAAGCAGATTAAAGGTATCTGACTTGTTCTGGCTCTGAAGAATTTACTGTCTTTACCTGGAATTACTTCTCTAGATATATAAATGTTTTAAAATGTATTTCAGTACATTTATAGAAAGGAGGTGTAGGAGAGAAGAGGTGCTGTAGATGATTGAGGTGAACTTGTACCATGCGTACGTGTCACATTTGACAGGATGACATTTCTCTGCAGGTCTCGCTTCTCCCTTTTATCTGAACTTCAGAGTACGATTCTTCATCTCTGATCCCAACTCTTTGCAGCATGAACAGACAAGGTTAGTACATGTGCTGCTCTGTCATGAGTGTTTTTGTTATGTGGAGAAGTTGTATGACTCAGAAAGGTCCTTTTTGCAGGGATTGTTGATAAAAATGAAAAACTTACTGGTCAGTGTCTATCTAGTTTTGGCATTTTTTAATTCACCATCAATGCTTGGCTCAATCCAAGGCCAAATAAATAAATTCATGTTTTTGTGATGCGGTGCCAGTTCGAAATGAAGGTCAAACAAGTCTGAGAGGTTACAGCCATGCTAGCTGCTCCTTGAGGCTGCACTGAGGCACAGCAGTATTGGCTGATGTTTAGCAGTTCAGATGTAAAATTGACTGCATTTTATAAAGCGCTTTCTAGTCTACTGACCACTCAAAGTACACTGGAAGGTTTCTGTGCTCAGCCATTCACATGTTCAGACCTGATGGAACGGCCATTGGGAGCAATTTGGTGTTCAGTATTTTGCCCAAGGACAATTCCACATTCATGATGTTCTGAGTAGTGGACGACCTGCTCTACCTCCTGAGCCACAGCCACCCTCATATTTAGTCTGTTGCTTATTTTAGATTAGTGTGTAAGCAAGCTAACAGTTGCTAATTAGCTCTAAATACAACGTACAGCTGCGGATGATGAGAATGTCATTTGCTTTTGTAGGTATTCAGTCATAAACCAAAGTAACTGTGATATTTAAATGAAATATCAATATTGTGTTGATAATACACATATGAGAATGTTGTCTGAATAATTCAGCAAAGATATTCGGCCTGGTGCATCTTCTGTTTATGAGTTCATGGTTTCCTTTTCACCAGTAGGAAAAGGAAGGCTGAGGCTGAGTAGATGATAGTAATTGTTGTTGTTTTTTTTACAGTAACTACAGACTCCCTCTCAACCTCCTTAAACTTGTATTTTGAAGGTTAATTATTTGCCAAAAGAAGAAAAAACACATAGTAAACAAGGTTAAAAATGGATTTCTTTGCCAGCATTTTTTCAAATTTCTATAGATATTGTTATTGTGAATTCATTTGGCCACGATTATGGAGTGGTGAAAATCTGATATATTTAACAGCCCTTGAGGCTATTACATGAAAAGAACATCACCAGTGTTATTATAATTAATCCTGGGGGGACATACATTTGTGTATAAGATTTTATGGCAGACCATCCAAAGGTTGTTGAAACATTTTGTTCAAAAACCACAAATGTCAGGCTGCTGGCACTAGCTGAAAAGTCAGAGGATCACCAAAGTTAGTAGGATTCATCCTCCGAGAACCATGAATGTCTGTTACAAATATTGTGCCAATCCATATGGCAGATGTTAAGATTTTTCTCAGGAGAGTGGTGCTGGATGAAAAGTCAGGGGATCATCACATTTAGTAGAATTTGTCCTCTGAGGACCATGACTGTCTGTAGATCTATAAATGTGCAAAACATTGAATAGTTGTTGACATATCAGTCTGAATCAAGGTGGCAGAGCCAGGCAGCTTGTGTGGCTAAAAACACCAGAGTGTTTGAAGAGGTTTCTAAAGGAAACAGAAAATACAGGTTTGAGTTGTTAAAGTTCGTCTTGTTTCCTCCCTGCAGGCACCTGTACTTTCTCCAGATCAGGAGTGACATTAGAGAAGGACGGTGAGTAACACACAAACACAGCCGCCTATTCTCTTGTGCACAGTTTGTGTTTAGCTGTTATGATGTATAATCATGGAGCATGATTGCAGGTTGCAGTGCCCGCTGAGTGCAGCTGTAGTGTTGGCTTCTTACGCTGTGCAGTGTAAGTCCCATCTCTTCCAAGAGAAACAAATGATTAATGACTTAATAAGAACTCTGTGAGTAATTGCTCCTGTTGAGGATGCCGTCAGTAAGCAGCAGCTCTGTTACAGTACCCCAGCTGTCAGTATGTAGATCTGGTTATATGTTTATGTGTCAATCACCTGCAGCTGAGATGGGGGATCACAGTCTGTCTAGACTCCCTGGTTACATCTCCAAGTGCCACTTCATCCCTGAGCAGGATGAAGACTTTCTGTCTAAAGTGGAGGATCTGCATCCACAGCACAAGTAATACCTCAGTTCATTACATCTAGTTGTTCCTGGAAAACAACCAGCTTATTGTGCAGTAGCTTCCTGCTGTTGTGTGTGACTCTGTGTGTGCGTTCCCAGGGGGCTGAAGCAGAGCGAGGCAGAGCTGTGTTTCCTCAACACAGCACGGACGCTTGAGCTGTACGGAGTGGAGCTGCATGCTGCCTTGGTAGACTGATTCCTTTGATTAATCGCTCATGTGTTCTATTTAAAGGGACAATTCACCCCAAAATCAAAAATATTTTTCCTTCTACCTGTAGTGCTATTTATCCATCTAGATTGTTTTGGTGCGAGTTGCCGAGTTTTGGAGATATGGACTAGAAAGATGTCTGCCATCCCCCAAATATGATGGAACTAGATGGCACTCGGCTTGTGGTGCTCAAAGCACCAAAAACATACATTTGGTAAACTCAACAACAATGTCTCTTTCCAGAAATCATGACCTGGTTACTCAAGATAATCCACAGACCTTGTTGTGAGCAGTTTCACGTAGGAACTATTTTATTTCTATTGAACTACATCCGCCAACCGTGTCACCGTGTAGAGGGACTCATGGGTAAGAGGCTAGCTAACTAATACCCCTTTCACACTGGTCAAAAAACCTGCTAACATCTGGCTTTTGTCTTCAATGTGAATGTGTATAATCAGCATTTACTCCTGCGTCAATTGACTCTGCACGGGTATTTATCGCGTTTAGCTCTGATCGGCTGCAATGGAAACACAACACCTGGATGGACGCTGGCCTGTTAATACTTTCAAATCCATCTCTGTTAAAACAGTGTTAGAACATTGTTCAGTTAGCACCCAGTTTGAAAGAGAAACTGGAGTAAAAGTTTGTGAAAAAGCAACCATTGTTAGTGGCTTTCTAGAAAATAGTTCCTACATGAAACTGAACACAACAAAGTCTGTGGATTATTTTGAGTAACCGAGTCATGATTTCTGGAAGGAGTTCTGTTGAGTTTAGCAAATGTCTTCCTTTTTTGGTGCTTTGAGCAACACAAGGCATCTAGTTCAATTATATTAGAGAGAAGGCAGCCGTATCTGCGAAACTCTGTAACTCACACCAAAATAATCTAGATATATGGCACTACCGGTAAAAGGAAAAATATATGTTTTTGATTTTAAGGTGAACTGTTCCTTTAACTTCCTTTCATTACTGACACTTGTAGTCACTCCCTCGTCTTTCTTTCTCTCAGGACACCAACAACGCCCCTCTGATGGTGGGTTTGGCCTCCAGTGGTGTTGCAGTTTTCTGCAATATGATTTGCTCCAGTTTCTTCCCCTGGTGAGTGATGGAGCCACTAATTACTTGGCATGTTCCTGTAATTCTCTAAAGCCTCAACAAACTGCATTCTTCACATGTAGGGGCAACATCATCAAGATTTCATTCAAGAGGAAACGTTTTCTCATACACCTGAAACGTAAACATGTAAGTGAGTCCGTCTACGGTCTATTCGTTCTTGATTTGATTGATCTGCTCTGAGCAATTGCTGCTTTTAATTGCTCTGCACACTTGACTGGTAAATCCAATGTCAGCACAATTGTTTGATTGCTTTTTTATTGAGCTGTGATGTAATTATTATAGTTAAACACTTACAACACTGCACGGACTACATACAGGTGAATGGATTAAATTATTCATATCCACACTTTTGGCAGATTTTCTTTGTGTGTTTCAATGTGTGAAAAGTCATAAATCATTCATGAAAAATACAAGAAGAGGCAGTGTTTTATACCTGACAAGCAACCTGAGCAGAATCAGTTACATAACAGAGATGTGCCCTTGAATATTAGAGTTACATTTCAAAGCTTTACAAAAGCCTAATGTCTTCATTTTGCAGGGGGAAACCCAGGATTGTGAGGTGTCCCTGCTTCTGCCCTGTCCCAAGACTTGTAAGAACCTGTGGAGGTCCTGTGTGGATCATCACTCCTTCTTCAGCACCAACCGGACTGCCCGGAGTCCCAAATACAACAACAGCACAGTTCAGTCCTACAGAAAGCTCATAACACAACACCTGGGCCTCGGCAACAGTAAAACTGAGAGGTGAGCCTGCGCTTGTATATTCATGTGTACCTTCTTCTCATTGATACTGAACTAAAGTTTTCTCCTTTTCCTTCCTAATGTTCAGTGGTCCAGTGTGCCAGCGTGTGGTGGGAGGGATGGTGTGGAACCCGGTCCTGCAGAGGTCAATTTCATCAGAACACCTCGAGACCAAGAGTCTGCCCTCGAGATCGCCCCCAACCACCCCAAACTGGTACGACCTGCAGGTTTTGTCTAACTCAGCATCCTCTTTGTGTCCTGTCTTTTGATGAAATTTTGTCTCTCTGGCAGGCGAAGTCCTCGAGTTCGCCACGGTATCCGTAAACCTCGCCCGTCCTCAGTTGAACTGACCAATGAACTGAAAGACATGTCAGAGGGAGAGGATGTCTTCTACACATATAGGGCATCCGTGAGCAGCAGCAGGATGGACAGTGAAGGGGATTCACCGCATAAGTTAGTATCAGATACAACAGTAATGGTTTCTATCGACTTCTGAGGTTCAAGCACTCTCTCTCTCTTCAGTGGGCTTAGTTGGCATGACATATATACCTCTATGTAAAGTTCTAATTAGTATCCGTGTTTCCTTCAGTGTATTTTTATGTGCATGGTTGATAAAAGCAGCGTAATAACGTCCTCAATTGGAAACACCTTTTCAGAATAAGTTCTGACTCAGCAAAGAAGCATCTGCTATGTTGTTAATAAGCTTGTAAATAAGATTTTCAACAATGGTTAGTGTCAACCAAAGATGGTTTACTTCAAAAAAGAAGCACCTCTCTGTATCGATTTGAAATCTGGATGTTTGGGAAGAGCAGTTAGCCATTACTTTAGCAACAACTAAAGCTATCTGTCCATCAGTGTTGAGGCAGAGCAGCCAGAGGACATCAGAGGGAAAACCAGAAAACATTTTCCCCGTAGAATATGATCCAGTTCTCCGACATAGTTTTTATTGTGTCACATAGTGCCATAAAGTATTACACACTTTTCCTGGGGGATCCTACATGCCCATCCAAGTTACATAGTCAAAATACAAGCGATTGGGGCACAGAGTGGGACTGACAGACTGACTGACAGAGATACCATTCATCCTATTACAAGACACTGTACCATCAAAATGATTTTGAAGCTGTCATTTTAAGGTAAAATAGTTACATACTGTTGCTTCCTCTTTGTAATTATTGCTACAAACACATCATAGTCATTACTGTGTTGACAGCCAGATAGGCCTCACAATTAAGTATTTTTCCTAAATCGTTCAGCCCTAATGTGTGTTGTCAAAGAATTTATTTTAACAAAAGAAAAGAAATGATAAGGATATGAGAGAAGTCATAATATTTATTTCTGAAAGTCATTTTTTTAGTCTGTATAATCTCTTTATTTCATCTCTTTCAGCCTTTCTGGCACTTATAACCATGTGACAGATGAGGTTCTGATGCAAACTGATGACAGTATCGGAGAGGAGGATGGTGACCAAAGCTTACACCACTACAACAAGGTCTGTTATCTAATCGTCAACTCTAAATGAGTCTACTTGTTTTCATCATTTGCACGCATATGAATTGATTCTGAGTACTTGTATCTACGCAGGGTGCTCTTGGCGATGGTGACTTGATGCTGATATGTATCGCCCCCGATCATGAGGGCAAGTTTGGCTTCAATGTTAAAGTGAGTCGCTCTCTTACACTCAACCCACAAGGACTAAGTTTCATTTGTTTACACACTTTGTGTTGTCACCTGCGGTCTTGCTCCATTTAATTGCCCAACTCTTTCTAGGGTGGGGTGGATCAAAAGATGCCTCTGGCCATCTCCCACGTCAAACCTGACTCTCCGGTAAGAACCGACTCACATGTGTTTGTGCTTTGACGGTGTGGCGTCTCCAGGTTGTGGCAAAATACCTTTGTGATGAAATGTGAGAACAGTATCGACTAAAGGATTAATATTTATCCAGATGGACTGGACTGACACAGAGCTGTGACAATTAGTCAATCAATTCATTTGTCAATTGACACAAAAAATTACTTAGTTACTATTCTGAAAAGCGATTAATCATGTAAGTCAAGCAAAAATGCCAATGTGATAGGAATATGAAATATCTTTGGGTTGGGGAGTGTTGGTCGGACAATCTAAACAATTTTAAGAGGTCACCTTTGGCTTGAGGACACTGTGGACATTTCTTACCATTGAGACAATTAGTTGATTAATTAAACGGATTAAGGTATAATTCAAAAAAATTATGTAAATATTATAAGAAATTACCCTTAAAAACAGAAACCAACTCTCTTTATTTGGATTCCTTATATCTGTTTGTAAAAATTGTGACCAAGAGACATTATGCACTATTTTTATGCTGGTCAACTGGTCATTTAAAGGAAAATGTTAGTATAGCTGGACCAATACTGGATTTTTGAGGCCGAACCTGATATCGATATTTGGCAGTTTGAAAAATCCTATATGACAACATTCAAATACAGTTGTAGAGTGCTGGCAATATTACTCTTATATTCCTATTTCCATTTTAATTCTTATATCCCTGTGTGTATCTGTGTTTTTGCTTAAATTATCTATCTCATCTCTGTATCTTATGTTCACAAATGCAATTCATGCATAAATGTAAAGACAGTCCATGGATTTTTGTTGTCTTTTCAATGTCCATATTTAGTTCCTGAGAAACAACCCTGAAAATATACTGTTAATGAATAGTCAAACACAAGAAAACCCCAAAAAAGGTACATTATAATGGAGAAGTTAGACACAAGGTGTTCATATTTAAAGGAACGTTATGTAAAAATTGGCATTTCGTGCGATTTGGCGCCCCCCACAGTTTCTGAGTGCAACACCATTGTCGTAAATACAATTCCCAGGTCTGTCACAGTGTCAGTTGTAATGTAGGTGCTGACTACAAACAAAACTCATTACATCATAACAATGTTATGTGTTGAAAACTTGTATGTTGAAGTAAACATGTATGTAACGCTGTGATCCTACCCTCCCACTGAAGTTACATAGTGCAGATACAAGTGATAGGGGGGCTGACTGGCTGTGACAGAGACACCATCCACCCTGTTACAAGACACTGTACCATCAGAATGATTCTGAGGCTGTTATTTTAAGATAAAAAACTTTAAATGAGGAGAAAAAGAATCGACCAGTTGTTTTACTGTTGAAAAGATATTAAATAACTGGGGACCATTTAGTCAGGAATACATCTGTTTTTAATTGTAGTCTAGCAGTTATATTGTCCATATGAAAACCTTAATTCTGATCGTCTTTGTGGCAACAAGAAGAAGGACTCGCTGCTGTAGTGGCCGATGGTAACTTTTAAAAAACAAACGCAAAACATGAAGAAATATCTCAATTCAGATCCCTTAGATTTTTAAAAGAAAATTGTGACCAAGATGCAAACTGAGCAAGACATTTTACTGTTTAAAAATTAACTTGAGATTTCTCTAAAGTGGAGATAATTTGTGATAGCGATAATGTTTCTGTCACATTTCCACAAAATAGTCTGGTTGAATTCTGTTCATTACACATTAGAATGGTTATTTTTGCATTTCCATCATCAAAAGTTGTGGATGTCACCAAAAGAACCACTCCATGCTTACTGTTTAAGTACCACAAACCTTTTTTAGCATTTCTGCAATTTCTTATTACTTATTGGCCAACATACAACTGATACAGACATATACAATTGCTATAAAATCGGTCTTCCTCTAATCTTGAGTTGCAGCCCTAGACCGAAAAGACAGATCGACGTTTGGTGTGTGGATGTAAGTTTTTAATTGGTCCTCTGTTGTTTGTAGGCAGGTCGATGTGAGCCCAAACTCCTGGAGGGAGACCTGGTGGTGCTCATCAACGGTCGAGACATTTCTGAACACACGCATGACCAGGTTGTCATGTTCATACGAGCCAGCAGAGAGTCGCACTCCAGAGAGCTGGCCTTGCTTATCAGACGTAAAGGTGTGTGTGTGACAGAGAGACAAAACTGCTGAAGCAGCGTGTGATCCAAGTGGGCACACTGTCTTGTCATGTTTCTATGAATATTTATCACAGCCTTGAACTGTCCTTGTATTCCAGGTACTGGCCGTGTGGCACCCCTGCTGCAGCTGCCTCCCGCCCTCACACTCACCGGCCAATCGCAGGGAGACAAGCCGCATTCACCTGGCCAGTCGGGGCGGGTCACGACACTGGAGGAGTCAGTGAGACAGCTGGAGAGAGGAATACAGTCTGGCACACTTAGCTTTCATTTTGAGGTATTTAAAATGAAGTCAACAGGTTTTTATATGCAGGAGCAGAATACTTCTTTATTTTAAGCAGGATTAGGTAGTTATTTGGGGATCATAACGAGCCGATTTTGGGACAGATGTTGGCCCTAATCTACACTCCTGACAATCCAAAACAAAGGTGCCGTGACTGGCTTGGAATATGTAGTTTTTGTTTGTGTTTGTTTACACGTGTGCTTGTAATTTCTAGAATTTATACAGGAGGAAGCCGGGTCTGTTTCTTAGCTGTGCTCGGCTCCCAGAGAACATGGACAAGAATCGATATAAGGATGTTTTACCTTGTAAGTTATTGTGACTATGTGTCTGTCCCCTGCTGCTGTTCGTCTCTTCCCTACCTGGTGCACTCAACCCCTCTACTTTCAGCTCTGTGCTGCCTTTCTAACCTTCATCTGGAGCTGTGGCACCTCATGAAATTTAATTGTTTTGGCCTGCGGTGCGTCGACAGCTCTGTTATGACCCTCCTGCTCTTCTTTCAGATGATTCTACCAGGGTGGTGCTCCAGGGTCGGGAGGACTACATCAACGCCAGCCACATCACGGTGCGCATCTCTGATGTGTGAACTGTGTTTCGTGTCCTTGTCTGACATTAAATGTAAACTCATCCTCTATGTGGTGTGTGTGTGCATCTTCGTCTGTGTCTTAGGTGGCGCCCCCAGTGTCTGGTGTTTGTTTACGTTATGTTGCGGCTCAGGGTCCATTGCCACAGACCTTCACTCACTTTTGGCAGACTGTTTGGGAGCAGCAGATACACACCATCATCATGCTAACAACTCTGACAGAGAGAGGACGGGTATACATACTTCTACATGTTCATACTTTTATAGTACAAACACGAGTAAACAGAAAGGGAACTCTTGAACGTAAAATCACACAGCTCGGTGTCAGTGATGCGTGAGCACACTAATTACTTCTTGCACATTATTACATGCTGTTTTATTTGATACATGATTACTGTAGTTACAAGCTCAAGTGGGGATGTTTGCACACAAAAACAATCAATCTGCACAGTTGTGAATAATAACAGGGTTTCAACTGTGGCGGAAAGCTAAATGTAAAGTGTGAGCAGGGTGGAAATGAGATAAATCATCTGAGGGTGAAGACACATCCACTCGGAGACAGAGGCAGCGACGCATCAAGGTCGTGTTGAGTGAAGATGTCTCTGTCTCAGCTTGCCTGTTGCTTGGTAACCAGATGCTTAACATTAATTGATTGATTATTCGTCAAGTGCCCCAAGTTTTCCCTCTTCTTGAGGATCACACACACATCGACAATCAGTTCACATCCTGCTCCTGATGAATTGCTTTTGTTCCTCAGTCTGGCGGGTGGAACGCACCACACTGTTGAATACGAGTCTGATTTCATGAGTGGCGAGTGCAGCAGATGTAGCAGCAGTTGTAAATTGTATCCTGACTCATGACTCACATCAGATGTAATGTAATTTGTCGGTTGATGTCATACACCTGCAGACCAAGTGCCACCAGTACTGGCCGCATCCGCCAGAAGTGAAGGATTACGGGCACATGCGGGTGAAGTGTCACTCGGAGGAGTGTAACCTGGCGTACGTGACGCGACAGTTCACCCTGACACACACACAGGTACAGAAACTAAAGCTACAGAAAATTAATGAGCAACTATTTTAATAATGGTGTAATTGTTTAAAGGTCCAGTGTGTAGGATTTAGTTCCATTAAGTGCCACGCAAAACACAAAAGGCCCTCTCTAGAGCCAGTCTTTGGTATGTCCCTTCTGGGCTACTGTAGAAACATAATGGTGCAACATGGTGGAAGAGGACCCACACTTTCTGTAGGTGTAAATGAAAACTAAAACTAAGGTAATAAAAAAAAGGGGAGGAATCTTTTCAGGTGATTATACACTAATGTAAACATCATTTCAAATATTATATTCCATATCTGCACATTAGATCCCCCTAAATCATACACACGGGACCTTTAAAGTCCAACATATAAACTTTTTAAGCTTCTCAAATGTGAAAATGTGATGATTTTACATGTCTTAACATTGTAGTAAATTCAATATTTTGTGGTTTTAAACTTTTTTTTTCTTTATTTCTGAACCTATCGCTGCCCATCTGCAGTACCTTTAAGGCCCAGCAGTGGGCAGGGACAGATATATCTGTAATGGTGTGTACAGTATGTTGTCCAATGTACACTGATAGGAAAACTTTTTATTCTTGAAATTATATCATTTTTTAAAATTAGTTTTAGACACATTCTTTAAACACATTTTAAAAAAATTGCAAAAAATGTGTGTATATTGGCCAATATATTGACATATACATTTTTTTACTCCCTATTATCGGCATAGGCCCTAAAAATCCTTTATCGGCTGAGCTCTAAAAGTTAAGCAAATGTATACAGTATGGTGATTGTCAATTTTCATGTCGCTGTGTACCTTGAAACTGTTGTCCCACTGCAACCCGACAGACATTTTTTCGAGGTAGAAGCAGGCAGATTAATCAATTGTGAAAATAATCATTAAATGCATGCCTGCTTTTATATCCTCATGAGACATGAGCAAAGCATGACCATGGTCACACAACCTGGAGCTTTTTCTGTTTGTATGTTTGGTAGCAATATGTTCCATGTTTGTGCCATATGTCACATAACAGAGCTCACTGCAGGCTGCAGCCACTCCTGGCAAACTATCTGCAGCCAACATACATACACTTATTTCTGTGTGGGTGGTTTGGACTGTATGTGCATGTGGGAGGGCATGTGCATGTATATTACTGTATTTCCTACTGTGCGTACTGTATGTGTGGATGTGCAGCAGTGTGGGTCTCTTCCTGAGAAGTTTATATGGTTGATAATCAGATTAAATGAGCTGTTTTTCACATTCACCTCCATGGTGAACAGGTAAACAAACAAAGATAATGCTCAAGGAGGCATGAAGTCTGAATGCACACACACATGCAGTCACAGATACTGCTGTGTGGGCCCATCTGCTCCTCTGGCGGAGCGAGTTAATCCCTGCATGGAGTCACAGGTCACATGACCGCTATAAACTCTAAACTCAGCTATTTCCTCCCCGCCTTCACTTTTTCGTCCAGCTCTGGTCTTTTTCCTCTCTCCTCTCTCCACCCCACCTGTGTCCCTCTTCACTTCCTAATATCAGTGTCACCGACTGGTCACGTGCAGGTTTGTGCTCCTCACCTGCTCCGTTTTTCCACTAAACCCTTGTTTTGTAACAAGTAGTCTGATGTGGGTGATTTATTTCCAAAAGGTTACATGTTTATTTATTGTTTGAAGGTTATGCAATACTTTAATACTCTCTGATTACCTGCCATTTCATGTGTGTGTGTGTTAGCGGGGTGAGGAACGTGCAGTCACACACCTGCAGTACGTCGCGTGGCCGGACCACGGCGTACCCGATGACCCCTCAGACTTTCTGCTGTTCATCAGCTCGGTCAGGGAGCGGAGGAGAGGTGAAGAGCCACTAATGGTACACTGCAGGTAACACACACACACAAAAACACACACCGTCTCTCTCTCCCTAATTAAACACTGCCAGCATGTAGCGTACCCGCCTCTACTGTACACTCAGTGTGTGCTTTGAATGACTCTTTCAGCGCTGGGATTGGACGGACAGGTGTTCTGATCACGATGGAAACGGCGCTCACTCTGCTGGATGCAGGTCAGCCGGTGTTCCCGCTGGACATCGTCAGAACGCTGAGAGATCAGCGAGCCATGATGGTTCAGACCACGGTACACAGAAACACACTTAGGTTCATAGTATCATTGGAATTTATTTATTTGACCACAGTGGTTCCTCTCTCCCTTATTTAATCCTTTATTTTAATTTATTGCGTCATGATAACTTGTAGATTTGTCCACAATAGTTCTACATCAAGTTTATGAGTCTTTAAGTGGTTATGAAACTGTTTCAATTTAATAACGTTGCTTCTATATGACCTACACAAGCAAAGAGCATCAGCGGGATGATTGTCTATTTCTGAATAGTTATTATAGTTATTCTTAATGCCTGTCATTGGGCAGATTCGGACTTATCTGGATTGGATAAATCATGAAATTAAAACTATTTTTAATGGTGGGGTGCTGAAAAGGAATTGAAGCTTGTCACAGTCAGAGAAAATTGCTTTTTCTTAGCTCAAAACAGGCTGGTCAAATCGTGCATTTATTATTTAAGAAAATAACATTTGGGATTTTATTTTTCATTAGACATCCTGAATTAGTTTGAAATGTAAAAACTTTTGTTTTGTATAGGTTAAAGAAAGTGATCAGCTTCTGGAAGATTAAAAATCTGTCGAATTCTCTAAAAATACCATATTAAGAACTTAGAGTCTCAAAATGACTTTATAAAGGTCAACGTCACAGTTTTTGACATCTGTGTGCTCCTCAACTTCAACCCTCATTAATAGAAATGTGGCTGCCACAGTGTTACACTGACGGCTGATGAGGTGGAACAGGCGGGCAGGAGTTGGAAGCCGTGCTCTGTTGCACCTCAGCGGTATCAGTCAAGGAAAGTGTTACTCATTGCTTTGGTTTGAGGTAGTGCTGGGAATATGGCAACCCTCCAATCATAAGCCTGCTTCCAGGATACTACTGCTACCACTATCGCCCTTATTTTGAAAGGAGATCCAATCCCTGAGGCTTTTCACTCTGATGTTTTTGTGCTGATGGAACGCTTCCTCAGGTTTCCCTCATGTGTTTGTGTCTCTGACAGTAATGGAAAACATGCACAGTCAGAGGACAAACCGTCGTGTGCATTGAAGGAGAAGGCTGGCAACAAATCTCATGAAATCCTGTAGTGTGCTAGTTCGTCTCTCAATACTTTCCAGCTTCCCAACCCTGTCTGTGAGACTAAAATCAATGTCACCACAAGGCCCGCTCAGTAGCTGTTCTGGAGCTTTCGATTGTTTCACACAGTCTTCCTCAGCAGATGGTGTTGCCAAAAATATTCAGTTTTATTTTTAGAGATGCTAACAGCATGGCTCTATGGAAGGCAGCTTCGGTCGATTGGTCGGTCCATCACTTTGGTTCAGACTGGAAAATCTCAACAAACATTTCATGGTTTGCTTTGAAAGACAAATAGTTTCTAAAAGATAAATTCTGTTGAGGGGTTTAGATTACTGATTGCAACATAAGGAGCCAGCAGATGACTGAGGGCCACACAGGATAGCCCATGAACTGGTCATAGGATTTGTGATTGCTATCATGGTGGTGTTTAACATTAAATCCACTTGTTTGTAGTTATGTCAAATGAATTTATCTGTCTCATGAGGTCCAGCAAAGTAAAAGTCAATCCACTTTTCCTGAAACTTCCTTTTCTCCTCAACTGTACCGCGTTTTTGGCACAGTGGCTTTTCCATCTCACTTCCACATTAAACTGCTGAGATGTCCAGCTAACAGCCCTAGCATTGATGGCAGAAAACTATTCCCGCGACACTCACAAGGTTTTCTACAAGTTGTCATTACTGACCTGACAAACGATTGTTAGGGGGGTGCAGTTTGTAGTGTCACATATTAAACGTAGGCTACTGATTCCCAAAGTGCGGGCTGTTCCCTCATGGAAGGCTGTGAAGGTAATGCAGGTAGGCCTGTTTATTTACAATAACTAAATAAAACATTGCTATGCTAATGCAATTGGGATGCTAATGTGTTTTAATAAGTTTGTGGATAACACTGGACTCCATGACAGAAGAATTTTGGTTTCACAGACAACTCTTGTCAGTAGGATCAGTTCATTGTTGATTTGAATATAACCCTTTCAAAAACAGCAGCGTTGTCTGATAGCTAACAACACTTTATATGTTGTGTGTTTCAGTGTCAGTTCCAGTTTGTGTGTGAAGCCATTCTGCGAGTCTACAAAGAGAAACAGGGCGGATCTACAGCACCGTAGGCCGAAGCAGCAACAGGACCAGAACAGACACATTAACTGTTTCAGCCTCATCTCATTGCGGGCGACTTCCACAGAGGGACTTAACGGATTAATCTGTCATCGCCTATGGAACTGGTACCCAGAGCGGATAATGAGAATATAACTAGCTTCAGAGCACAGCTTCTCTGTGACCTCCCACCTAGTCGGTGTTTAGTTTTAAATGATAGAGCATCGAGCTTGTAGAGGCTGCTGATGTGAGCTGCTAATTTCTGTCCATGAGGCCATACGGGAATGTTGCCTCTACTTATTAAGCTACATGTGCCTTAGACCGATGCCTCCCAGCCGATGGTTCGGACAGGGCGGGAAAGGCAGACCTGGATCGATATATTCTGTAGTTTATCTTTGTTTCCAAAGATGAAGAGCAAGGTGGGCTTTAGATCACTACAGTAGATACTGTGAGGTCACGGCTGCCTGCCAGCGGAGCATCAAACTCACTGTTCAACACTCTTAAATTATTACAACACTAAATAAACACTGATTTATACTGATGTGTCTGCTTTGTCATTTCCTCTGATGATTAACATTTTAGATCAATAAATAAGGATATGTTGATGTTGCTTTAAAGGCTTGATGGTGTTTTCATAACAAATACAAGCCATTTTTCCTCAGGATGAAGCTGCTGACTGAAGTCTGCTTATTTAACCTTCAGCTGAGTGCCTCTAAAGTTGGCATTTTATCAGGGAAACTATATCAGCATCACAAATCAGCCAGATACTGTCTGCTGAAGACAAAATATTGACTTACAGAAACAACAACATGTAACATCGCTGTCAGGATTTTGGTATCTCTGCAAGTTTATGATCTTGATACTCTTTTAGGGTGTTGTTTAAGTTGTACTGATACCACTAAAATGAAAGAGAATGATACAGAATCTTATAATTTTATATATATATAAGACGTTTTGTCCAAGAGATGCACTCAGGGGAGTTTGTGTGAATCTGTAGCTGCTACTTGGGTCATATTCTCAGTTTACAGTTAAAAATGTATACATGTATTGGACTCCAAACAGCAATAATGATTGGGCAGAAAGATTTTCTCAGAGAGTTAAAGGGTATCTCCACCAATTATACACATTAAAATGTGTTTACAGGTTTTGGGGAGTGCTACTGCCTATGTGAACAAAAAGTATAAAGCCTTTTGTGGCTCCAGAGGAAGCTGCATGTAATCTGATAAATTGCCTCCAGTGATGTCACTCAGTGGCTAAGATGCGTTGTGGGTAATGCAGGCACCAGGTTTTCGAAAAGCAGTCCACTGCTCTTCACTGCTGTCCTTCAACATTGTTTGACTCATTATGGACAGTTTTAAAACAAAATGATCAAAATCAATACAGTATAACCAGAGATACTGCCTTTTTATTTCATTCTTCTTCCTTTTAATGAAACCTGCCCTCCATTACCCACAATGCAATTTAGCTACTGAGTGACATCATGGTATCAGATTACATGCAGCTTCCTCTGGAGCCACAAAAGGCTTTATGCTACTTTTTTCACATGTGTAGTAGTACTCCTCAAGACCTGTTAACGTGGAAAATTGGTGGAATTGCCCTTTAAGAAAAAGGTTTAAGTTACGGGTTTTGGTGACGACGTCACTAACGCTACTCTTCTCTGTGTAGTCTTAATACTCACGTTTTTTCACAGTCTTATAGTTCATTAGTTTTATGACTAACTGCGACTTTCTCAAGTTGAGAAATTATCTTTTAAATTGACAAACATCATATGTGTGGTTCATGGCACAATTCAATCGGGATCAAAAGATAATTTGTTGTTTGTCCAAAATAAAGTCCCATGAGGGAAACCGGCAGGGACATGACTTCAGCTCTCATTATGTTTAACTGGTAGTTAGACAAATATACTTTGGAGGATTGTGAAGTTTGCAGTGTAGGACGACAGGGCGGGAAAATATTTCCTTAAGTAGAACATTAGTAATCCTGTGATTATATCATATTTGTAAATATATTTAAAACAGGATGACTTATGTGAGAGTTATGCTTTTATACTTTCAGAACAGTTAAGAATAGTTTCTTTTCCTCTTTATTTGTATTTATTTGTCCTTTTTTGGTTTGAGAATGGGAAATTTGGGGAGCTTTATGTTTGGAAATATGCCGCTTTACAGTGCGGACTCTAGACACTACTCAAAACCCATATCCCAATATACCTAACTAATTTTGAGCAGTGTATTTCAAAATAAAACTTGCGAGGCAGAAAGATAATGTTCACTTTGTGGGTCATTTATGCGTTGATTCCAAACAGATTCCTGCTATTTTGTTCACGATTTCGTTTTTCGTTCATTTCGACCCTTGTGGTGATTGTTTATACAGAAAATGAGATTGGATTGATGACTAAAAACATATTTATGATCATTTTAAAAGTGTGTCATGGGGTGTTTTGAGGGCAGTTCCTTCTCAGATCTCAGTGTGTCTAAAGTCCTGGGTACGGCCCTGTCACATAAATGATCATTCTACAGCTGAGGACCTCCTGGAAACCCTTTAACGACCCCTGTGGCACCTCGGACCCCACCTTGGGAACCACTATTAATCTACTATGATCCACTCCCTCTCCTGGCGGGCTCGTGACAGACAGGTGGCGCTGGTTCACCGACACTGACGGGTCGGCCAGTCGGGAGGAACAGAAGTTTGTTCTGCGCTGTGCTTTTACGCAGGCGCAGATCACTCTGTTTGTCCAGTTTCGCTGGTTGACTTTTACCTGTGAGGTAGACTACTTTCGGTTCGCCCGGTGGGAATAAGCGGCAACAAGCAGCGGGGTCCGGTACCGGTCCAGAGGTGACCACACTTCCCTCCTCCCCGCCCCCCGGCCCCGTGTGACTCAGGGGCTCCCACTGCGGAGCGTCGGACGGGATTTCTCCGGGATTTCAGAGTCGGTGCGCAACAGCGAGCCAAGCAGAGCAGGAGGCAGGTGCACGGGAGAGGACAGGACAGGAGGAGGAGGAGGGCTGTGTGTGTTTCCGTGAGAGAGTCCTGTCGTCCACACCGGGCTGAATGATCGGTGGTCAACTGGTTGGTCGATCCGTGTCAGTTTCATTAGTATGCGGCTGGAGTCCCTCCGCTGCTGCCGACATCCAGCCTGAGGACTGATCGGCAGCCCTGAAGTCTCCTCCGTGCCTGCTAAGTGACTCCTCGCCCCGGGGAGGAGGCGGCGGCAGCAGAAGCAGGACCCCGGCTGCACCGGCTGTTGTGTGGAGCAGTTTTCACGGACGCAGCACGGACCTCCTCGCCTCGTGGATCGGGAAGATGATGGGCTTTCTGCGCCGGACGTTCAGCCGCCGCTCCCGGAGCCGCTTCCAGACGAGAGAGAGGGACGAACGGGACGGGAAAGGGGGAGGAGAGGGAGGGGGAGGAGGAGCAGGAGGGGTGAGCGGGAACCCCCTGCTCCTGGCCCATCAGCAGCAGGTCGTACATGCGCCCGCCGTGGTCACCGGGGGAGCGTCGGTCCACATCCCGGCGGCCGGGGCGGCGAAGACCACCATCACCTGCCGCGTCCTGCTGCTGGACGGCTCGGATGTCACTGTGGATCTGCCTGTGAGTGCACACAGCGGCTCTGTGTGTAAACAGTGTGTGTAAACAGAGTGCATGGCGCTGGACGAGGTGTAGCCCAGGTCAATGTGTGCCAAAGTGCGGCCCGGGGACCCCGCAGGGACAACGTAGGGGTCCCTGGTGGCCCCCTGCAAAAATGAGAGACAGGGTTAAATCTAATTCATCCAGTTCAGCCTGTAGTCAGTTTAGTTTCAACTTTTAAAATTAGAAATGTAAGAGGAATCTCTGAATCTGCTCTGAACACAGCCCTGGTTAGAGGAGATGTAAAAGAGTGTTTTTATCTTGCCGAAAAAATGATCAACAGGAGAGCTGCAGCCATCGATCGATGATAAGTTATCAACGATTCAGTTAATCGCCAACTATTCTGATGATCCAATAACTGGTTTGAGTAGTTTTCTCCAGCTTCTTAAATGTGAATATTTTCTGGTTTCTTTACTCCTCTGAATATCTTGTCGTCCCTCTCAAATGTGAGGATTTGCCACTTCTCTCTTTTCTTTTATCTCACTTTGAATGAAACACTTTTGAGTTTTGGACTGATTCCCAACAAAATGAGCAGCTTGAAGACCTCTCCTTGGGATCTGAGACATCATTTTTGGCATTTCTTTACAATGTCTTTGCCATTTAATGCGTCTAGATTATTTTAATTATCAATCAATCTGCCGATCAGTTTCAGGCTTAATCCTTTAAGTGTTTAGTCTACAAAGCGTCCCCCCCAAAAAAATGTTCCCAGAGCCCAAAGTGGCGTCTTCAAATTGGCTCTTTTTGTCCAACCAACAGACCAAAACCCCCAAACTCTTTATTTACTGTCATAAATGACAAAGAAAAGCAGCAAATTCTTACATTTAAGAAGCTGAAACCAACAATTTTGATATAAAAATGACTAAAACCTATCCAAATAGTTGCTGATTAATTGTCTTTCAATCAGCTAATGGATTAATCGCGCAGCTCTAGTTGCATCTCGAGTTAAAATAGACAGCAAGATGTGTCCAGTTGAAGTTCGACACAGATAAGTTCCCGTTGACTGAAGTTTCCCTGCTTGTAGTATCATAGTGGCCTATATAGTATGAGTGTGTGTGAGTGTGTGAGCGTGTCTTTCTGTTCAGTGAGAGCTCCAGATGGTGTTATGATCAGCCAATTCATCACATTACTTCCCTATTCTGACTGCGGGAAAATCTAACGAAGACAGACCTGAAGCTGCCCCCTCCTGTTTGCTCTTTTACAGCCTCTTCCTCACTTTCTCCTCCTCCTCCTCCTCCTCCTCTTCCTCTTCCTCTCTCTCGCTCCATTGGTCTATTTGCCTGTGTCTGATCTTTCTCAAGCAATCTCCTCTCTAACCCCTGACTCCCTCCCCTCCTAATCTTCCTTTTACACTCCCTCTGTGGCCTGCTCCATCGCTCATCGTCTTCACATCCTTCACTTCTTCTATTCTTCTTCTTCTTCTTCTCTCTGTCCTCCTCTATTCCCTGACTCCCTGATCTGATTTACCACTCTGGGGACTCTATGTCACAGACGAGTGCCAGGAGTGTATGAGGGGTAGGTGGGATGATGAGCGAGAGCGTGGGCATTCGTGCGTAAGTGGCTTCTTGTAAGATGTTTTCATTCTGAAGGTTGCGTGTGTCACAGAAGCTGTTGCGTGCATGCGTCACCTCCTTAATGCTCGGCCGGTGTACAGTGGGTTACGAGGGTAGAGAGAGTGTTTTTCTTGTCCTGCAGGGAGATTACAGCAATATCACAAAGCAACAGCTTCTACTAAATGTGTTACAGCTCCAACAATAAAACGTCACAGGGCTTGTCAAGCTGGAGGCTGAGTCACAGGTGTGCTGGGACAAGTTTGTACACGCCAGGTACAGTGAAACTCGTTTATTAGGGTGTCAGTTGAAGACAAAACACAAGGTAGAGCAGAAACAGTGAAATATTCACTCCAGTGTGGTGTGCGATTGTTGCCTCTGCATGTGTTCCCATGTGACAGAGGCCATGATTTCAATCAGCGTCTCTAAACATGCTGCAGAATGAGCAAGAGGCGTTCTGGTGATTTTTTTTTTTTTTTTTCTGCGCCTGTCCCCAATCCCTTAATACCACTGATTTCCTCACACATTCATACACTCACCAGGAAGTTTAGACTGGTTATCAGGATCCAAAGTACAAGGCTGTCATCTCTGCACACACCCACTGTGTGTTATGTGGGTCAGACAGGAGGGAGGTCATCGTACGGGGCAATGATGAGGCTCATAAAATGCTTTAGAGGGGACAAACTGGCACTACAGTGGTTGTGCTTAAGTGTGTGTGCTCTTGGTTGTGTGTGTTGTTGACAAGAGTCTGAATAAGGGCCTTTCCCTCAGGGGCTTCTCATTTTGACCCAGATGCGCGCGCGCACACACACACGCAAACAAACACTTTCACATGCCCTATTAGTCATTTTGCTCTTGTAATACACACTCATGCCTAAATTTCGCGGAAGTCTGGCACCACCCTGAGCAGTGAAACTCAGTTTAAAAGTCAATTTATCACCAGAAGATGAGACAGACGAGATGACAAATAAACTAGTGCTCAGTGATATGGCCTTAAAGGATAAGTTCGCCCAAAAATTACAATTCTGTCATTATCTAAAAGAAAAACAGCTGAAAAAATCCAGAAGCCCTGAGATCCCAAATTGATTTGAAAAGACGTTATTTACACATATTCAGACACAATGCATGCCAACACTTTTTGCTGGACGAGCTGTATGGAGTCATTGTCATGTTTTTGTGTGGACTACAAAACTTCACCTTCACTTTCCATCACTATGGGGCTGAGTAGATAATGACTGGATTTTCATTTTTGGGTGAACTGTTCCTGTAAATTAATATTGCGATATTTTTGGGCTATATTGGGATACAAGTTGCAATAGTCCATATTTTGAAATCTCCTCTATAGCACTTCATAAATGCTGACAGGGCAACAAAAGCCAATATTACAGTATTTGGGACCAAATACCTGTTGATTCTTCCACAAAGCATTAATTCTTATTAAGTAGCAGAGATGTGGATTCGAGTCATCATGACTTGGACTCATTGTGAGTTGAGTCCCTGTTTTGATGACTTGCAGGCTGATTTGACCGAAAATAAATGACTTGGGACTTGACCTGAACTTGGAAGTCACAGACTCGTGACTTGACTTGAGACATGATGACTTGTCTGTCTTAATTTTATTTAATTTGTTTTTAGTCTGGTTGTCAGTATTTCACAGTCTAAAAGCAGTGGGGAAAGAATATTTTTTGAATGAGAAGAAATCAAGAAATAAATAAGTTTTTAGAAAGTTATTTGTTTGATTCCATTTATTTAGCTGAATATCAACAATTATAATACAAATTCATTAATTGTCATTCTTTTTGAACAGGTTAGATAAATTGGTGAATAATATCATTATTATTAGGCAGGTTTTAATTTCTGAGTTTGTATTGTTACCTCATTAATATTGTAAATATTAGAAATCTGAGTTTAAGTTTCTCCTCCAAAACTACATAATGCACCTTTAACTGAGGATGTGCTTCAACTTGACTTGACTTGCCCAAGAAAAAATGACTTTGGACTTGCTTGAGTCACATGTCTGATAAATAATCATCAGTAATGTGGATATCATGACTAATTGGGTAAAGGCAAACATTAGAACAGTCTGCTAAGTTCAGAAAATGACATCACTTTACTGATATGCAGCCTTTAAAACCAGGAACAGACAGCACTTATCACGATATAACAATGTAAGACCATATACAGTATAGTCTCACATCAATAAAGATATAATAAAATATGTTTCTCAGGGGCTTGTCCTCCTCAATTTGAGTCAGATTCAATCACACACACACACACACGCACAGAAACAACCATATGCACTAATAAAGTAATTTTGCTCTTGTTATGGACACTAAAACTGTAATCTCTAATGAGAACCAGGGCTGCAACTAACAATTAGTTTCATGATTAACTGATTAATCGTTCAGTCCATAAAATATCAAAACATTGTGAAAAATGACCCCAAAGTGACGTCTTCAAATAGCTTCTTTTGTCAAGCCGACAGTCCAAAAACCAAAGAATCTTGATTTAATACATTAATGACAAAGAAAAGCAGCAAAACTTTACATTTAAGGAACTGGAACGAGCAAAAGTTTGACGTTTTTGCTTGAAGAATGGCAGAAACGATCAATGGATTATCAAAATATTTAGCAACTAATTTTTTGACTAATCAATTAATCAACTAATCGTTGCAGCTCTAACGAGACAATCGGGTCTCGCGGGCTGAAGAGAAAACAAATAAACACAAGTGAGGCTGAGCTGAAAACACTTCTGTTCTTCTTTTGCAGAGTAAATCCAGAGGCCAGGACCTTTTCGACCAGATCATGTATCACATAGATCTGGTTGAGACGGACTACTTTGGACTTCAGTTCATGGACACAGAACAAGTCTCAGTGAGTAACAAGCTCTTACTTATTTTCGCCGTGGACCGCACGCTGAGATAACTCACCTCCTGAATCTTTTGATCTCTTGTAGCACTGGCTGGATATGTCGAAGTTTATCAAGAAACAGATCAGAGGTAAGTTCACCTCACCTGTTTTCTAATTAGGCCTGTGCAGTGTGTAGGAAAATGTGCAGTATGTGCATGTGGAGGCAGGTGAGTGGGGAGCAGGTGGCCATTATCCAATGTTGACATGGTGATTAGCGTGTGCATTAGGAGCCGTACCCTTGTTTGCTCTCCAGCTTGTAACAGGGGGGATGAATGGTATAAGAGGAGGGAGGAGAGGCTGATGTTGTCCTTTGAGTTGTAGTGCAGGAGCCTAAAACAAGGGCCAGGCTGACAGTGATGGATTAACATAAAGTGGTTTAAATCAATTATTCTTTTTGATTTGATTTGATTGAATACATTTTCAGTAAAGTGCGACTTCATCTCGCTCCACCTCTTCCTGTCTTCTTTGTTTCCTCTAGACGGGTCTCCGTACAGACTCTTCTTCAGAGTGAAATTTTACTCTTCAGAGCCAAATAACCTGCGCGAAGAATTTACAAGGTAAAACTCTCACACGCAAATCACACACACACGAACACACACACATTAACACACACAGTTCTCTCAGGAGCCCGGTGCGGAGGTCCAAAGGGGATGTGGGGCTAATTACTTTGCTGCTGTGGGCAGATTCAAATCAAGGCCAAACGGACAGAGACTTGTTAGAACAAATTATGTGTCAGAGATGAGGCAAAGCCTGCCATACATCAATTGATTTATGTTCTTGTTCAGCGTGAGCCTCTCACTCTGTCGTCTCTTTTTCCACCCTGACAGGTATCTGTTTGTGCTGCAGCTTCGACAGGATATTCTGTCTGGCAAGTAAGTTCCTCTTCCGCAAATGTGACCTAAAGATTACAGTATAGAGACACAGAAACACATTTAAACAAACCGTCATTTTATATCTTACATATATGTGCAGTTTATAATTCAAATGTTTTGCAGAGTTAAACTACTGTTAAACGTTTTGGGGGATACATGTGAGGTTAGACGTGACGATTGAAACACATAAACATGAAGTACAAGCAATTGTTTATCGTAAAGTTGCAACTGATGTTTATAACACTTTCTAAATGTTTAATAAATACAGTGTAGTTACTGCATAAACATTATTTGGATGGTAACTGATGTTTATAGACCTTTAAAATTGCTTAATAAATGGTTTATAAAGCATTTCATTGTTTGTTAACAGTGATATAACTATTAACTAAAGTTTTATTCACAAAAAATGTACCATGTATTAATGATGGTTATGATAAAGTGTTACCGAAAACTCGAAAAAGATGCACAAGATGCAGGAGTTTTGGGTTAGATGGTCAACAACTTTCAACTTTAAATTCCACAATAAAAGCCCCTCCGTGTCTTTAAGATATTTTGACCTCATTAAGTAAAATTTAAAGGACTTAATTTGTTAAAACAATTTCTGAGAAGTCTTGTAAAAGTCAGTACTCAAATAGGGTTTTGCAAATAAATGCAGAACTCTGTGGTTCGTTGGTGTTAAAGACAGTGAAAGTGTTTATTTAAAGACAATGTCCTTGAACCTGCATCCTCAATCTGACCTCATCCTAACTGGAACAAAAGAAAACATTCATCTTAAAATACATTCCTCTCCTCACGAGTCCAAAATATGAATCATATTCAGGTGATTTCTCTTAACAGTGCAGACGTCTGGATCTCAGTTGTAGCATTAAACCTACAAACACACACACACACACACACCTGTTGGAGCGTACATACAGGTGACCTACACCAGAGTTTCGGGGACTTCTGAGCAGCGGCGCCTGTTTCTTACACACAAACACAAACCTGCGTGCACAAACACACACACTCAGAGGGTGTGTTGCCCCTCTCCCTCCTCCTGCCTCTATCTGGGCCACGGATCCCCAGAGTACAGCTCTATTATAAAGCTCAAGATCAGGAACAGCAGAGGGCTGCTTATTTTAGGAAAAGGGTTGCTCCTCTCCTCCTTGACATGCACACACACACACACACAGTAGGGCACTCAGACACTTTTATGTCCTTCCAACACATGATAACACACACACATCACACCATGTGGTGGTCTTATAAGTGTGTGTGAATGCACTCTCACTACAAACAGCTCCGTGTCTCTCTTTCTTCTCAGATTGAAATGTCCGTATGATGTCTCAGTAGAGCTGGCGGCATATTGTTTACAAAGTAAGTAAACCTCTCATACTCACTTATATTCTGTTACATGTTGAGTTAAGTTAAAGAGTTTTCACTTCACTCTTAACGGACCAGAGTTTATCAGTATCTGTTGTTTCTGTTTGCTGATAAAATAAACTAATTTTAAAATGTGCTACTTTGGCTCTGATGCAGCATCCTCTCTAAGTCTGTAGTCACCACTCTGTGGTTTCACTCAATGTCCCGCCCACAACAATATCTGATCGGTAACATGTCACTGTTAATAGCCTATAAACACTAAATACAAATATACAGTATCAGTGCCATATACTGTTTAATGAAAATAAACTTGCAGATTTGAAAACTGAAACAAGTCGCAAGTCAAGTAAGCATATTAACCATAACTAGTTGCTTGTTAGCATTCATATCAGTTGCAAATTGGCTCTTTAATGGTCCTTATAAAACACGTATTAATGCCTCATTGCATGACCATGTTCTACAACCACCCCAATAACTTTCTGATTACTACTTACTGATAGCAAGGAAGACAGTTGTTGTATATTATGGATCACAATCTTAATATTATTTACTCAGTCTGCACCTAAAAAGGTGGTAGTAACTTATGATCTGTGTCATCCGAAAATCAAACTTAGAGGACAAGCCACAAGCTCAGATGGATGTTGCATGTGGTGGTTCCCTGCAGTTTTCTGTCTGTAATTAGATGTTAAGTCACATTCTGTAGTGCAGTGTGAACATGCAGGGATTTGAAGCTTTAAAGAGCGACTATGTGACCTTTGCTGAATAGCCATAAGTTACAATTATGGGATGATGATAATTGGTATATCATGGTGTAACTGCAGTGCAAGAAGGGAAGAATCAAGTTGCTACTGTCAAGTTGCACAGCAATTATATATCTATTGTTTTCTATCATTAGCCACCATAAGCAGCAAAACCACAGAGTGTGTTGCAATGAGACATTTTTGTTTGTTTCACCATAAAGACCTCGGCTGCTGATACACAGCACATCTTGTAGACTTTTGGCTTCTCCGTCTGCTGCTCTCCTACATCTGTGTTTCTAAATTTCTCATCACATCCAGGTGAACTGGGAGACTGCGATCCCCTGGAGCACTCTCCTGAGCTGGTGTCTGAGTTTCGTTTCAGTCCCAAACAGAGCGAGGCCATGGAGGCAGACATCTTCGGCAGGTGGTTGGAGCTCAGGTGAGTTTAAAGTTCACCATGAAGTCAAAGAAAATGGGACTTTTTCAAACACTGTGCACTAGTTGCCACAATACTCATCTTATTGTGAGGCGTCCTGTGGCCGGTGATTTGACCTGAGCACATTTATCTCCTCATTGATGTGAAACAACTGGGGCAAGAAAAGCAGAGCACCGAGCAGGGAAGGAAGTCATTCTGCTGCTGCCTTTCAGCGCCAGCGTTTCCAGTGACCAGGGCGTCTACATTTCACTCTCCCTCTTTTCTCTCCTCCTCCTCTGCCTTGGCCTCGCTCTCACTGGCCTGTATTGAGGATTAAGAGATTAATCCCTGGAGGGTCTTGATTGATTCCGAGCAGTGTTTAACCCAGCCGCGGTCTGATTGCTCCCATCTCGGATTAGATTACACACACATATGCTGCGCTTCACCGAGCCGCCTGAGCCACACAAGGACGAACCCACTCCGAGTTCACTGCCACTCAAACACACCAAGACTGAGTCAGGGACGCAAAAAGAAGGTTACTCACAGAATATCTCCCTGAGAGCTAACACCAATTACCAGTTGAGGTCGTAAAGTGTCATTACTGATTTCTGAGGTGACGGAGGGAGTGATGTTTTTGTTGTGAAAACTCACCATGGTGTCTTCATTTTAATCCTCAGGGGAAAGAGTCCGTCTCAAGCCGAGATTTCTTTTCTCAACAAATGCAAGTGGCTGGAACTTTACGGAGTAGATATGCACTTTGTCAAGGTGTGTGAGTGTGTTTGATTATCATAAAAGTCACTATGTCACAGGTGTGTCCGGGAACTAACCGTGTGTGTGTTGTGTCTTCAGGGCAGAGATGGAGGAGAATATGCACTCGGTCTCACTCCTACTGGCATCTTAGTGTTTGAAGGCTCCAACAAAATTGGCCTCTTCTTTTGGTGAGGACATTGAACGTATCGCGAATCCAGTGGTTCTCAAAGTGGGTGCTGTGGCACCCCGAGGCGACTTAAGGACGTGCCTAGGGGTGCCATGAATCGTCTATTTCCATTTTATTTTGTACATTTTTGTATCTTTTCACCACATTAAAACATTTTGATGTTAGGCTTCAAACTCATCACATTTTAATAGAAATTTAAGGTGCAGTTTATTTGTCTTATACAACCAGGATTATTTAACGAAGTGGTAGTTGTAAAAATTATATAAAGGGACAGTTAAAGATGCAATACATAATAATTTTAGTTTAAAACATTCATATGTTACTAAAATTATTAACATAGTGTAAAAAAACGACAGGGTTGATGTGTTGTCAAAGACGTCTATGTACTGTGTTGAAGAGATGTCTGCTGAAGTTAGCATGCTAACCAGCTAGCACCGGGCCTGAAAAAATTCTTATGTATTGCACCTTTAGACAAATCTTAAAAATCTAATTATTTATAAAACAAGTTTTTCTCTAATTAAACATAGTAACATAGCGACATGCTTTCTGGCTTCTAACTTGAAGCAGTAAACATTTTAATCATCAAAGGTGAATTCCTGTATTTTTAAACCTGGTCCCATATTTACATGTTTCACTGTGTAAATGATTCATATTCACCAACATTTTTGGAATCGGCCCAGTTGATCTCCTCAGCTGGCAGCCACAACACAGCTGCAATAGCTTCAGTGTAATCCTTTGGGGCAACTCCCGACTGTCAAAGTAACGTCCATTAAAAGTGCTTGTTTTTGCCACTGACAGGCTGAAGTTGTGACTCTAAGAGTCTGACAACATTACAGAAGCGATTCCTACGGAGATAGACCTTTTTATTTAAGGGGAAGATTTTGTTCAAGGAGAAGTCTGCCCCAGAGGATTACATTGCAGGTGTTGCAGACATGTGGTGACTATCAGCTGAGGAGATCTACTGGACTGATTCAAAACATTTGGTGAATCTGAATCATTTACACACCAAAACATGTAAATATAGGGCACAGGTTTAAAAGTATCTGAATTTCCCTTAAATTAAAAAAAAAATGTTTTGAGTGATTCAGTAAAGGTCTATTGTATTTAAGTTGATCAATGTATATTGATGTTGTTCTGACCAAAATGACACTAGTTGGTTTGTGTGCTTGGTGTGTTATCCAGGCCCAAAATCACTCGGCTGGACTTCAAAAAGAGTCGACTCACGCTGGTCGTGGTGGAGGACGATGATCAGGTTTGTTTCCCTGCATGCAAACAAGCACATGCACACACAGTCAGACACACAGGGTGTGTGCTAACAGTGTTTGATTGTTTCCAGGGCCGGGAGCAGGAGCACACGTTTGTGTTCCAGCTGGCCAGCTCCAAGAGCTGCAAACACCTGTGGAAGTGTGCCGTGGAGAGCCACTCCTTCTTCCGGCTACGTCAACCAACCACGGGCAAGGCCAGCCAGAGCGACTTCACACGACTCGGGTCCCGCTTCAGATTCAGGTAGAGCACAGAGACGGGCTCACCTGTGAAGTGTAGCACTGACAGAAGACGGATGATGCAGCATATGGGGAATATAGTGTGTCACATTAAACAGAGGCTTTGTATCTATGGTTACAGTGTGTCTATGGTTACATGGATCTGTTCCTATGGTGACTGACACATCCCCATTATATTGTTTGTTTTCTCCTCACTGTGATAATCAGAGATGGTCAGAGCCAGTTCTCACACTTGAAGGGCACTTCCTGTCATTTGTTGGAGCAGCTGAAGTGTGTTTTACTTCGGTGTCTGTGTATTGAAAACTCAAGTTACAAGTGGTGGAAGTAAATTTAATCCAGTACAATTAACACACAAATGTCACTGATTTTGAACCTTGTGTTGCCAGCCAGTTTTAATTTCACCAGAGGAGTATGCTTTAAATATTTGAGAAAGAGTATATAAAGAGTAAACAAGTGTGAAATTTCAAGTAATATAGATTTAAATCCTTTTGATATTGATATCTGCCAAGGAGGTTATGTTTTCGCCCCTGTCCGTTTGTTGGTTTGTCAGTAGGATTACACAAAAACTGCTGAAGAGATTTCCATGAAACTTGGATGGAGGATGGGTCTCAGTCCAGAATAGACCCCATTCACTTTTGATGCGGATCCAGATAAAGGGACGGATCCGGGATTTTATTTTATATCTCCCAATTAGAGCACATGTTCAGCAAAGATGATATAAATGAAGAAATCAGTGAGCCCTGTACATAAAAATAACTAAATAGATATAGATGTATTTACAGGATCCACGATCACACAAAACAAAGTGTTTGTTAGTTCCCTGCTGTATTAAGATATAGCAACTATTTCATCCAATAATTGGTAAATGTATCCATAAAACGTTTCAGGGAGAAAGTCGACCTTTCCGTGCCACAAATCTAATTTACTATCCTTATCCACTCTGATCATGTTGGCAGTTCTTTAATCATCCATTTCCTGGTAATGGCTTTTTTACTGGCTGCGAGCAGTATTTGAAGAAGGTGTTTCTCATGTCGGCTGAGTTTGGTTGGAATCTTACCTAAATATATTGAACTGAAGTTGTGATTGATCTCTGAGCCAAATATTCATTTTATCACTGCTCCTGCTCCTAGCCAATAAGGCCAAATTGCAGCACAGTCCCAAAAGATGTGGAAGTGATCAGCCAAAGAGTGGTGTTACTGTAATTTAGCTTGATTCCTGTCTCAAACTATGCCGTGTTGAATCCTTGAATTGTAAGGAATTGGGCCTGGAAAGTCATTAAAAATTCCTTAATTTGATGTTGAAGAAGGTGAGGGGACCCTGCCAGGAATGAATTAACAAAAAAAAGTTTTTTAAACGATATAATACAGTTTTCCCTCTTCTGTGTGTTCTACGTCGCAGTGGTAAGACTGAGTATCAGGCCACCCATGGAGGCCGACTGAGGAGAGCAAGCACATTCGAGCGAAGGCCGAGCAAGAGATACCCCTCCCGCACACAGTCACTGAGCAAAGGTGAGACTTATCAGCACATACAAACCTTGATGACTAACAGCTCCTATTGAATCTGTTACTGGCCTGCACTCATTAACATGAAGGTCGCAGAGACAAAACTTGTCTCTGTTTTTCAGAATCACTATTGAATGTATTATTTTTCAACAGAAAAGCTGTAAAATTGCCAGCAGTTGCAAAGTGTTTGACGTATTGAATAAAATAGAAACTCAACAAGTTAAAAAAAAAACTGTAAAAGAGCTGAGGTTCTTTTTCAAGCAAGTGCTCCAGATTTCTTAAGACGGCTTGTTACCCTTAAGTGTCACCTTTGTCAAAAGCACATGCAGTCCTCTTCACTCCTCCGTATACCCTCTGCACACAAGCCGCTATCTCTCCGTAATCTATTATGCATGAATCATCAAGGGCAGACTGAATTTATTTCAAGGCTGTCAGTACTGACGTCCACGCACCTTTTATTTACTGGATGTTTTGTCATTCAGCCCTGCAATAGAAAAAACGAATGAGGATTGAAGTGTTGGTGAGATCTCAGAGTAATAACATGTATGCTGAGACTGAAAAACAGATAAAATGACAAACTGTCCTATTTTCTGCTCTAACTGACATCATGTCTCACTCTGTCAGCTGCCATTTCTCCCGCCAAGCCGCAACATATCAGGTAAAACACACACAAATATACACACACGTTCACATTCAAATTACCGCACTTGTGAGGACTTTCTGTTTATTACACTCTTTCATTATCCTCTAAACTCGACCTTAATCCACATAATGGCCTGGATAATCTGAACTAAAACAGCCTTTTGTAAAAGCTAAATAGTCGTCAATTTGTTGGGTTTTCAACAGTTTTTGAGGACGTTTTCCTTCTTCAAAAGACGTTTTCTTTTTTTTTTTTAATCTTCTATCAGTGATTATTGTCATTCTTTTCCAGCTCTCGAGCCAGCCCTGATCCCAGCCTACATCCAGTGAGTGACCTCAGATAACCCACTTTCGTGCACGCACACATATGCAGCAGCCACTGATCTGGCTTCGCTCTAGTGACAACATTTAATTTCAGCGTCTCTTCATTCCCTCTCCTTCCCTCCAGTACCAGCACAATATTCCTATTGGTCACGAGCCGTGGCACCCGCCTCACTCGGCTCTCACGCCCCCGGTCTACCTGCAGCCCTCTGGACACACACCGTCACACAGGTAAGACGACGGAGAGGACACAGAAGGCAGAGATGCTCAAGGACGTTATGATGCAGTCTTAGCCGGTCCTTGAGTTTCTATTTTTAGACAAAGTCACTCATGTGACACTCTCTGTTCGGTTCTCCACGTTGTCTCTTTCTCATCTCACATCACGTCACTCATAAACCTCATATGTGTCTTGTCTACCTCCATGCTCATGTGTGTGTGTCTGTGTGTGTGTGTGTATGTGTGTGTGATCCTTCATTTCCACCCTCATGTTCAGGCCGTCTGTCGAGGCTGCGAGTCCCACGTCCAGCCAACCCCCCGCCCCGGAGCGAACCAGCGGCACCTTCCCAGGATCCATCAGTGTGGTTTACAGGGACAAGGTCATGACTGCACTTTGACCTCTGTTTGACCCTGGGAATCTGTTTCAAACCCAGACTCTAAACATTAAGACTTACATTGACTGGTGTCCCAAAGAGAAGCTCTGTTGATGGATTCATCCTCACCCCCACCGTCATCATCTGTTTGTCGCATCCCTTCATGTGTTTCAGTGTGCACCTTCATGAAAAATCCGAAAAAAGGACAAAGGACCTAATCAGAAAGAGGTTTTCAAACTGACTGTCATCGCCTCTTTGAGGGGGGCTTGGGGAAGTTCAAGGGCTTCAAGGCATGAGGCAAAGATACTGCGTGAGGTTAAACGGACAGGTGTATACTGGTGTTATAGAAACACTAACAAGAAGTTAGATATTGTGGTTCGGCGATCAACGTGGTCAACACCCTGCCGACAGAGTCAGTCGAGCTTCTTTTGAACCCCTAATTGCTGCAATTTGCATCAAAAATCACACTCCTTCTCTGGATCATAACTCAGTCAAATCTGAATACAAAGATGGGAAACATATATCTGTAGTTGTGTTGTGCCTAACATGTTCAGAGGATATCAATATGTGTTTTGTCGATTGCTTGTAAACCTCTATAAATCCGCTTAGAATTTGCAGAAGAAAGACGCTCTTTATGACTGCTTTGTAACTGCAAGAATCATCACATTTTTAAGTTTTCTTGAGTATCAAACTAATCCATAAACTTTTAATGGTTCTAATTTGCCTTAATGTAAACAAATATAGCCTTTATCATTTAGGTCAGACGTTTTCAAACTGACTGTTCGAACGCCTACCCAGGGGGGCTCAGGAGAGTGGAAGACGTAGAAGGAGAGGCATGAGGCAAAAATGGTGTTAGGTGAAAGGGACAGGTGCTTATTGGTGTTACAGGAAGTTAATTATTGTGGTTTGGCCTGGTTGTTTTGGCCCTCCGATCAATGTGGTCAACACCCAGCTGACAGACGCAGATCAGTTACTTTAAAACAGCCAAGAAATCACATCAACACAGACATGATACGGATATCTTTAGATTCAGTGAGCGCTATGCTTTCCAGGGATATCATTGTGTGCATTGTCCATCGCTTGTTAACCAAAATGAATCCGCGTAGAAATTGCAGAAGAAAGATGCTCCTTACATCTGCAGAACTTCCCTAAGAATCATCACATTTTTAAGTTTTCTTGAGTATCAAACTAATCCAGTGATACTTGTCTGTACATCAGTGGGTACTTTGCAAACAAGAGCTGCTAATTGTTAATTCGGCAAACTTTTAATGGTTTTTAATTTGCCCGAATGTAAACAAATATAGTCTTTAATGCTCACGTTGTCGCCACCAGCTAACTCACTGACTCTATGACATTATACTTCCTGTTTTCAGACCAAATTAATGGAACTGTAGTCAGAGTATGATTATCCTGGATTATCTTCCAAGTCAAATTAATATAAATATTAACAATAGGAGCAACAAAATACATTAGAATTAGCTTTTTTCAGTATATATATTTTTGCATTAGTGAATGTGAACTCAGAATGTACCATCAACTTTGTTCTTATTACACTGACGCTGTCCTCTGTCCCTTCACATCCAGATATACAGTGTCAGACTGATATAGACTAAAAGATAACGCTAGAACGCAAAACAATAAACATAGGAATGGGTCTAATATCTTTGTGCCTTGTTTTTCTTGTGGACATTTTCATGTAATCATGGTTGTTTTAACCCCTCAGTCATCTCATCTTCATGTATCTTTGTGCCTTAGAAGTCTTGTGACAGCTAATTTATCCAAAACACTTTAATTTGAGTGCAATTAAGTGATGATGAGTGCTAAATATGGTGGAAGGGGTTGAGTTAAGCACGTGTTTAATGCTGGTTTAGGGATTAAGCTGCTTTAAAATGTATATTTTGTAGATCATCAGTGTGAAATAGGAGCATGAACTAGAATCCTGCATGTGTGGTGTTGTGCTTTCAAAGAGAGATTTTTGAATAAGCTTTACTTTGTTATAGCGGGTTATGGATTTGCTAAATCAACCAGCTGTTTACAGAAAATGTGCCCAATGTTTGTCTGCCATAGTATGTCGCCTTTTACTCTGTAAAACTTACTTGAATCACATGATGCCTGTAGGGACGATGCCGTTTCCTTTTCAAATAAACACAATGTTCATAATTGCAAAAGTCTGTCGTTCATAACTGGGTGACTAAGAGTTCCTGTTATCGTCATAAACTGTCTTTTTCTCCATAGATTGAAGGGTTTTGTGATGAATATGCTTGAAGCTGGAATGATCCGAAGTCAATAATAATGATAAGCGGCATTTAATTGGGTGAATTTGTTTTGATTACACCTGTCGTCTTCAGCTTCCCTCTCAGTGGTCCCGCCTCAGACCATCAGTTCAGCATCGAGGAGAATGAGACTTCCTACTCTGGCAAGATTCACCACCATCACCGTCGCCACACGCACAGCCAGGACACGCTCTGCCACACGCACACCAAGAACAGTGAGTACTCTCAGCCCGAGGAAGAGCTGTCCAAACAGTGTCTGTCTGCAAATCTGTGACACGTCTAGACTCCACACTGATGCTCTTTTCATGTTCGTCGCTGCATGTTGATCAGCTCATCCAAATCACACACAAAACATACTTTACCACTAAAAGGACAGATTCACCACAGTGAATGTGTTTGAAAATGTATTCCAGTGTTTATTCAAAACAAATATGAGGCTTCAGTCATGTGAATTAGATAAGTAAAGTCAGTATTTGTGTTTCTCAGGACTGCTGCAGAGGAATTTATTATAGCTACAATTATAGCAAATATTACATGTTAAACTAGTCAACCTTGGCAGAAATTACAGTGTACCATCAAATGAATTGGCAAGCAATGAAAACATAGTACTTAAAACAGAGGTGAATGTATGGATATTACAATGTACAGAACTTTTGGGCTACTACACTTTATAATCTTAGTCCAGTTGCCCCACTTCACCCCAGTTTCAGGCTTTGTTGATCATTGCCCGCATTTTGTTTCAAAACCTCTATGAAGCTCCCTCAGATATTATACGAACACTCGACAATTTTGTCATCAATTGTAATTGATTGCCTGTAAGAGACACAAGTCTAACAGTGCACGGTCACTCTTTTTAATAATAGAATCACTTGGATAAATGGATGGATGGTCATAAGCTTTTCCCTATCCCAGTTTCTACAAAAACAAACGCAGCCTACAGTGCATTTTCTCATTGAACTTTATGTGTATTAGAACGTCGAGCTCCTCACTGCCCTGCCGATGAGCTGGACATCTCTCAGTCCCTGCTCAAGGCTCTGGAGTCGGAAAGCGATTCTCCACCGTGGCCCTCGCTGCACGTCAACATGGACAAGGTCAGACCCACTCCCTGCATGCTGTCATTCAATTCTGCTCACAGTGAGATCTTATCCCCGGAAACTTTATCACCTGCTTCTTTGACAGGGAGAGGAGAAACAGCTGTCTGAGAAGTCTCTGCACCCCCCTGCCTCTCCGGTGATGCTCCCTGACCATCTCAAGTGTAACATCCTCAAGGCCCAGATGGAGGCGGCTTTCAGGGTGAGTACCACAGTTCACTTACAAATACTGTAAGCCTTGTGTGCTCTACAGTGTCACTAACAGCAGTGTCCTCCTCTCCTTCATGCTGTAGAAGGAAACTTCAACAATACCTAGAGTGAAGAACTCAAATGAGACCCTCAATGACAGGCCAGTGCCCTCATCCTATCTGCACATCTTTCTACACATGTGTACTTATCACTAACTCTTCATGTGATGACTCTGGTCTTCAGGTATCAGAGCTCATCCCAAGACTCGGCTGCATCAAGTCTCACAGCAGACAAGACGCCACATCGGCAAGACCGCAGCCTGACGCCGGAGAGGCCGCAGTCTAGTGCCAGCACAAGCACCACCCGCAGAAAACGACTGGTCAGACAGTTCAGCTTGTGAGTACACATCACCTTTGATTACTGGCGAAGGACGGTGCGACAAGAGGGAAATTGCATTCTGGAAATAAGTACTTCACAGAGTACTTGAAGCAAAAGCAATGCTATCTCTGCTCCAGATGAAATTACATTTTGTTCAGAGCAGTCTGCAGGTCGTGTTAGTCACTCAGCCTCTCTCAATTTATTGCTCATCAGTAACCACGAAGATGAAGATAATCTCCCAGAAGCTCTTGCGGCCATTTCCTCCCAGAGTACAGGAAAGTCAGGATCGACCAGCTCATTGGACAAACAGATACAGCCGTCCATTTACCCACAGGTGACGCACACACTCACACGCAAACACACACACACACACACAGACAGACAGACAGACACTTTAAAAGCCATTAAGAATGTTTGTGTAATCCAATTAATTCAGCCTCTCAGCATTATCTGTGAGTAAACAGAGGGATATCTGTGTCTGTATACATTCATGTGTATTCCAGGTGGATAATATGCCAGCACTGGAGCTGGGTAGTCCATGCTGTCCCTCTCCTTCGCCTTCTCCCCATCTCTCCCCCTCTTACTACTGTAGCTCCATTCCTCACCTGGTCCCTTACCTCGCTGCCCATAACGACAGGTAAAACGCCTCAGTTCTCCATGTTCTCAAGGGCATGTTTATATTTGCATCAACCTTCCTCCAGTGATCTGAAAAACCATTTAAAAAAGGTTTTAAGGTTGCATTTTGGCGGCATCCTGGTGACCCATTGGTTAACATGCATGTATATTGTTTAACTAGGGCTATGACTAACAGTTACTTTCATTATCAATTAATCTGCTGATCATTTCTCAGTTAATCAATTAGTCAATTCGTGTAGAAAATGGTTAAAAATGGTCAATAAAATGCATAGCCCGAAGTGACAAAATCCCAAAACTAAAGATATTCAGTAAACTATCATAGATAGTTTTACATTTTTGCATAAAAAAATGACTAAAACTATTAACAAATTATCAAAATAATTGCCAATTGATTTTCCTTTCTTTCTTTGTTTCTGTATCTACAAAATGCCAAAGAAATATTCTTTTTAACTTGAATTTTGGTACAATCTTCAGAATAAACTCTGGACAGTGACGCTCTGCTGCCTCTAAATGAATTGTTTTGACATTATCAGCCTACAATGTTTTCCTGTTTCCTGTTACCGACAAATCAATTTTGATGCTCCAGCATTTTAGTAATCTAATTTGTAATACCACATAATTATGACAGTGGCTAAATGTAATCATAATGGGGAAAAAGAAACAAGAGATAAACTGCTAAGAGCTAACTAGCCTAGCTCAGCAGTGTAGCAGTAGCAGCCCTCTGGATCCTGGATGGATGGATATGGATGGATATCCATGTGATTTGATGTGGTTAGCCATGTTTAAATCATATATTTAGTCAATAACTTCAACTGGATAAGTAGCCTAATCTTCAAGAGACACATTTTGTTTGTATCCAATCACGATGTGCAGTATCGTGCAGTATCCAGATGTTTATTAACGGTCTGTGACAATGATTATTAATAAGAGTTTTTTTCAGCCATATCGCTCTTGAAAAGGGGTTACATAAAGAAAAATGAACTGAAAACTGGCAGAATTACATCTTTAAACTTCATACGACGTGTATTTTGTCTTTCTGTGTGTGTGTAGTGGAGAGGAGATGAGGATGGACAGAGAGAAGATACTGAGAGCTCTCCTTATGACTGAGCTCTGAGACCGTGACCCTGGGCCCCTGTGACATCTTCGCCAGGTGCAGCAGACTTTGCAGTTAGTGAGGAAAGTGGAAGCAGAAGACCCAAAGTCACTGGCTGCAATCAACATTTGTATATGTGCATAATACATTCAGCCGCTATAAATATATATTTGCAAAAGGGCAATTGTTATATTTGCTTAACTGTTATTTTAGGACGGTTCTTTATATTCATCAAACTAAAAATGTAAAAAACTGTAAGTGAAATTGAACACAATGGAGTCACTGACACACAAGCTACAGATGTGACCGGTGCTGCCTGCATGATAAATATGTTACATGATGTAATATTTATCTGATTTGCTTTGGGGTTATGTTCTTATGTCACTGTGTCCATGTTGATGCCTAAACTGTGTTTTGGACTGCGACTGTTAAAGCTTTAATTTGTACACTTTAAAAATCTCAAGCTGAGGTGAAGGTCAATTCACTCTCCAGTCAGTTTGTTCAAAATGTAAATAGACATTGTAATGAATATGCTGACAAACGAGCAGGCATTGTAAATGCTTACTTCCGTATTTATATAATGTCAGATACCCGTTTTGACACGCCAAAACATTTGCTGCATTTGAGATTTGAGAAACTTCCTGAAACAAGTGAAGTGAAAGTGAATCCTGATTCGTTGTAGGAGACCTGTGCAGCTGCAGTCTTGATCTGCCCACTATGGGGAGACAAATCTGCAGTCACAGCTCCTGTGGCAGCTGAACACATTGATCCTGAGTCGTCATGAGGTACAGATCATGGATCACTTTGCTATTTTTTACACGCAGTCTCAGTCTTCATCACAGCCCAAATGCAAAACAGATCTCAGAGATCGTATTGTTGGACTTCAGCTATTGTTTATGCATAACCCTGCTGCTAAACAACTTCAGTCCTTGTTTTGTCACAACCACATCTGAGGCAGCGTATTACATGCAGCAGTACTGTATGTGTTGCTGTGTTGTTCCTGCCCTTGGTTGGATCTTAATAAAGGTCACATCATCAGTTTGACATCTCTTTAGCAGCATCTTTGATGTGTGTGCACCAACACGGGAATGTGGCTCAGCCTCGCCCTGCGTGCCTGTGTGGTGCGTGAGGGTAGGCCTCTCCCACCCTGTGCGGGAATGTTGTTACTAAGATTATTGCTGATTTATCTGCCTCTACACACCTATCAGGTGCAGTACGGTGAGTCAGTCTGTAATTGCACCTCTGTTTTGTCTTCCAGTGAATCACTTAGCGTTTGATAATTCATTTGCATGGTAAGGTGCAGCAGAAAGGCTGTGGTATGACTTGAGGAATGTTTTTATCAGAAAGAAATAATGTGGAGATTGACAGAAGTGATAATGTGGGTGAGCCAATAAACAAAACAACAAATTAAGCTTAACCCACCAGCAGGATGTGGTCAGCTTTATTTCTTTGTATATACTATAAGGGACTGTGTGAAAATTATTAGAAGTGGGAGAAGGGCTGCACCTTAAGTGTCCCCCTGGGGTTATTACTCAGGTTGGGGTCAACTAGTGAAACAGTAACTCATCCCTTCCTTTTGGGAATATAATACACTGGTATCAAATATCAATATATTTATTAAAACATGCAGGTGGTCTTAACAGAATCCCCTGACAGTTTGATTTACCAGAGTCACTACTTCTCCTCCTCCTGGCGTAAACTTCAGTAAACTTAGTTTAAACGGATCCCGAAGATTTGAGAGAGAAATAGTTGTCGGCAATGTAATGAGATCGGATGTGGGCAGAGCAGATAATTATGGTGTGGTTACATAATATTAAGAATGCTAATATTACAGTATACAGTATGCTGATCACACCTATTACACAATGAACATTAAGTATGTCACACCGAAATAAGTTAAGTCAGTTTCAATTGCAGGTGTCGATAGAGAGCAAAGCATTCGTTCTTGTTTGTTTGTTGATGTTTCTTGGTGAAGAAGTTATGCTTTTACAAAGTGAAGTCTCCAGTGTAAATGACACCTATGTTGTGTGCAAACTGTAATTGTAAAACTAAACAAACATTAAACAAGGCTAAAAGTCATACTTATGTCAGGGTTTGCGATTCAAATGCAAAGAAACACATCTTGACAATGTATGAAACAACAATGTGTAATCACACAACATTTTGCCCACAATAGATTAAGTATATTTCCTACTAAATTCTGCCAATAAAGTGAAAAAATAAAGTATTTTGAGCCTTGTTACGTAGATACTAATGGGGTTGCTATGCTGGTTTAGACAGTGTCTTCTGTGAGTGGGAGAAAGAGTGAGTGTGTTTAAAAGGGATCAGGTTGGGTGGGGTGCACAAGATTGTATTACACAATGCCAAATCTGCCCTGAGGGGGTCTGACATGGTTTTGTGTGCCTTCCTTCTCTCTTCCCCCTTCCTGCACTCTCTATTCTTCACTTTTCCACCCTGTTAAAAGAAGGACCATTCTCTCAGATAATGTGCTTAGTGTGTCCGAGTGACAATAGTTTCTTTGCCATAGCATGTGTGTGTGTATGTGGGAAATGCAGAGGTAATCGCTGAGGACAGTGTGAGGGAGTTCCCACAGTTTCGCCTCCAGCCACATTCTGTCATTAGGCAGCTCCACCTGTGTGTTTGTGCTCCTTCACACACCCTCCCAAAGTATAGAAAAGGACAATAAGTACATAGCAAAGAGAGGTGAAGGCAAATAGAGAAATCAAACAGCTGAAAGTTGGCAGACTTCACATGTTTTCTTTATTGTTTTTTGTTTTTTTCAGCATTGTCACAGCAGGACGTCATGAGCAGGAAGTCCTACTGAGGGACGTCCTAATGGCAACTTTGCAGGGCACAAACGGCAATTATATTCATAAGATACACGTCCTTCATTATTTCCTTTCCTTCTCAGCTTTCCATCTACTCTTTAAATGATTTGGTTAAAAAAGGGATTTTCCTCCTGTTTGCTCCTTTCCATTGTGCAAACAGCGTACATAGATGGAGCAGAGAAGACAAGGAAAGTGTGATGGACTGATAAATCTTAGCGGACCTATTTGGGTAAAACGTAATGAAATCTGTCAGAAACCACCTCTGGCTCCTGAGATTCACTTGGTAAGCTGAGAGCTTGTGACATGAGTCCTCTTGGTTAGGTAACAGAGAACTGGGACGGTCCTCTGTTCAGACGCGAGTCCAAAACAAAAGGCAAGACAACATTGGCATTACACAACATGGAAACAGGGGCTTTGGTGTGAGATGTGTAAGTGAAGCCTGATGCAAGGATCAGACTGTTTGACAAACTCACAGTGTAACATATGTTATCATTCAGAGATACTGCTATTATATTAATTAGTAGTCTTATTGATTAGCAGTGCATTGATATTTGGCATTATGTAAACATCTTAAAAGTTTTAACTACTAACTTCTTCATGCACTAAAGCTTCAAATACAATCACTGTATCTGTTTTAAATTGTATATAAACACATAAAATGCATCGCACAAACAGATTAAGTAATAAGACGTATCAACACAGCCATGCATAATACTCATTTTCATCTCTTTCACACTAAAACACACTCACACACACTTTCACTCTTCACAGAGAAGCTTAAGGAAAGAGATTTATCTCAGTTTTTACTAAGTCATATCAGTGATTATAATAACATGTTAAAAAAATCTCTATAGAGCTTTTAAAACTGTGCAATATAAGACAAAACTGCTATTTTTGGCTAAGGCCACAATGATTTTGGTATAAAATACATAAATTTCTGTTCTTATAGATATAAATAACACATCTAAAAGACTATTTAAAAAAAAACAACCTAACAATACATTAACAAGTTGTTGACATGTACCAAATTGTCACATGACCTTTGTATATTTGTGACCCTACAGCAGGGTCAGGTCCAGGTATTGCCCTGCTGCCGGCTTGGTCATGAGAGCGGGGAGGGACATGAGAGGAGCGTCGCCTCCACTGGACTGACCGATCAGACTGCTGCTCAGGAGAGAAACGGACTCCGCGGGACTCTGGAGGGGGAGACGAAGGAGAGACAGAAAGAGTATTATCCCAGTGTAACAACAGAGCCCTCACACCAGCACCAGATGTTACCCATCACCTTCTCAACCACCTGAAGGCTATACCTGTTATTACCAATCTATTATTACACTACAACACCACCAATTGACCGTTTGCAAAGCCCTGCTCCCCCATTCGTTTCTGTTGCTATGCCTGTCAAGCTTTCCATTCACGGCACATGAAGCAGTTTACAATGATAACTGTGGATGATAAACCACTCAAAGTTATTAGTAATGTTTGAAATGAGCTGCAAAAGTTGGAGGGGTGAGGAGTTTTTCTTCATTCAGTATTCCCATTTCTACAGTGTCCTTAATATTGCTTAACATAGAAACACAGAGCGGACGACGTAACAGTCATGTAGGTGTACATTAGTACCACTGGAGTCTATTATCTTAACTTCAAATCAGATGAAGTCATGGCAAACGTTACAGTATCGGACACAAGTTTGGTGGGAGTTGTGGTAAACTCCCTGAACCCAAATAAAGAGCAGGGAAGTTGCTGTTGTTACCCTAAACTTTAGCCTAGCTTTAGCCTACTAGCATCTGGGTCCAGTTGGTTAGCTACTAATAAGCCCTTTGGAAGGAACACTGAGTTAGGCCTACTACTGTGGGTCATAAGCTAGTCAGGCACTAATGACATGCTAATGATTCCAGCTCAAATTAAAACATATAAACCAAGTTTATCCATTTCTTTCTCTTTTACTGATTTATTTTGGTTTATGAAAGGTGAAACAGAGACCTGTCTCAAACCCGGTATCCCTGCACAGCATTAGTGAGGTCTTTGAGTTAGGCCTACTACTGTGGGGCGTAAGCTAGTTAGCTGGACATGCTAATGATTCCATCTTAAATATGAGCATGTAAACCTTGTTTATCCATTTCTTTCTCTTTTACTGATTTATTCTGGTGTTAGAAAGGCTGGCATCAAGTTATGGAAGCTATGACTGGACGATCGTTGTAGGGTGGCGGGGTTTAGCAAACGGTCAATTAGCCCTCTCAGCTATTGCTGTAGCCCCTAAATAAATCTTTGAGAGGACAGAAATGTAGTAGCCATTATTAGATAAAGCAAACTGCCATAAAAGACTCTCACAGTCGCTCAGAAAACAGAACCCCATTAAAATTATTCGAAACAAAACCCAAGGATTGACGTAAATCCAAGAAATTTCCTCTAACCAATCAACCCAATCAAAAATGTATCCACTGTTGCTGCTGCGTATCGTTAAAATCTCTGTCTAAAGAGGAAATATTGTTGTCGTGTTGAGCCCTGTAACCCCCGGTAACCAGTCAAGACCCAAGCCCCAGCTACAACCCTTGTCTACACTAAATCGCCCTCCCAGAGACCTCAACCAATCCTTACCTGCCACCTGCCTTAGACACCTTAAATACACACCCATTCTTTGGGCTGTGTAAGTAATGTCCCGGTCGGGTCGTGAGCATGCACATGCCCGTGAGCGTGCATGAGAGCATCCTCGGGGGCATACTGTGGTGTGAGGAAGGGGGAGGAATGACAGAGAGAGGGGCTGTGATACAAGCAACAATAGATACTAACCTTAAGGCAACATGGACCTGTAAACTCCAGCAAGAGGAGTTTAAAAATACTGTTCACTCTCAGTCCAAGGTGTCTCTTAATTTAGTTAAACTCAAATTTATCATATCCCTGGGATCCTTCACTTTCCTACAAGTTTAAATAAGACTCGAGTTCCTCCAGTTCAAGTCTTAGCAAGCAGCAGTTCATAATGTGACAGAACAGGGAGAGTAGACAGGATAAACTCGTTTGATAGCCTCTGGGCAAACAGTGGATGTCTGACAATACACACCCACAACAGAAGGAGAACTGTATACAACTCTTGGATCCTACAGAGAGGTATGTGAACTCTTGTTCAGGGTTTGCATGTATAGGAACTGTAGTAACAACCAGTAATTAAACATATATGGTTGATTTGTAGAGACTTGTCTCTTACCTGGTATCCCTGCACGGCATTAATGAGGTCTTTGACTCCGTTGCTGTTGTAGGTCAGGCCTGGCATGCGCACCAACCCCCCTGGGGAGGAGAGGGAGGAGGGGGAGGGGAAGAAACCTAGAGTGGTAGGTGAGCCAGGTGGACTGATAGTGGAGGAGTGGTGGAGGATAGGCAAGAGAGAAGGCACAGACAGACTGTTAGCATGAAAATACTTTCAAAAATGATTTGAAAGCTGCAAACAAAGCACATATGAATCACAGGACTGGGAGTAAGTTTGGGCGTCGTCTTGAAATGTTTTCTCAGTGAAACAGGGCTGACCAGGGACAAACAGAGGTCACTGATGTTTACCAAGTTATCTGATAACACAGTGTTCAGTTATTAACTACCCTTGTCGCAGTGATTCTCCTTGGAAGACGCATTTTAACCAAAGACAAGCTGATACTCTTTTTCCATCTATTTTGCCAGGATCTGCACGAAATAAAATCAACAATGCAAAACAAAAATATACCTGATAAAAAAAGAAACATAATACTAGAGTTTTAAATTAAAAAACCTTTGATTTTGTTGCATTTTTTAAAAATTGTTGTGGCTGAAATAAAACAATTTGCATCATATTTTTGAACATTTCTGAGCGGTTTTCGACTTTTTTTGTGTTATTTCACAAGATTGTACATGAGCAACAAAAAAGTTGTGGTTTTTAAGGGCTCACAAATTTATATTACATGAAATCAATTCAAGTTAATGTAAAAACTATTTCTAAATGTTGCAGTGCGCTCAGTGCTTCAAGTTACCTTGATAATACCTATGCAAACAGAAGGCTCAGAAAATCAAACATGTTAACAATACCGGTTAAATTTTTTTATTCACTTACTCAGCAGCACACAGGCCGCAAGTAAATAGAGACTGGATGCAGGGCATTTATAAAAAAGTCAATATATATATTCATATTCATCCCACTGAGTTAAGTTTTTGGTGTTTTGCTAGAATCAAATCCTGTAATTCACTGTTGCATTTACATGCTTTGCATCTCGTCGCTGTTTACCTGGGGTAGTAAGCTGCGTAGTTCATGTATAGCTGAGCTGAAGCGGGGTAGAAGGCATGTGCTGGGGGCAAAGGGCGCGGGCTCAGCAACACCTGGCCCATGGGAGGGTAGAGGGCAGCAGCAGCCTCTGTGGACAGGACAGGTGGAGCCGGGGCGAAGGAGTAGGATGGAGGAGACAAACCTGGGGAGGAGAGAACAGAGGGGGAGACAAACCACTTAAAAACAGACAAACAGTAACAGAAACAGACAGTCATGATGATGAAGTCTGGTCATTGTTTGTTTCTGAGAGAGGCGCTCATGCAAATGTGCAAACAATGACGACTATAACTCAGCAGCTGACACATGTACAGAGTATATACGTGTCAAAGAGTGATGATAAGAATATGCTGTGCTGGACTGTGGTTTTTACTTTGTGTATCTTGCAGACCCGTAGCCAGGTGAGTAATCCCCCATTATTAGTGTTTTGATATGCCACCACACGTGTAGCTTAACATGAAACAAGCTTTTGATTGACTTTAAGGTCAAAATCAACATGTTTACAAGCTTTGATAGTATTCACTATTGTTCTACTTTCCCGCAAGCAAGCTAAAGTCTAACTGATAAATGCCCTTTATATATCAATTTTTTTGTTCATTGCCATTACTGTGGTGGTGTCTCTGTGCTACTGAATGCAAGCTGCCCTAAGAAGTGAATAATTTTCTACTTTTAGCTTTACTTTCTATGTAATGTTACTTTTTACAGTGATGTGTAGAACATCAGGAACCTGTGTAGTCCTCAGCTGCTGCAAATTTCAGCTTTCAGAGTTACAGAGTAACGTTACCTCATCACTTGAAATGCTGTGGATGGTCATGTTTTTTCCCTATTTCTCCATTATTTAGTCAAGCTATTGTCATAACCAATGTCTAATATGTAAAATCTGAATAATGTTAAGATTGCCATCCATATAAGGCACCTTAATCAGTAGCTCTGGACAACTTTCTAACATCTGTTATCCAACCACCCATGCAGCAGACACTGAATTGCCATTGCAGTAATGCCGACAACGCTGGTCGCCAAATTTGTCTATATTTGGATTTCATAAGGTAAGACCCATTTTATATATGTATATGGTCCATGCCATTTTGGAGATGTCTGTAGTTTTTGGTGTTGCTGCCTGAACGCTTCCCTCTTCCCCGAAATATGTTTCTAGCATGTGAAACAGTGAAACAGAGTCATGATGTCTTTCTAACATGTATTTCTGCTCATGAAACAAACAAAAAAAATCTCCTCGCTACTACCCACATGTCTAACTTTGAATCTATGTGCGTAAACGTTACACTAATAAAAACATCTGCATATCATTTCAAACAGATTATAAACATTAGACCACTTTTTAAACTGCACGTCTTTTTTTTTTTTTTTTTTGCACCGGTGCACATTTATCAGACACTGAGAACAAAGCATATTTCTACGCACCAGCGTTCACCTCTGCCCACCTCTCCCATAGCTCCACTGATTGGACAAGCACAGGAGATGCACACACCTGAGATGTGCCGGTCTGCTGAGGCTAAATCCCACAACCACTACTACCAATCTGATAAGACTGGAGAGTTGTAAGCCATTTTACCAAATTAGAGACTCGCTGTCTTGCTTACACTTTTCCAACCCTTTCAGATCTTTATGAATTACTGAAGCGGTGGTAAGGGTGTAAAATTAAGAATGAGTATCAAACATGCCGCTGAGGAAGATGAACTACAATCAGAGTGTGTGAACACAGGTGAGAAGGTAGATTAAACAGTTATCATGTGAGGTGTCTCAGTGCATGCAGATTGGGAATGTAATCACACTAAATTACAAAGGGGTACCACACACACAGCAACACACACTCTCAAACACACAGTTTGAATCCTCCTGGTAAGACCAGGCATCCGCTACCTCCCACAGTACTAGATTGGAGAAAACCCAGCAACCCTGCCCCCACGGCAGGAGCCCACCTACCCTGCAGTCCCGAAGCACCCCCAGCTCCCAGCAGCACTTACGTCTTGACTTACATGGCGGCGGGCTGAGCCCTGTCCCACTCCTGGTCCGGGTGTGTGTGTGTGTATGTGTGTGTGAGAGCGAGCCTCCCATCAGCACCAGGCCCATCTCCTCAGCGCTGCAGGGGAACACCTCCACGTAGCGGCTGTTGGACCCACGCTGGCTGGACATCACTTGTTTGTGGAGCCGCTGCGAGGCCTGAATAGCTCGCTCTGCTGAGGTCATCTGGATGAAGCAGTCACCTGACGGACGACCCTGGAGACGGAGACAGCCAGAAATTACTCTGTAGTTTTGTGTCAGAGAACATCTCAGTTGATGACACATGGGTGTGTCAGGGTGGTTACGGCATGTACCTGCTGGTTGAGGACCATGTGCACGCCATGTGGTCTGATATCGTGTGTAAACTCGCCCAGGAAGGTGAGGATGTCTTCTATGCTCGCTGTGTATGGCAGCCCCCTCAGCCTCAGGCAGTCCCTCATACTACCAGGGGGGGGCAGGAGAGAGACCGTCGGCAGCACTGACACCAAGGGGGCAGGGGCCACGGGGATCAGAGGGGCCGACGAGTACCGGTTCAGCACCTAAAACAAACACATACGCACACAGTGACAAATTACTTACTGCAGCTAAGACTGTTGAGGACTGATTTAGTTTAGTTTTTTACAAACACCTTCCTACCGACAGTTGACAACAGACATCAACCTCAATCTGAAACGAAGTGAAGCGTCTTTAAATGTGTGTTGTAACATCAGCCCGGAGCTGGCTTGTTTGCATTGCTGAAGAGGACCGATAAAACTCCCCAGTCTGTCATACATAAAAGCATAGGGAGAAGCCTCTGCATAGATATGAATGTGGGCTTATCAGTCTGCCGAGATAAGAAAATTAGTCCACATGTGCTCGTCTCATACATGAGGGAGACGACTGAGAAAACCAACAAAGCAGATACAGACTCTTTCACAGAGTGTTTGTGTGTACCTACACACTTAAGGGCGACACACACACACACAGTCCATCTTGTTATGCAGGTCTCCACCCTTAAGCCCTACTCCAATAATGCCTACAACTGACTGAGGGGAAAACAAACACACCCACACTCTGTCACGCTTTGCTGTGTGTACACAAACACACATAATTCCTAAAATCCCTCTTTTTGCCCTCAGAAAACAAAAAAGGATAACAAGAGACAGAACAAACAAGCCTTAATAAAAAGGTTGCACACATTGTACAAAGAAGCACACCTGCTGCCATGCAGGCGGACACCCTGACATACCTGTTGAACCTCTGCTGCGGTGCTTTTAAACAACTCAATGTATCTCCTCCCCAGGATTTCCTTGTGTTTCCTCAGAGCGCACTGGGCATGTTCCTCACAGGCAAATAAAACAAAGGCATCGCCAGTGGGACGTCCGTCTGGATAGCGGACAAATAGGATGCCGTCCTTCCCTCCGCTGACCGGACATGCCTCTTTAAGGCCCTCCCCCGGAGAGAAGAAACTGAGCACCTGCTCGTGTGTGGCTGTGAAAGGAAGACCTCGCATCCTCACTATGATCTGGTCCTCACGGGACAGGAACATTGCTACCTCATTGGAGGTACCTGGAGCAAAGACGAAGAAACAGACACAAGTAAATAACATGGTTCGTACAGCTATTTAAGAGTAAAATTTTAAGGTGCCTAAAACAAAGCTTTTCTGAACTCTTAATGCCTTTATCATCACATCTAAATTGTTAAAAATGCAATTGCAAAAAAATAAAACGAGGCACTTCACATAAATCCCTTCTATTGTCATTTTGTTTTGTTCAAGCAGCTGTTCGTACTAACTTTGAATGTATGTTTTGATCATGATTATTTAACACTGGCTAATTTTGACGCCAGGAGACAACAAACAAATATACCGACAGGATTGTTTCAAGCATATTCCTAATCTTCAAAAACATAATGGTTCAAATGAAGCACTAGCCAAACTTTCAAGACTTTGCACAAACCCTGAAATAAACAGGGATGATCAGATCAGATCTGTAGATTTCAAAAGCTTAAAGTTTCCCAGAACACAAATATTTTGGCCGTCCAATTCCATAATCATATTTTTATCCCTTCATGATTTTGATTATCCCTCTTTGCATTTTTCCTCCCATGTATTTTTTTAACGTATTTATTTCTTTATAATTTCAAAGTGTGTCATTCACATATTCCTTAGGGTCACTGGAAGTTTTTCAGATCCCATTGTCGATAAGTTGAGTACAAACCCAGTTTTACTAAATTAGGCTGCTGCTGTGAAGCTAAAATACAGTTTAGTACATAACGCTTCTCACCTCCTGCTATCTTCAGGAAGTCCTCGCCTGTTGCTTTGTAAACCTTAGAAGAGAACAAGACAGAAATTATTGTGACTACAGGTGCAGTAAATGAAGGGAAAAGACATTAGATTAGATTAAGTCTTGGTGTTGGGGCTGATTCATTTAATTAGTAGTGACTAGCAGGGTTCAGACAGGTTACCTCTATGTATCTGTTGCCCATGTGGTGTTTGTGTCTCTGCAGCGCCAGGTCTCTGTGCTCCTCACTGACAAAACGAACAAGAGCTTCTCCATTTCTCCTCCCCTGAGCATTAAGGCACAATGCAGCCCCTCCTCTATACAACACAACATACAGAGCATTAGACAAGATGTAAACCTAAAGTCAACAGCAGGTTTCAGTGTACACAATGTTGACTGAGAGGTTTGAGCAGCAACAACATACTTGGCAATGTTGAGTCCTCTGAAGAATCGAGCGATGTCCTGGTCAGAAGACTGCCATGGCAGCCCTCTGGCTCTGATCACAGTGTTGTCGCACACTTTCTCCATCTTACTGCTGCACACACACACACACACACACACACACACACACACACACACACACACACACACAAACACACACAAACATAAAGAGACATTAGCTCGGCAGGAGGGGACTTGGATTGGATTTGAGAGGCGGAGAACAAAAAGATTATTTATCTTGAGCAAACTTTACTCACCAAGTGCCGGTCTCAAACTTCTCGCTAACTCTCTCCTGATTGGAAAATGTGTGACCTGTAACGGGAACACTTGTTAGATAAGCGCCTTTTAAAGTCACATATTAGACCACAGTCACCATATTAGAATTCACATATTTATTGTAAATAAATCTCTATTGTAAATATGATCTTCAAGCTTAACTAAAGGTAATTATACAAAAAAATTAGCTGCTGATTGTTTTTCTGTTTTGAGCTCTAATTTCCTTAATTATCATCTTAGCAGTGCTCTTGAAGTATCTTTTCTGATGCTACCTGTAAACTCACAGTAAAGTCTATATACATATATTGATTGATATACTGTATATATCGACTCTAAATATTTGAAATGGTTTCAATACTCATTTCAGTATTGATACACTGGTGACAGCTGCACTTTCTCAAACTTTCTTCACTCCAACAACAAGTTGACGCACACACTATTTCCAAAGGCCTTATCTAACGAGAAATTGATATTTAATTTTTGCTTCAGTCTTTCTGCAGTTCTCTGCTAACAGGAAAAAGAAAAGTTGTATCTCTTCATTATGTTATAGCCTTGTTGTATTTATCTAAATAAAAATGCCTTCAATGTCAACAACAATTAGCAAACCACACACACACACGTGTTCTTTCGGTGTCCAACACTGACACAATTTCATAAAGATATTGAGAAAACTGTAAAATATATTTTTGACCTAAAAGTACCTTCGAAACTATAAAATATGTTGGGTATCAATCTACTGGAAACAATAAAATTGGCTGACAAACATCTTGTCAACATATTGCATGTAAATGCTATGAAGCAGGTGACTGGGACATGGAAATTCACCAAATTTGAATTAATGGATATCAGTATACAGAACTTATTTTAGACATAGAAAAAGTTACTGTCAAAAACAGAGATCAAACTGAACTTGTTTGTTTTTTCTGAGTGGGAGTTTTAATCATTTATTCAAAATGTGTAATAGACTCAAGGAAATAATTTGTATGGAAGATACTGAAGGAAATATCACAATAAAAAATGTTTTTCCTGTGGTATCAAAGTTAGAAATTCCAGTAACACGACAACACAAGGTCTAAATGCCAAACTAAGGAACAAATCAATCATATATGACACTCACTGAAAGGCTCAGAAAGCAGAGCGAGGACAATGCTGGCCATAGCCTGGACCTGCTGTACTCCGATTTCTGGTGGCAGTGGGGTTGTCGGCTCCAGTGTGGCTGAGGGATCCCACATGGTGGGGACATCAGCAGATATACTGAGAGCTGAGGAGGAGGCAGTCAAGGAAAGCAAACAAGGACCAGCCAAAGACAGTCGAACAGAGCGGAGAGGTGCCGTACACACATGCGTGTGTCAGTGTGTGACAGGTGTAAAATGGAAAAATTAATGAAAGAAATTAAGAGGAATTAAAAAAGAGACACACACACACTTTTCCTGTTTGAGTGGGTGTGTGTGGGGTTTGCCCTGTTGGCTAAACACACACTCGTTCGCTGAGCGCTTAGTAAAGGTGCTGCCATTGTTTCCCTATTTGCATTTCAAAACCTCTAGACCTGCAGCCAACACCCCGTTGCTCATAAACTTCTAATATGTGCGTTGCATGGAGAAGATCAAGCTAAACATTTGGATGGATTACCAGAAACTGTCCACGAGTTAAACATTAAAAGCATCACATTTAAGAGTGTAGTTCACAAACATTCACTGACACACCAAATGTAAACAGGCGACGTATTAAAGGATACACTCTGCCATGGTGTGTACATTCAGAGCCTTGAGGTCGGATGTGGGGAAGTGCCTCTTGAACTCCTTCCGAAGGTCAAAGAACGAGTAGAAACACTCTGGGACCAGGATGTTCTGCGGTGGGGAGGAATTAAATGAAAGGATGTGAACATGTGGCCCATCAGCAGCTGCTGTTTTATTGCCATCATCTATCTGTTTGCACACTCGAGTCTTCAGTGTGTAGCACGAAGACGTGGGAGAATTTGATCAGCTTCATTGTGTGGCAGTGTTTTACTCCGCTGCAGATCAACTTTCACAGCAACATTAAATGCAACGAGTGCTGACACAACACAATTCCTTTGTGACTTTGTGAAGTGCTGAAGGATCCTGCAGCGGTGAGAGAACATCCGCCCTGGCTGCAAGGCGTTCACCCTACCAGCTCGCTCACCTTGCTCGCGGCCTCGGGGTGAATCACTTGGCGGATGTGGAGCTGCCCGTCTGTACACAAACACACCGACGTGCCTGCGCCCGCGCTGTTCACCTCGTTTGTCAGTTGTAGATGAAACTGCAAAGACAGCAGATAATTCAAAACTCAATCCAGCCCTCGAGCATCTCTACTACTATGTAATAAAATGCCTTTGTTCTAGTGACTTCATGGAGGTTTTTTACCAGGTTTAAAGCCGTCTCAAGACTTGTCGCTGTTGTGACACAGTCTGCTTTGGATCCACTCTTCTCCTCCATGCTTTCCTCCACCACATCCTCCTCCTCCTCCTCTTCCTTCTCCTCTGTGGAGTCTAAGGGGTCAGGCTTAATGAGGAGCTCATTCACCTTGCCCAACTGGTTCAGAGGAGAAAACACGTCAGTCTTGAAACACGCTGACATAGAAACTCACAGGCTGATATAACAGCGTTAGATGGCTGTAATGTAGATCTCTATTACACATATATCAAAAACAAAAGCAGGAACGTACTCAAGATAGTAGTCCTCCCATTACTGAGAAACTTTAGAGCCAACATTCACCTTAAAAATGTCTGTTAATACCATTTTATTAAGGTGTAACAGACATCTTTACATTATTATGTCTATGTTTGAGTCTAGTCTCGAGCTCTCCACTCCTTTATTCACCACATTTCCTGCTTCAGAATAATTAGCCGTAATAACTAGTTTAGTATTAACAACTTTTTACCTTTTTGTTCTTTACATCCACCAGCTGCCAAACCAGCTGCACGAGCTCCTTCTCGTCAGACCCCAGCAGCTCTCCGCTCGCGCCAGATGTGGCGGTGAAAGCCACCACCAGGTAGTCTACCTGCGCCGTCATCTGAACACAAACACGGCTCCAAAAAAAAAAAAAAGAAAAAAAAAAGAAAAACTAATCTAATACTACACGAAACTAAAGGACAGTACGTGGAGATACGCAGGTGAGGAGACACGCGGGGGCCGACAGGTATAAACACGTTTACTTTGACACCTGAGCGCGAAGGTGAGCTCCGTAAATCCAAGTTTCGTCGCGTGAGAGATTTTACGTGAAGCCTCCCGCAGTCACCATCGCGGAGTAATGGCTGAATGTTCCCCGTTTTTGTAGTGCGTCTACCTGTGTGACCACGTGACTCTCTACCTGCCCCCTCCCTCCTCCAGGTGGTTTCACCGAGTAGGACGTGGCAGAGCATGGAGGACAAATGTTTTTTTTTTTTTAAATGTATAACAATGTTGAAGTAATTCAAGTGTTTGTTAGTGTTCAGGCCCGGCAGATAGAGTAAAATGGTTACCTGTCACCTCAGCGCACAAAATATCTGAAATTTTTAGTTTCTTCTTTATAATCCAATAGTTTGGCTGCTGTGATCTCTGACTTTCTATTTTAAATGAAGGCCTCCTTTTTTAAAATTTTTTGATATATTCAAATAAATAATAAATATCATCCTATAGAAAGTGTGATGAAAACAAAGAACACCCAACAATAATATTTCAAAATTGTAGTTTGTCCTCAAATAAAGAATACCATGAGATCCGCGCATATTTATTCTGATATTGACATTGATTAAATAAATAAATAAAAATATACAAAGGCCGGAACCTTTAAAGAGCCTGGAGTGTACCATCTGAATATTCATACTTGTACGGTGATTCATTTGACTTTGTTATTTTTTCTTTTTCATTTCAAAAGGTACTATTAACTGAATAATTAAATATGCCTTAAAACGATGCACTGAAAGGCATCTGTACTATTGCACACCATAGACGTACTGTATCATAATTCCCAACATAAAGGATTAACTGTCTTTTTACCCTCTTTTCATTGAAACGACATTAAAAATATGTATATTTTAAATATTGTTACATACTAGGCTACATTATCAAATGTGCTGTATGGGTATTAATATTGTATTAGTTTCATTAGTCTTAAAGCTTAGTTTATAAGCTTGTTAGTTAGTTAGTTAGTTAGTTAGATAGATGAATATTAGATAGTTTAATGACAACAGCAATAATAATAATAATAAATAGTAATAGTAATACCTTTGTTAGTCAGGTCAAGTTGAATCTATAGCTTTATTTATCTTTAGAACAATATAAACATGTTTTTTATGTATTTGTTTAGTACATTTATTTGCTTGTTTATGTTTTAACATCCGCTCGTGCTCCGGAAGTGATCACCATCCCGGAAGTGAACCCCTCGCCCGACCACGGACAGCAAGAAGGCGATGGCGGCAGACACAACAACGGAGCTTCTTTTCCTAGATACGTTTAAGCACCAGAGTGCAGAGGTAACATTTGGCCGCCTGAACACCCTCTAGCATATTTACTTCTGAACCGCCTGCATTTTATACTCACAGCGGTCATTTTCAGGAGTTTTAGAAGATGATGCTCAACTTCCAAGCTAACGATGTCAACTTGGCTAATATTAGCACTACTATCATGGGTGTTATGATACCGTTGCAATTCACGGCTTTGTTCCTATGTACACTTCTTTAAGTGTAACCCTAATTATACCAAATACACCCCGATAAATGTGATTTATTTCCGTAATCATACAACCCCACGCAGCTGTCTCATTTTGCATCCCTGCGCAGTTTGTTTGCTAGTTAGCCAAGTGGCTAATGCTAACTTTAAAGTCTCACCCTGGCCGTGTTTACCTCAGAGCGGGTAGTAAAAGTGACTCTTATGATGTGCTCTGTAAGTTGTGGTTGTCGTGTTTAGTTAAGCATTGTAATATCCAAATGTTTGCATTAATTATAATGTTCAATGCACTTTAGTTAACCAACGTGGATGTGGTGCGGTTTCCTTGCGGGGTGCTAATCACAGAGGTGCGGGTCATTCCTCCAGGGATCAAAGCACACAGCAACTTACCTGACAGCAGAGCATTCGGGTAAGAGCCCTATAACACTCTCAAACACTCATCCATGCAATAATTTGCCATTGATATTATAGTTTGGCCATCCAACTTATATTAACAATGGGAAATAAATATTAGGTGGGTCAAGGCTTACCCAGCAAACTGGCAACTGAATATAGTTGCAGGTTGGGATGCACCAATCGTTAATGCTGGATCTGTTGAAGGCTGCACAAGTCAGGCTGCTAGTTCAAATAGACAAAGTTAAATATTTATTTTTTAAGGTAATGTAAACATTGAGCGCTTACTGACTTGTCAAAACCTCTGTTACTCATTTGAATGTCACTTAATTACCTTCCTGGCTTCTGCCAGAGAAAAAAACAAAGACCTTACTCATCGCAGCTTGAATCATGTATAACTTTAGTGGATCTTAACACATCAGGCATTGAGGTAATCTGCAGACTCTCTACTTAAAGATGAGGCCATACCTTTTTCAATGGATGGATGTCTTGACTTGCCCAAAATGTGGCCTGCAACACACAAGAAAAGCATTGTTTTAAGCATAGCAACGTGCCTCAATGCCTTTACTTTATCGCAACACTTTTAATAACATGGTCAAGACTGCCTTGCTTGACATTGTTTCTTCCTGTGATGTGACTATTGCACATGTGGACATTGCAATGTCGATGCTGAAATAATATATTGTGCAGCCCTATTCCAGACCTCATTAGCAGATTGTGTAATTATCATTATGTGAGTCACAATAATGAGGGTTTCTCTGTCAGTGTCATTATACAATTCTGTATTTCCACTAATGTTTAGATTAATTCATTCATGCATTTACAGTGGGCTGCCATGTCAGTATTTAGCACCACTGCTTTCACTGGCCTAATGTTACCTTAGTTAGACTGGTGCATCCCTAGTTGCAGGATATCCTTAACCTCATTCCTAATGATGATATATCCCCTCTGGACACACTCCTTTGCTACAGATACCTGAGATGGATATGTGTGCCTGTAGGAAAGTAGTTTGACACCTGAGCTCCATTGTTGTGGGGGTCCTGATTCCCACTGAGCCTGTTGGGTGTGATGGAATTTAACTGAATGAATGGTCGCAGTCCTCAACAATGCACAAACCTGGGCAGAACAGGCCTCTATATTGTGTAGAGGTGGGCGATTTAGATAAAATAAAATCGGGATAGATGTCCTTTTGTATTGATGTCCTTTTATTGTGATAATGTACATTTTCTGAAAAATCATTAGAGAAACTGATCTTCGATAATGTCTGTTTTGGCAAAATCGGCCGCTTAAATACGTGACAAATCAAAGATTTTCATCACATTGATCCCAGTTTCTGTTCATTGATTTGAAACATTGCCTATAATGGCCTAATACACGTAGTTCAGTACAACAACACTGCTAACTGTGACCTCAGTAATAAATATGCAATTTAATTTACTCCTTTCCAACTATGTCACCAAAAACTGAACATTAAAAACTTAATAAAAGTAGGATCATTGTAAAACTGTTGTATTGTGGATCGAGTCCTGACCGCTTCATATAATGTGTGTGTGTTTTTGTTTCCAGGGAGACGTCTCCTCATGCCTTCCAGTTGGAGCTGTTCTTCAATAATGTCACCAAACCTAACAGCCCCTCGTTCCACAGACTGGGCAGGTCGGAATGATTTTCACTCTCCCTCCTTTCGTTTCGTTTCGTTTCACCTCTAATCCATCTCTTTATTTCCTGGGGAAATCTCTAAAGTGCTTAAGCTATAGGTGTCTGTCTCACCTGTAGAACCAGTCGTGGTAGCATCTGAGCCCTGTTCTCAGAGGCCAGAAGGGTGTGTGTGGGTACGCACCCACCCATATTCAGCTCTCTTTGTTCTCATGCTGGCTAACTGGTCTCTCCAGAAACTCAACCCCACCCACAGTGTAGCTGAAAGAGGCTCAAAAACGGAGAGGTCCCAGTGATATAGATGAGCAGAGGAATGTTTGAGTCAAATGTTTTTTTTTTTAGTCTAACCTCATAATAACAGAGGTGTGTACAGTAGTACCGGAGCGTAAACTTCTATTTAAAGGTGTGCATTGTGTAAGAGTGGCTGAAAGCTGGAAATACGACACACCCCAGTTATTATCTCTGCAAGGAAAGTTGGGAGTAGATTTTTTTTCGTAACCTGTCTGATTGCTTTTGAAATGTCTTCCAGTTGTTGAAAACAAATTTGACTAAAATGTTTTTCGGCAAATTAGTCTTGGCACAAGAAACCTTAATGGAATAAAAGCAGAATAATTGTTTTGGTTTATTAAGGCTTTATTGTAATATCAAAAAATATTATGTCCTGACAGAGACTTGATATAAATTTGAAATATTAGATTTTTAATAACACTAATATAGTAGATTCAAATGACGTATATAAGCAAATGTGCAGGTATGATAATAGCCAATTTTAATCACGGTAAACTACCTTGAAAACTATCTATAGCTGCAATTGTAATTGTGGCCCTTTTAAAACGTTGTCCTACTTACCTGGAACCACTTGCAGACGTCAGTGGATTGTGTGAATACTTCAACCAAGGACCTTCCTTGTTCCATCTGAATGTAATGTACAGGTCTGAAGAGTTGAGAATTGTATTATAATTCACAAGAAAAGTCAAAATTAAAGGAAAAAACAATTCTGTGTAGCATAAATATGATTTTTCGGCATATTACAAGGTGTCTGCAGGTCGTGGAAAAAGCCTTATTAGGTGTTAAAAGTCTTATATTCAAATATCTGAGTTATAACATGTTTTTGAATTCGATCACGGGCTGTCTGAGGACATTATACAGCTAGAAGTTTTTAACTTATTTTTTTTTACTGGTACAAATGTGAAACAAAATTTAAATTGCATTCCCTTTGGCATTTATAGGTTCTTTAAAAGTCTTGAATTTTTCTTGGTGAACCCTGCAGAAACCCTTTTTATAAAGTGAGGTGATGCCCTTTATTAGATAGTGACAGGAAATGAGGGGAGAAGGAGTGAGAGATGGAGCGTGATGAGGGAGACATACTGTAATTACACAGTAATTTTGTTCTGGTTGGAAAGAGCTTTAAATAGGACTTAACAGTTTGCTGCCAAACTTGCAGTCAAATTCTATTTTCTAAAAAATAATCTGTAATAGTAAAGATAAATAGACAAACACAAGTTTAAGAATATTTCAGCCTTGGTGTATAGTTGCTCTGATGTTTTAATCTGCCCTGTTTGCTTTCTTCCCTCAGTCTGGAATATGATGAGAACAAGTCCATCGTGTTCAGACCCAGTGGAAAGGTAAAACATCCTCAACAACAAGATGATTTTTATTTTACATTTAATGTCACTTTGTGAACAACTAAATGTGTTGGTATGTGCAGGTGAACACAGACGGCCTGGTGCTGCGTGGCTGGTACACCAGTCTGACTGTAGCAGTGTACGGAACAGCAGAGCGCTCACATGGACATGACCAAGGCTCACCCCCTCCTCCTCCACCCCCACCCCCTCAACAGCCCAGTGGACCCAAGAGGATCGTTAAACAAGGTGGGCAATTTGAAACTAGCTGATGCTCTCGCCGAAACAGGAACATCTGATTAGCAGGTCTCTTATTGTCTTTGAATTCTTTGCTAAACCTCCAATCTATTACTGTTTTTTTAGAGTGGGAAAAAGATGACCAGTATAATGGCAGCCCACCCAGACCAGCACCCAGAGGGCCTCGTACTCCACCTGGGCCTCCACCCCCGGATGATGACGATGAAGAGCAGGTCCAAGTGACAGGTCAGAACTGTACACATGTTTTTGTTATATCAGCCATTGTTAGATCCTGAGTTATCAATAATGACAGAGATGCTGCTGTGGTTCAAACATCTTCCCAGTTGATACTTCTCATGATTAAATTTTGCATCAGTCGTTCTTTTTTATAATCGAGAAATTTCCACACCTCTAATACTGAACCATGAATTTTGTTCACTGTTGCCCATCTATTGTCCAAAATTGGTTAGTTTATAACCAACATTTTAAAAAAATGAATTCTAACTCGGTTGCTCAATGTTTCAGTTAATGTCAGTACAATGAGGAAATGAACATATGCCATGGAGTTGAAAGTTAGCCTCCTGCAACATATATAATTGTTGCTACTGTAATGAAAGCTCTGCACAAAGGGCACAATATGTTAACTATGATGGGTTAGAAATGCTAAGCAAGTCTCTACATGCTGATTGACACAATGTACAGAAATTAATATCCATCGGCTGCCTGCAATGTGGCAATTATATTTAAAAAGGTCAACGTATAATCGTGTCACAAATAGGCTAAAAATGATCCTAAAGCTGTTTTGTATAAGCGGGTTTGCATGTTTACATGTGTGTTGTGGTTATGTTGGCTGAACTGTGTGCCCTCTGGTCTACAGTGGGCGTGGTCAAAGATGAACCATGCCAGGGCCGTGACGACTACCTGGAGGCTGTATCACCTGAAAGGTCACTGCCTGCTGATGAGACATACTCAGATGCTGAACAAGAGGAAGAAGGCGACGAGGAGGAAGAGGAGGAGCAGGAGGAGGAAGAAGATGCACGGACTGAGGGGAGCGCTCCAGAAGAGGAGGAGGAAGAAGAGGAGGAGGATGAGGGTGAGGACGAGGAAGAGGAGATGGAGGAAGGTAGGGGAGTTATTTTGTGAGAGTAGGATAGTCTATGATCCCAAATGGACACCCGACCCTGAACCTTTTTGGTATCGCAAACTCATCAGACCTCCCAGGGTGCCACGGGGTCCATTTGGGACTGAGTGACAGTTGGAGAGAGAGAGTGTGTGTGTGCTCTGGCATGCTGCCTCCACCTTCAATCGCTGGATGCTCCAAACTCTTAGCTAGCCCACCTCCTGGGCTGCTCTGAAGGCTTATGATCGACGTGCATAAGCTGTCATGTTGAGGTCGACCTCACACATTCTCACAGCCGTGGCTGACGCTTGTGCTGTCATCATATCCTGCATGTCAAACTAACCCTGCATGTCTGGAGTGATACTGCCGTGTGTGAGAAAGCGTGTCTTTATATGCATTTATGAATGAGCAAGGGTAGAAGTCGCTGGCTCCTCATTTCAATTCATTTTTACACTCATCTATTTTTACAAAGGATATTAAAACTCTTGTTAATGATTTATTATCTTTTGTCAAATTTCTCCTCTTTCCTTCAGGTGATGATGGCTATGAGCAGATTTCCAGCGATGAGGACGATCTGGATAATGGCAGCTTCAAGTTGCCCACCTTTGACATGGACTACACTCCTGAGGACCTGGCATCCGTCCCACCTGTCCAGTATGACCCATATGAGCGAGAACTCAGACCCCTGCTCTACTTCACCCCTCCATATAAGACCCGCTTTGATACCCAGTTTGAGAAGGCCAGGGTGGAGGAACCCAGGGACCCTGGTGGAACAGAAGCAGGTTCAGAGGAGGCTGAGGCTGTGACACAGCTGAAAGATCTGCTAACAAGTATTGGAGATGAGAGAGATGCCCGCTGGGTCGCTGCTCTGGAAGAGGCACCTGGACTACTGGCCAAAGGGTTGGCTTATTTAATTAAACAAGGAGAGCGAGAGATGGAGGGCCCTGTTGGAGTTTTAACCGAATGGGTACTCCAAGCTCTAAGTATGGAGGTTGCTCTCACACAACCCATTGCTCTTAACCTCAGACAATTGAAAGCTGGTGCCAAGCTAGCGTCATGCCTAGCAGAGTGCCCACAGGGCCTCACAGCAATGCTGCGTGCAGGGGCTCTGAATGTGCTGCTGGAGCTGCTGAACGCAAACCATGTCTCCTCCACACTGAAGCTGAGTATCCTGAGAGCTCTGGGTGCTTTAATCAGCGTTCCTGCTGGCGTGGAGGCTTTCTTACACGCAGGAGAGTCGGAGAAGAGTGGCTATCAGGTTAGCAACACAAAGACACTCAGTATAGATTTTCTACTATATTTCTTTAGTATGGATCCCCGTTTAGGTATTTTCCTTTACAGCTAGACAATAAGAATAAAATAAAACTTTTAACTAAAAATATGATTACAAATGAACTCAGTTTACCATTTGTCATGATTCAAATGAGTCAGCTTTTAAATAAAGCACATAATAAACCAATGTTATTGACCCAGGATCTAATCTGCTTCAAAGACTCACCGCCTCCCCTTCACATTTACAGAAAACATTCAGAAAGCACTTACTAGTTGAATGATTTGATACGTTTTTGCCTCATCCATCTGACACTAAGCTTTATGTCCTTCATAGCGTTTGGTGCAACTGTTCCTGCGTGAAGAAACAGTGAGGGTCATAACAGCCGGCAATGCCATATTACAGAAAAGCCACATGTATGAGGTACTGGTGGACCTGCAGCGTGCAGCATCAGCGTTGAGTGAACCACAGCAGGTAGAGATACACACCAATTCACACACACGCATAATAATGCTCACTTCAGAGACTAAGTATATTTTTAATGATAACCACGACTGACTGTTATTCTCAGGAGGACATGGAGGATGCCGACAGCCCCATGGAAGAAGAACCATCACTAAGCTCCTCCCCTGTGAGCGAGGCAGAACTTGATAGGCTGGCAGGGGTTTTGGAAGAGTTACATCACCTGCTGGAGACGGCCCCTAACTGCATGGTACAGCCACCTGGGAAAGCGTTCCCCACTTCTGCTAGAATAACAGGACCACAGGAGCGGGACGATCCATACCCAGCACTGTACAGGTACACAGTTCAAACATATATGCAGAAGCTCTGACATAAAGTTGAATGTAACTATGACCTGATTCATCATAATTCACTTTGTCCTCTATCAGGTATATGCATGCGTGCCATTTCCTGGAGAGCATGGCAGCAGTGTTGTCAGCAGCTGCGGCGGCCGGCCACCTAGGGGTCACACAAGCTGTCAGAGAGCTCCTACGCTTCCTGTCACTCACCCAGTCCGGTCTGCTCTTCCTTCTCGCCCAGCCCACTCCCGCCAACCTGCTCCTGCGTCTACTGGCGTCAGTGGCAGAAGCCGAGGGCGAGGACACCACCTTCACAGGGGGAGAGAGTGGTCTCACGGGGCCAGGGTTTGGTGAAGAAGGCTTCGGTGTATGGCTGATGCAGGCGCTGCACGCTCTGCAGGGGGTATCAGAGCTCATGAGCCATGTGGCCACAGGGGGAGACGGAGGAGCTGGGCTAGAGGAAGGTGACAATGCAGAGGTACTGGGCATGCTCCATGCCCTCTACCTGATGACTTTCACACAGACTGGACGCAGTGCTGTGGCTCATGTTTTCAGCATGGAGAACAACCTGTCGTGTCTGGTCACACTGCTGCAGCACCACAGCAAGGATGGACAGGGGTACAGCTCTCTCCTCCTTTTTTCTGTGGTTTTATTTTAGACACCTGTGCAGTGATTTCTGAATATTTTTTTACTTCTTTGTCTCGTTTTTTCTTGTAGTGAGGCCAAAGCGCGCAAAGCAGTGACCTATAACTACGCCTGTATGCTGGTGTTGCTGGTCACGCAGACCTCTAATGAACTGCGGATGATGGAACAGTATGCAGCCCCGCTCCTCGTCATAGCCAAGGCTGATGACACCAATGCAAAACTTCAGGGTAAATATTACCACTGTCGCATTCAAGTATTTTGTCATTAGGGATGAGCGAGTACACCATCGTCTGTATTTGTTCAACCAATTAAATTATCTATATCTGTATCTGTGCACAGAATGGCTGGAACTAACCAGAAGTTGTAAATTTAAGCCTGAGAATGATATGTGTTGATTAGAAGAACGATTTACAGAACAGCCTCAGAATCGAGCTTCAGATCGAAGTTTTTTATAGACTTGAATGAATTAATGTATCAGTAAAAACTTCAGGATTGCAGTCCAAAGTATACTGGAGTTTTGTTGTCTTGATCCGTGTGCTTCAGTAAACTTTGGACTGCGTTCCTGAAGTTTTTCCTGATAATAGATTCCCCTACTCTGAGAACACTGGACATGCTCTCAGCTCCACGTGAAACAGCTGAAGTGTGTTTAACTCGTTCCTTCATCCTTGAATGAATTAACTACAGTTAGCTGCCTGATGAGGATTTTTCTTTGTCACAAGTAGAGATACTGACACATTTTACTCAGATGATATTCGTTTACTTATTTCTGCCAAGTAGTAGTAAGTATTTCTACCTCGCTCAACCCCACTTGGCCTATATGATCATTTTTATTGTGTATGTATGTGTTTTTCCTTATTAAAATGTGGGTCTTCCTTTGTACTTTAGAGCTGAACAAATGGCTGGAGCCTCTGGAAAAACTCCGCTTTGAGATTGGCAGCATTCCCACCCTAATAGACTACATCAAACAGGTACCTTTCTCTCACTGCTGAGGTAAAGCAACAGTTCACTACGTTCTCATTTTCATCTTCAGTCCTAATAACTCCTGAGTCCTATTAATGCCTCGGTGGTAAATCTCTTCAGTTGGAAGCGTTTGGGTGGCAGCCAATGAGTTGTCTATAACATTTAATTTAGGGAGTCCATCAGCGACTCTCTCTTCTGACTGTACAGGCACTGGTCTCTTAGAGTACAGTATAATACAGTTTATTAAATCAAGAGTTATATTGCATATGTTAATGTTATTATCAGAGGGAAATGGTACTATGCTGTCAAATCTTATAACTGGGCCAGCTGACAAGGATGCAAACTTTAAGAACAAAACAACTTAACTACAAGTTTTCATTTTATTTTGTACCTTAGAGCCACCAGATATACAGTATCTCCTCTTGGAATGCAGAGCTACACCTACAAGTCTGAACTGCTCAACCGTCTACCTGCTCTATATCATATTTGAGTTAAGGCTATATGCAGATAAGAGAAATATATGTCATTTTTAACGTGTGTCTTTTCTTGACTTCAGAATGTGGAAAATGTGTTGACGGCAGAGGGAACAGGACTGGTCACTGCTCTCAGGGTCCTTAATCACATTGCCTGCCCCCCACCCGCTGTAGAAGGTAAAGACATAGAACATTATTTTTGTAATAGGTCAGCTGATAAAAATTGTCTTTTAGTTTTGATTTCTTGAATATTAAATGGCACTGTGGAGTTGTCCTGTAAGCAAACAAAAGCTATGTTTACATTAAGAGTTACCACAGAAACCATACACACACTCAGACCAGAAGTCCATTCAACAGGTTTGTCCACATGGATATACACAATAGGCTTTAATTGTATGTATCCTAACAAACCTGTTTCATGGATTTCCTTTCTCATTAAACCTTTTAATAAGATAATTGTGTATGTTTCATATTCTAAATCCTTTATGGTTTACATCCATATCTAAGAGCTTGCAGTCTTATTTTTTTGTATCTTTTCTGATCTTTTTTAAAATGTCGTTCTCCTTTCTTCAGGTCAGCAGAGGGATCTTAAGTGGAGTCTTGCAGGAGTCCAGCTGTTCTCTGGCGAGGGTCTGGATACGTGTGTACGTGTCCTACAGAAGCTGTGCAGCGTGTTGCTGCAGCCGTGGCGTGTGCACGGACACATGGGCCCCACGCCACAGCGCTGCATGATCCTCAGTATATGCATCAGCACGCTGCGACTGCTGCGCACCATGCTGACGGAGCTGCTGCGCGGGGGAGCTTTCCAATTCAGGGACACTCGTGTCGCCAGCGTGTTGGTGTCACTCCACATGATCGTGTGCTCCATCCCAGCATCTGGCCGTCTAGACGGAGAGGAGACCCGAGTGCAAGCGCTCATCGTTGATGTACTGCTCACCTTCACGCAGGGTGTTAATGAAAAGGTGTGTGAATGATGAACAGTGCAGGGATGTTTGTTTAGCCAAGAAATTTGGTGCACAAAGTGTTAATGGTAGTCAATGTGTGTGTGTTTGGTACAGGTGACTCATACAGAAGAGACTCTGGCCAGTAACACGTGGTCTCTGATGCTAAAGGAGGTTTTGGGCTCGCTGCTGAAAGCTCCTGAAGGTCTGTTCTCCGGTCTGACGTTGCTCTCTGAGCTCCTGCCTCTTCCACTGCCAATGCAGAGCACTCAGGTAACTCGCTCCGTCCTACTGGTCACACATCTATCCTGCACCTCATTTCACCTCCTGAGGATTCTTGTCTTAGCACTGGCATTAATAGATCTTCGGCTTCGTAGGTGATATCAGTCCAAGATGTGGCTGTGGCCTTAAACACCAGGAAGCTGTGGAGCATGCACATACGGGCACAGTGGAAAGTGTTTTCGGAGGCGTTCAGGTGTGTGTGTGCCACTAGCTGCCCTCCTCTTTTGGCCATGCTGAGGAGAATGTGCGTTCAGCTGGCAGACCTGTCTTCACCCACCGCAACGCTCATCATGAAGACCCTGCTGGAGCTGCTGTTGGAGGAGCTACAGCCGTGAGTGAAGGAAAGACACTCATAGTTTGTGTTTATGCTGTGAATTGTATTCTAAGTGTATGAACTGTGGTGATTGCAGGGCGGAGGGGAAAACTGTGTGCTGGGGCCAGGTCCTGCGGCTGCTTTCTTTGACGGATGCTCTGGTGTCACAGAAAGCGTGTAAGAGTGCAACGTTGCACCTACTGTCCGGGTCGGTGTCTGGAGATGAACAGCTGGCTGATCTGTTCCCCACGTTGCTGTCTCTTTTGGTTCCTCCAAATGATCACCCCCTACAGCAGCAGCAATGCAGCGAAGTAGTGGGGACAATATTACAGTCACTGTGTGACCAGGTAAGCAGTATAGTGCACATAAAGGCAAACGTGAACAAGTCCTGAAAAGGAATAAAAATATGAATCTCCATCTTCATCAGGACATTTCTCTGGTGGTATCTCCACCTGGTGAAAGCTGCGTGTCAGAGGCTGAGCAGCTGGCCAATGCACTTCCGGGACGCGAGATGATGTCATCTGTGTGCAGCACCTTGTTGGATGTTTTGGGGAACTCCGAGAGCAGCGTCCCACTCCTCCTCACCTGTATCAGGACTTTGACATTCCTCACTGAGCATGACTATGGACTCTACCACCTCAAAGTGTAAATGGCAATGCTTTCTCACCACTGTCTACTTTTAATAATCTCTTATTTCTCTTGGTTCACACTGAAATTCACTTTGCATTCTTAAGCCATTCAAGACGTGTACACAAGGGTTAAACATACAGTTACACATATGATACTATGCATAGATGTACAAAGCACATCAGACAGTCATGACAATTATCATAACACATTATATCCTCAAGGTTCAGATCTCAGTTAGCAACAAACTGATTTTGGTTTTCATTATGACAGACAGATGTATGAAAGAATTGTTCAATCTCTTCTTCAGTGCTCTGAAGAAACATGGTGCAGGTCTGTGCTCGCTGTTGAAGAGATTGGTGTTTCCCTTCAACAAGGACTCAGCAGATCTGCTCTCAGCTCTGCTCGACTTCCTCAGACAGATCGCCAACACAGAAACAATGGTCAGTATCGGTCAGCTTGTGCATGTTTCTTATGCAAGTACATGTGTACAACTGTACATGCTCTCAAAGTAACTGTAAAATTACTGTTGTTAGGGCTGCAACTAGCCATTAATTTCATTGGTGATTAATCTGTCAATTATTTTCACAATTAATAGATTAGTTGTTTGGTTTATAAAGTGTCAGAAAATGATGAAAAATGTTGATCAGGGTTGACGTCCCTAAATGTCTTGTTTTGTCCACAGCCCAAAGATATTCAGGTGACTGTCATTGAGGAGTAAAGAAACCAGAAAATATTCACTTTTGAGAAGCTAAAATCAGAGAATTTAGGCTTTTTTTCTTAAAAAATTACTCAAACCAACATTTTTTGAAATACTTGGCACTTGATTTTAATAGTTGACAACTAATCGATTGATGATTTCAGCCCTTAATAACTAGTAACATGTTTGATGAACTACAAAAAGTGACAACATTGTTTTTTTCAAGTTTTCATGCTTACACTAATCATTAAAACTGCTTTAAATTAATTCCTAGGCATGCGAGAGCTGAGTCTAAATCTATTAATTTTGCATATTTAAGTCTTGCACATTTGCGCACAGTGTGTGATGGTCAGATTTTATAGTTGGATCTGTTTGTGTCTAATTCAGTGTGTTGACGAGGTCCAGGGGTCGGGCGAGGAGCCTGTCTTCACTGCTCCACGGTTACTGTCGGGCTCTGAGATGAAAGGTCTGCTGCAGTGGGAAGACTCAGACTCTCATCCACTCCCGACTTTGGAGAAACAGATAACGGTACAAATTGTGCACACTTGTAACTTTTTTGGAAAGTAAAGATTGATGCTTCCTTGGTGTTAAACTAACTCTGTAAGGCTGTATGTTGGTCTGTAGAAACTGTGTAAGGAAGATGATTCACTGGAGACCATGTTGGAGAACGTGATTGTGCTGAGGCAGATGCTGGAGACAGCCACAGACACTCCTCCTGTAGCTGAGACTGAGCCCACTCTGCCAGCACCCGAGACACTCGGAGCCCAGTTTAATAACAGGTACAAAATGACATGCATGAAGATTTTAAATTTATCAATTTTATCTTAATTCATTCATCAATCGCAGGGAGGCAGCTACCATCACAGTCAAGACAATTTATGACTTTTGAAATGACAGTATTATTTTAATTCATTTAAACATGACATACTGTATTTGCACCACTAAAGCCAGATGATATACTGAAATGAGCCTTGTGTCAATTTTGTGGAAAACTCTGGATGTAATAATAAGTATAATTTGCCTCTGTTGTTTTTTTTCTGCAGGACGGTGTTCATTCTGTCTGAAGCTCTGGATGAGCAGCTGAAGACTCTGTGGTTCTCCCCCTTCCAAACTGATGACATAGAGGCAGACCTGGATATGGTAAGTTTGTGTGTGTTTGTTATAAACACTGTGGCAAGAAATTTAAGCAAGATTGGATATATAAATTACACGTGATCACATACAGTTATGGAGCCGTTTGTTGGTCTGTATGTGGTTGGACATTATGTCTATCATTTTGTGTGTGTGGCAGGTGAAGGTGGATCTGGTGGGTCTGGCTCAGGAGTGTTGTCCAGAACTGGACCTGAAGGCAGAGCTGGAGCGCTCCTTCCTGTCCGAGCCGTCCTCTCCAGGTCACACGAAGGCTCCAAAAGGCTTCCGACTGGGCAAACACAAACATGAGACATTCATCACATCAAGGTACAGCTCCGGTGTTGGGTTGCATTTTAATTTCATGCTATCTTCATACAACATCTTATTTTAATCAACTGACTGAACGTCACCTTGTGTTTGCCTCTTTAGCGGTAAATCTGACTACGTCGAGCCTGCTAAGAGAGCCCACATTATGGCTGCTCCTCGCGGCCGTGGAGGTCGAGGAGGGTTTGGACAGAATCTCTGCCGACCCCACGATATCTTCCGCCAGCGCAAACAGAACACCTCCCGTCCTCCCAGTATGCACGTGGATGACTTTGTGGCAGCAGAGTTTAAAGACATTACAACCCCTCTCGGACTTTTGCCCCCTAAACGGCCCCCAAAGAGCTCCCCCAAACCCCCCACCAGAGGACTGTTCACTGGCAACAGAGGCAGAGCCACCTTCCACAGCCAGACTCGTTTTTTCACTCCACCACAGCCTAAAGGTGTTCTTCTATCTGGTATGTACACACACACACTCATATTGGAAACAAAACTTTCTTGTTTAATAAGGTGATAAAATGTGTGTAGGGAAGCAACTAATAATTAGTTTCATTGTTGGTTAATCTGTTGATTATTTTTCTCAGTTAATCGATTAGTTGTTTGATCTATAAAATGCCATAGAGGAGGAGAGAAACCAGAAAATATTCACAGTTAAGAAGCTGGAATCAGCAAATTTTTACATTAATCGGTTATCAAAATGTATCAAAAGCTTTGATTATATTTTGCAGCTTTAGATGTGTGCTTATTATCTTCCAAGTTATTGTAGATAAAGAACTCAGCCTCCGCAAATGTTGATACATTGCAACCAAGCTTAGACTTGTGTGTTTTAAGCAAACACCAGAACCACTTGTCAGCCAGTAGAGGGAGATAAAGCCTCTTTTTTTGGTTCTGTAGGTAACTACACTCGCAGAGAAGGAGGCCGTGGTTCCTCATGGAGCGGACAGGTTCCAGCTGTCACCCACAGAGGAACCTACAGTGAACCCCGCGGAGGCCAGAGCAACTTCACACGTGGACCGCTGCCCTCCAGACAACCCCCAGCAAGTACGGACTGAACACCCACATTCTCTTTTTGCTTGATTTTACACAACGAATGATTCACAAAAGACTGAACTTAAATGATTTTGTCTTCTCTTTCTACCAGGTGCTTACCGACTGGCTCCACGGGACCGAGCCCCGCGGGGAAGAGGAGGCGCTGGGCTGTCGTGGCTTAGTGGGGGAGGAGGCGGCGGCAGCGCTGGAGGGGGTGGTGGAGGAGGAGGAGGGAGAGGATCTCAGGGGAGCAAGTTCAGTGGTGGGGGAGGGAGCGGAGGGGGGAGGGGCAGACATGTTCGCTCCTTCACCAGGTAAACCCACCTGGGCATTGACTGAAGCCTTTCATGGCAACATATGGACCAATCAGGATATTAAATATACTGTCTCCATGGAAACATGGTGGGATGATGTTGTCACGATGACGTACAGACTCTGTGTTGATGTTTTATGTTTTGTTATCATGAGTTGTATTCAGAGAATAAAGTTCCGAGTAACCAATCTAACACGTTTTTGTTTTTTAGCAGATACCAGATGAAACAGTAAACTGATGTAGACGACGAAAACTTCGCATAACAAGCCTGTATCATGTTTTTAAAAAAGTGAAACTTGAACAAATGTTCCACTCGGCAGATCTTGAAGGTCCTTCAAGGTGCAAGAATTTAGTGTAAAAAGCCTAAACTACACACAGCCTTGTCCACCCTCAGCACCAGAACATCCAGGTAACCATACCAATGTCAAAGACTAGATTGTTAGCGATACATGCAGTTTAAGGCTGTTGTGAAATCACATTTTTACTACATGATTATCGTGGCTAGACAAATTCACAATAATGACATTGCGATATATGTAGAAATTTGGGGGTAAAATGCTGACAATCAAATCTATCTTTAACTGTTTACTGTGTCTTTTGTCCCTTTTTCAGCAAATAAATTACCCTCAAAAACATGTTTAAGGAGGTGGAGAGAGTCCAAAACTATAACTGTAAAAAAAATAAAATAAAACTGTACAGGAAGAACAATTCAACTGATTCAACTACTCAATTACTGGTGAAAAGGCAACCAGACGAATTGATCAACAAAACATGCACAAGGACTAACATTTTAGCTGGATTATTATATTTCAATATTGCAGGACCCCTAATGCAGTTCTGTGGTCTTCATTGAGATGATTACAACCAAAACACATTAGGTGTTCACCACAAATTGTACTGTACAGTATAGCATGAAAGATATAGCCAGAGTTGCTTTGCATGCCTTGCTTTCATACCTTAGACCAGACCATGGCCAAATTCCTCTTGGAGGGCCAAAACTGAAACAGGGCAGCAGGGCAAACGCAAACACCTATTGTATTGTTATAGCGCATAAAAGGCAGTAGCATCCTAAGTTCTCTTATTTCGCTGCCTTTTCTGTGAACCTCTGCCTGCTGTGCTCAGATGCACTTTAGACACCCTTCTTTAGACTGACACCTATGGAAGATTACTAATTCTGAGTCAACAAACAATTTTGAACATTTTATGTTAGTTAAAAATGTAGAAGTTGTGGATTAGTTTTCGCAGGACACCAAAAAAGCAAGAAATGCAGAAATGATGAGGAAACTAGGAATAATTTGGTCCTGAGAACAAGAAAATCACTTGAGGTAACTGTTTTTAATTCAAACCTGATGGACACAAAATATTGACATTACAGAATGATCTGTTTGCATAAATGATCAGGGGAGAGTCTACAAAGTGAATGAATGTCTGCAGTTTCTCATTAGCCTACGATCAAGATCAGTTTGTAGAATTACACAAAAAAGACCTGGAATTCAAACAACATACATAGACTATGTTTTTTCTCCTTCATCTGTTATTTTCAAAATAAAAAAATCTATGACTGAAATGCCAGAAACTACAGAACCTACTAGGCAGACATTACATTTCAGTGGTAAATTCTTGTTGAAAACTGCCAAATATAAAAAAAATACAAATTTAATCTTTTCTGGTTTGGCCAATCCTCCCACCAGTCCCATCTTCTCAGATGACCGTCACCTCCCGGCTCTTCCTCTTGATGCAGTCTAGAGTCAGGCTCCTGGTTCCTCCCTTACGCGCCCCCTCTCCCAGCTGAGGTGATGGAGGTGGACCTGACATATTTAAGCCCTGAGCTGAATGTAATGATAGACTGGAGGCATGTAAAGATGCCTCTCTCTGCTGGTGTCTCGTCGGCTCGGTGTGTAGTTCCCATCCAGACGTCTGCTGGTCCTCCTGATGCTGCTCCCTGGCTGCCTGTTCGAGGGGATGCTGACTCCTGGTTGGCTGCAGGTCTCTGAGGAGCTCCAGCAGTTCCCTCTTCTCCAACTCTGCTTCTGCCAGCTCCTGTCTCCTCAGACGCTCTGCTCCTAACAGGGCCCGCATGTCGCACATCACACGGGACAGCTGACCCTGGATGGAGAGGACACGAGATAACAACATGCATCAACGTGGTTTCACAGCACAAACCTATCCTAGTTGATAAGTAACCTGTTCAGTTTGCTAAAAATTTAAGTTGTATTTACTTAATCTTGTGAAGTTCCAAATTAAACTAAACTCAAGTGAAATTAACTTGTCCTTAAGTGGGAAGTGAAGTAATGTGCCTTCACCTTTAATCTTCACTTCAAGCCTGTTGGTGTTCCCTTGAAAGCCGAGGGGTTAAATACATGAGAAGGATTGACAGGTCACCTTGAGCTCCTCCACCTCGTTCTTCAGCTGCGACTCTTTCTGCACCATGTGTCTCCTCTGTGAGTCCAGCCGTGACTCCATTTCTCGTCTCACCTCCTCCACCTTGCACAGCATCTCCGCCCTGTCGTGAATATTTAATGAGACACAAATATGAATTTAAAAAAACCTTTGCTCTGTGTTCAGGATTTAGGAGAGAATGTGAGCACAGATACACACCTGAGCAGCTCCACCTCAGTGCGCAGCTCTGCCACACAGTTATGCTGTGATTGGTCGATGGAGAGAAGAGTGTGGCCGCAGCCGTTGGGACACTCCCTGCTGCGGAAGTTACATTCGGACAGGTGAGCCTCCAAGCCCCGCCTCTCTACCTGCACAGGACAACCTGAGAGGACAGCAGCACAGAGATGGACAGGCCTCATATGAAGCAACCATGTACCCAGTTCACATGTCTTACAAGTCATAAGACTATAGACAGGAGTGGAACACACAAGTCAAATTGTGAGATAAAGGTCACAATGATGTGATGAAAAGTCACAAGTATGAGATAAAAAAGGCAAAATTATGAGATAGTCGAAGATATTAGATACATGCTCATAATTTTTACATTTATCTCATAAATAAGAGTTTTTATCTCACAGTAATGATGTTAAATCTCATGATTTCAACTTTTTTCTCATAACTTTAACATTTTATCTCATATTTATGACTTTTAATCTAATAATCATAACTTCCAATGGGAATTTCTTTTCATCAAGGTTAGTTTTCATCCAAACTTTTTTCTGTAACTGGTGGAAAAGGGCTTCCAGACAGCAACAGAAATATCTTGTGTAAAACTGTAAGCTGCTGTGTAGTATTTAACACTGCAATAAAGCCACTCTGCATGCACACACTGTGTAACTGTACCTACCACAGTAGTAACATATGTACTCTCCATCTGCCAATGACAGGTCACAGATGCATTGTGAGCACAAGAGCACATGCTTGTATGTACATACACACTTTTAACTCACTCATTAAAGAGTGATGGAAAGTTGACCCTGAATGCACTCTGTGTGAGGTCTGTGGGGGGCTTTCAGGTCCCATAGGTGCGCTAGTTTGGGATGTAGCCATGGCAACAAAAGAGCCACCTGCTGCTCCCACACACACAGGTGTCACGTTACCTTCATATGCCACACATCCACATGGAAAACCATTTAACAAACACAAACACGACCCATAATCATTATAAATGACCAGTGATGTAAAAAGTACCGTAAAGTCATACTCAAGTAAAAGTAAAGATATCGTGCTAAAATATTACTTTGGTAAAAGTCAAAGTCGCCCATTTCTACTAGAGGAAGAGTCTTACACTATCTGAAATAAAGTGTAATTAAGTATCAAAAGTGCAAGTAAAAGTAAAATTATATATATATATATATATATTTCATGTATGTATATTCTGTATATGATGGTTTGACCAACTATACAGTACTTGAGTAAATGCACTTAATACATTCTATCACTGCAAAGAACATTTACTCAAGTACTGTGCTTGTACTTGTACTGAGGTATATCCAATTTATGCCACTTCTTTTCAGAGGGAAATACTGTACATTTATTAAGTGCTATAGTTACTAGTTACTTTGATTTTCCATACAAAATACATGATGCATTGTTATAGATTAAAGGCCCCACAGACCTGACAGTTCTCATCCTCAGGTTTGAGTTATGAGAAGCTCTGCTGGGATTTACGTGAAGTCATCATTATAAGAACAGATAAGTTGTAAATTGACCCACGACAAAAGTACAAAAGTAACCCCTTGGTGTGAGGCTTCTTACCTGTGTTAGAGCAGGATACGAAGGCGAACTCGCACTCATCCTCATGTGTGTGCAGGCTCTCCAGCGTGCAGACCACCTCACAACCCTGCCCTGCATTCACACAACGAATCTGCAGACGGGTCAGGTCATTACGCATGTACCTGTCAACAAACACAAAAAGAGTATCAGAGAAATAAGAACAGAGAGGCGTGTACATGTCTGACCCCAATGAATAGTCGAAAGAAACAGTGATAGAATGTAACTAAGAACATTTACTCAACTCTGCTACAATCTGGAGGCAAATATTGTACCTTTACTCCACTACATTTATTTGATACTTTCGTTACTAGTTACTTTGCAGATTGCAGGCTGCATTAGAGCCAAAGTAGCACATTTTAAAATGTATTTATTTTATCTGCAATGGGATAAAAAGAAAAAACATTGTTTCCAGTAATCAGAAAAATGCTGATAATCAGTCAATCGATAAACCTGTTGTATACAGTTTTTATATGTGTAATTTACTTTTACTTGTACTTTTAATACTTTATTGCCAGAAAAATACTTTTGATACTTAAGAACATTTAATATCAGATACTTTTACTCAAGTATGACTTCGGGTGCTTTTTACAACACTGGAAAGATATTTGTGGAACCGGGACAGACGTCAGGACAGAAAATGTTTTTTCACGTTCCGGCTAAATATGATGTTTTGGGCTATTTTGCTGCCATAACATGTCTTCCTTTAGACTAGGGGAAAGACCACGTCAAGAAAAAAACCCCCAAACATTTAGATATTTATTTTAGTCCAGATTTCTGGATATGTATGCAAAATAGTTCTTATTTATTAAGATGGCCAAATTTGCGAATGTAAATATAACATTTCATGAAATGCGTCACACAAAAAATGATTGTCTTAATATAATAATCAACTGGGGAAGTTTTATGGTTATATCTATTTTTACCTGTTGGGTCGGTTCTATTTTCGTTTTTGTTCACATATCATTCATAGCCTGTATGTAACATTTTATTTCCTGAAAACATGGTTATGATTTATCGATTGATAAAAAAGAGATATCCAACATTTCCCCTGTGAAAACCTTTGAGTCAAATGTGTCAACAAAATGAAACAAGAAATTATCCAATGTTCATATTACTGTTCTGGAAGTGAGTGCCAATTAGTGTATATATTTAATCAGAAAGTGCCTAATTTGCACATTTAAACATAACATTTCAGAAAAGAATTGCCTGGATGCAAGTCACCTGTTAATTTTTTACCTTATTAGCCTGTAGTATCTCCCCATAAGACTGAACTATTAAAATGGAGACCTAATAGAGGACACACAGAGATGTAGACGGACCTGTACAGTGGTTTGAGGCTGCTGACGTCCAGTGGAAGTCTGTCCTCGGGACAGGAGTGGTGATGGAGCAGCCAGCTGCTGATGCAGGCGCTGCAGAAAGCATGTTCACAGGGCGCCTGGAGGGGGCGCTCCAACACGTCTCGACACACACAGCACAGAAGACCCTCATTCACATAACCCACAAACCTCTCCAGATCATAACCCATCCTGCAACCACACAGACAGGTTAAACAAAAGCTGGGAATAAAACTCTTCAAACCTGCTACAGCCCATTTGTTTCTTGTTTTGCTGATAATCAACTTTAACAATAATGTTCCTACCTGACAAATGAACTACTTCATCCAACTCTTTCTTCTTCCCTCCTTCTGTTGGTTTCCACCCCTCTTGTCAGGTAAGACCTTCCCTCTTATCTCTCCACAACTACGGTCTCTCCTTCTTCATCGTCTCTCTCTTGACTTGTTGCTACATCGAGGTGAGGGTCTCCTTTCCCTTAAAGCCCTCCCCTACCTTTGGGAGTGCGTCTCCATGGAGAGGTATCCCTTACAACGAGGGTTCAGGACACAGGCAGGCAGCTGTCAGACGAGATCACATCAGATCAGATCAGATCAGACAGATATACGGACAGAATTACAGGAGAAGACAGACACACTCAAAAACAGAAGAATTCTGCAGCAGTGTGTTTTGCTCATTTCCTTACCGATGAAGCTGAGTTCAGAGATTACTGCTGTCCCTCAACTGTTTCTGTCTCTCTTAATGACCATCCCTATCCTAGGTTTCTCTCTCTCTCTCTCTGGATGTAGGATTAACTTGGATTACACTCTCTCCCTCCCTGATTGGATTATAGGCTGCATGACATCAGATGACACAGACCACAGAAATCAAAGAGCAACACAAACCTCTGGACTCATCCCAGGCCCTTTATATTCCTTTAACTTCCATTTCAGTTCGTCAGCATTGAAATAAGTATTCAGATCATTTACTTAAATAAAAAGTCCATGAGTGTACACATCATGCACCAGAAGGACTTCTATCAGTCTTATAGCAATAAAAATTATATTGTTTATAATGAATGATACATTAACACCAAGGCTGCATTGCTAGTCATAGTGTACCAAACATAAACTATTTTAACTGTTTGGTATATAATATGCTCATTATAGACATTTAAAATATTGTTCCAGTACTCCTACAATTACTGAAGTCAGAATTGTACTAACGTTCAGTACTTGAGTAAATGCAGATAAGTTCCACCAACAATGCTCTTTGTACGTCTTCAAAATGTATGGTAGTGTGAAAACTAAAAAAATTAGTATTTAATATTGGGATATGGGTGCATATATGCATGTGCATTAATGTGTCACATTATTGTTGGGGACCAAGAACATTCACAAAACAAGTGAAAGTGAAGTGATTCAAGTGAAACTAATTTTCAGTAGTGTATTATTAGAAGTACCAGCACATAAAAGAAACATTAAATAAATTAATAAAGATCACTTTACTACTGCACAAACTCCTACACCAACATCCACATGTTCCCATCTATAAAATCTATAAAATACAACAAAAGACAACAACAAAGACTTCATTCTCCTCCTGAACTGATAGTAAAGGGGTGGAGTGAGGAAGGTAGGTGAGCTCGATTTCTCATACCGGCATTGACAGGTTTTGGAAGTTCAAGTGGGATGGAGCAGGTAAACTACTGAGGTGATAGAAACCAAACGCACCCCAATCAATTGGAACACGCCCACTTTCAGAGTTCAACCAATCACGTTCTTCAAAACATTCAGCGGGAGAAACGGAACAGTATTGAGAGTTTAGTGAAGAAAAGACGAGACATTTTGGGGAATTAGTGACAATTTGTGATCTTAAATCGTGTCAACCAGCTAATGTAAGTTCGTCCAGGTATGTATGACACGTTGTCACGCGTTATAAAACATGACATTACGGGGAGTTTAACCGGGGTAGCAGTGTTAGCGACTTTTTGTTGCTAGTGAGTCAGCTAGCTTGCTAACATGTCACAGTGATGCTACAGGTTAGCGCTAACTTCACGTAGCTGGAGCTTGTGTTGATCATTTCTAGCTCACCTGGTGTAGCAGGGAAAATACTTTGAGAGACTTAACATATTTTACTGATTGTGATAATGAATAACAATTTAACATGTCCATGAAAAGCTACCAGAGCCAAAGTGGTGTCTTCATACAGCCAACAGTGACATGAAAGTGGGGAAAATTGTGTTTGAGTTGTATTTGTCAAGATGCAACTAAGGTGACATGTGTCTCATAGGTTGTTAGAGTGATGAATTATGCATCGAAGCTGCAATTAATTAGTTTCTCATTAAATAACACCACACATTATTTCTGTATTCACTTGTGTCTGAGAGTCAGCAGTGGTGGTAATTTTTTGTCACAGACAAGGACAACAAGGACAGCTTTGACATTTGTTCACTGTACTGATTAATGTGTGAATGTAAATTATGAAAAAAAACAAAAAACAATTTGTTAAAGGCTTTTAAAGACTCATGGGCTGGTCCTGGCCCACTGAGTTGACGCATGAAATTATACCTACATAGTTGTCAGTATTATTGTGTTGATGTTCATTGCTTTCTGTTTCTAGGAGATACATTATTGTGGGTTGATAATAGAAGTATGCGGCGATCAGGAGCTCCCAGCCGGCTCCTGGGTAATGCAGTGAAAAAGCCTCGGTTTATGCCTCCTGGAGCATGTACTTCTCAATCCAAGCCCCTCACTCCCAAGTTTGGTTTGGGCAATGCACTGGAAAAGGTACATTTTTCACAGCGTTTCATCGGCAATATTATCTCTTAAGCATTGTTTTGATTCAGATCATCCAGCGTTGTTTCAAACTTTCTCATCTCTTTTCTCTGCCTTTCATCCTGCAGGTTCAGCGAAGTCTAACGGCACCAGCTCTGAGTAAAACAGAAGATGAAGTCCAGCCCAAAGCTGCCCAGGCTGCTCCAGTCTTGTCGAGGGTTCTGGCTTGTGTTAATGCAACGGACAGTAAGGAAAATGAGGCTGAGACAGAACATCCTTGCACTGGCTTGGAGGATTATACAAAGGACAACACACCAGCAGGTAAGACGCAAAGATCTTGTGGCCGAGTACCCAGTATGGGCAAGAATGAAAGACATCAACAAAACCAAACTGGGACGGGCAGGTCACAAAAAAAATATCTTTCTTTTAGTCTTTTGATCCAACAGAAGTCTTTTCCAGGCAAATACCCACCAGAAGGAGAGGATATACTGTATATACATAACAGTTCGAAAGTGGAATCACCTGCCATAAAAGCTTGATTCAGTACAATCATATGACAGAGAGGACTGCTCTTTATTTCCTGTCAACTCAGTTGTCCTGTCAAAGCAAGGCAGTGCAAGTGTCTACTGTAAAATTAATAAACAGTATGTTTGCTGCTACAGGTGCTTAATTAGATTAAAGCAATCAAAACTGATTTTAAAGCGGCTATTTCCAATTACATCTTGGTAATTTAGTCACTAATGCTTATCAGCTGATTTGTATATTTTAAATGTACACATATGTATTTATTTATACCCATATTATTGCCTATTTTGCAATTGCTTGTAGATTATTTACAATGAATGTACACTTCAGTTGCCTAACAAATACCTAAATACACAATATAACACAAGGTAATTAAAACATTTGATTGACACTAACTCTTGTCCTTGATGTTTATAAGCTACCTACATAGGTGTCCTTCTTTTGCTGTGCAATCCAACCTACAGTGATAACTTAAAAAATTGTATCCGTCTTGGATCAGGGACCTCAGTGCAGTCCTTAGTTTAATGCACCTTGTAATACCTTTTTTTAATTGACAAAAAAGGATAATATACCAAAAATTCAGGGAAGACAATGGGAGCACATACAAATCAAATAAAAATGAAACAAACATATGAGGAACACAAAGTGGATGGATTAAAAGACAATTTCATAGAACAAAACAACATCAGTCAGGTCTCAGGGAAGAAAAGTTCAATAATCATTCTTCAACTTTTAATACTCTTTTTGTTGTTAGGTATGAGTGATTTAAGTTGCTATTTCAGTTCTAGGTGAAAAGGCGAAAACTCAGTAGTGATAATGATTTCACGCTGTTATCTGACATCATTTCATATACAAGTTAAAAACAGGCTAACTGGAGCAAGTCACTGCTCTCCATGATGAGAAACAGATTCAGAGATGTGAGAATTGGCTTCATAATTAGTCTTCTGTCGAATCCCCCGAATGAGAGTTTACTTGAGTGAATGAATGAATTTATTTCGGTTGCATACATCTTAAGAAACATTTCCGATGATTTATTTTACACAAATTTTCTCACATTCAATAACCGAAAAAGGAACGAGGCTTATTTTTGCCTATCTTATATACTTAGTTCAGTGAAGGACTATAATATTTGATCTACAACACCTGTATAGCTGTAAACCCTTCCTGAACAGCTTGAAAATCTTTCTTTCTCTCAAATGAAGTCAGACTTCTTGGTTGTTGACTTGGTTGCCTTTTTTAGAGACAGGAGTTAGTCTGCTTTAACTCAACACGCCCAGTTCTCTCCACGTGTTATTTTTATTCTCACTGACACTGAGATTCATTGTTAAAAATAACCTCCACTACCTTCACAACAACACAGGCTCCATGTTGCTTTCACTAGATTTGAATACACCATCGTTGTGATTGTGAAGCAGTCAAATATCCTTTTTTTTTTTAAAAAAAAACAAAAAACAAAACAATTTCTATATAAACACCAGTGTGATGCTGTCAGTAGTGATGCGGAGCGACATCGCTTTCTCGTTTCGCAGCGGCTCATTGTCTCTTTGTGGCTAATAATACCACACACACACACACACACACACACACACACACACGCCGGAGAAGGATGTTGAACCGGGCGGGCTGATGCTGAGTGACAGCAGGTCCAGCATTATGCAAATTGGCGGGGTAGTGCAGCGGCAGCGGCGGGCAGATTAGGACTCAGGATCAGTGAGCCACCGCTCCTCCTCCTGCAGGAGCAACTAGTGCCTCTGTTGTCCTCCCTGAGAACACGCGGCTCGCACGCTCTCTGGCTCCGGACGCGTGTTTTAATCTCGTGAATCAGTCCCCTCCTCGCACAGCTGAGATTTATTCCACGCATTAAAACGTAAAACGGTACACAATGGATATAACCGCTCCGCTCCTGCGGGCATGCGCAGCGCGCTCACAGACCCCTCCCCCCACTCAGTTAGTTAAGCCAGCGCTATTTCAAAGCGTCACTCACTTTCAGAGAAATACAGCCCTGATCCTTAGTAACCTCTAACACATTGTTGTTGAGAGTGTTTCCTCCTTTGTGCGGGGCACAGACCCTCTGCTGATGCTGTCCTCTTGTTATAAAGCAGAGACAGTGGCCGTGCTCTGTGCTGTGCTTGGTTTGGGGTTTACAGAGACCGAGCTGTAAGTAGGTCGGGCTGGGCTTAAGCGGCTTAGCTACGTCAGCCTAAGCTGGGAGGAATTCATCCAAAGCCCTCCGCGGTAGGCGGGGGCCTAAACGAGGCTGGCCTAGTTAAGCCTGATTCTTATTGTGTGCAGCACAGCCTGTTTTTTGTTGTGCAGCGTAGCTGAGAGGGAACCAAGGAGTAGGGTATGAATCCATGCACATGTTAGACATAGCTTATGTTTGATTTAAAGAAGAAGAGCAGGAAAGTGAGAAATGAGTGGGAGTTAGACCGGTGTTAGCCTCATCACCGTGGACCAAAAGAAGCCAGCAGCAGGGACAAAATAAAGACAGGTGGGAAGAGTGAGGAGCCATAGTGTCAAGTGTATAGGCCTGACTTGGTCTGCGTGAGACCGCTATGCTCTAAGATGGCGTCCAGTTCCGTGTTTCTGTCCAGTATGGTGGGTAAAGCTCGCTCCTCCAACTTCACCCTCTCTGAGAAGCTGGACCTGTTGAAGCTGGTCCGTCCTCACATCCGCATCCTGGAGGAGCACACCAACAAGCATGCGGTCATCGTGGACAAGAACAAGTGCTGGGACACTGTGGCCGAACAGTACAATGCCTTGGGAGGGGACAGGCCCCATCGCACAGCTCAGGGCCTCAGGACCCTCTACAAGAGGCTGAAGGAGTCGGCCAAGCAGGAAGTGATGCAGCGGAGACACGCCCAGCCAGAGTACAGAGCCAGCATCTCAGAGCCAACCAGGAGAATTATGGAGATGATCCCTCACCTGTTTCACCACGTGCCCATCCATGAGAAGGACCAGGCGCTGCGCAGGTAGAGTGTGACACACACCTTCGAACACAGACACACATGAAGGGATAACACAACAGTCTGGTGAGAGTTTAGCAAGTTCACACATGCACCATTAGTTTGTGGCTGTGATACTGATTCAACTGGTAGAGGAGGGGAGGGAGGGAGGGGCTGAACTCACAGTTCCACAACCCAATCAGATTACACACTCTGTGTACATCCTCATGCTCAACGGGAAAATACAGCATGTCCTGTCACTATTTTCTGTTTGTTTATGTGCAATCAAACACTTAACTCTCAGTATGCTTTAATCTGTCAGTTTAGTTTCAGCTGAATAAATTTTAAACAAAATTAGACGAGCACTGATCACAAATTACACTCCAATAAAATGTTTTGCTGTTAGAGCTAAGGAAAGTAAGGATAGTGAGGCTGAGGAGAAATCTATCAACAGAGTACTGAGAGGAAATTTAGTGTAAAAAGATACCTTCTTAAGATATTGCAAATTAGTGTGTAATTACTTAAATCACGGCAAATGATTCATTTTCAAATATACATTTTTATTGAATAAATTGTGTGATCAATGTCTGTTTCTTAAAATTAATCGTGTACTTATTCGATTCACAAGTTTAAACATTTCATTGAAGCCCTGTTTGAGGCTCAGATATTATCTACAGTATTTATTGTGCATTATCATCAACAGAGGTCTTCACACACCTCACATAAACAAGATGTACACACTCAATAAACGCTCCTGTCTCACTTCCTTTTGTCCCTTGTTCCATTTTTAGATTGATATACAGCAAGCACAACTCTCCGATCGAACATCCTGGCAGCAGCTCCTCTCTGGCTGGACTCCAGGATTACTCAGCAGCTGTTCCAAGTATCCTCCACGAGGTGGTCCAGCTGGACCCTGAAGAGGATGTTAAACCACCGCCAGATCTCCCCATCCTCTCCGCGCACACAGGGCCAGAGCTGGACGGAGGCCAGGAGGAGGAGGGGGAGCAGGACTTGGGGAGCGTCCACGATTACGAAGCATCCCTCTCTCCCACCCCTTCCTCCGTTAACATTCCCCTCTCCGCCTCGCCGCTACCGTTACGCCATGACCTCTACCCCAATGACATCTACCCTCACCACGAGCCCGACAGGTTTCGCCCTCTGCACCTGGCCAAAGAGGAGCACGAGCTGGTGCTGGCCAATCACAGGAAGGTTGCCATGTACCTAGAGGAGAAGCGGGAGGGGCTGAAGAGGAAACAGGAACTGGAGGAGGAACTTCTGCGAGCCAAGATTAAAGTGGAGAAACTAAGAGCTGCTCGACTGAGACATGGACTGCCAATTCCTCTATAACAAGCATGAACACGCACATCTGTGTCAGAAAGAGAGAGGATCTGAAGACTTTCAAGTGTGGAGCAATCAAACTCATCGGTTTCATGTTTGAGAACCTGAACTTCTTTTGGAAACATAGTGCCTCGTACAGACACTAAAAGCCTGTTTGTGTACTGCAGGATCGTGTTGCCATCAGTGTCTGTCTATGCTTGTCAGTGTTAAAAATCTATTATCGTTCTCTCATTTATTGACAGAAGCTGCAACAAAACATATAAATGCTGACATTACAAACACTGTGAAAGGCCAAAATAGGTAAAATAAATGTGAACGTCCAGGTTTTGGAAGGGAATAGTAGCAGTATATGAATGTGTACAATGATTGTGCTTTTCCTGCCTACATCTGCCTCCAATATGGAAATTCCAGCATAGCGTTAATAATCGTTATTATCCAGGACTGTTAGGACAATTACTTACTGTAACGATATACTGGGGTCTGCCCAGATCATATCAGAGGGATTGTTAGCGCTGTGTTCATTCTTATTAAGAAAATTTCTACTTGATTGATAAAAGTCAGATGATTAAACTAAAGACGCATTTCCGTGTAGCACTTTAGGTAACCCGATTGGGGGTGCGTTTTTCTAAATTTTGCAAAGAAATGAAAAAGTAGCTGCTCCAAACCAACAACGTTCCACTTTTTTTTTTAAGGCAGAGAAATGTTCCGATACCCGGGACTGAAGCACAAGTTAAACTGTCAAAGGCCTTAACAAGCAATGCTAATGATGACGAATCCTGTTCCTGTTCTGTGAGTTGTTGAATTTAGATGGAAGTTAGTCAAACGTGAAAGTCAGACATTGTCTCTGTTTGCTGAATCGATGGCCAGTTAAGTGATCAAAAGAAGGGAGATGTGGAGCTGGTTTTGTGACGTTATTGTTATTTAATGTGCTGTATGTGACTACATCATTGATTGTATTGTAATGTTGGTAAGTGTTGTCAGTTTCTTTTTGCAGTTTGTCCATTTGTTCACTTATTTCTATAAAAAACTAAGGTTGATATTCTGTTGGTCTTGTGTTTATTACATGTCAAACAGACATTTGCTGTCATGATTCAGCCTCTCTGAAGAAGTTAATTCCTCTGAATTACATTTTCTTTATTTAATATCAAAGTAACATAAGTTTCTTGCACTTAGTTTTTAAGCATGTGTATTTACGAAGGGGACTGTCATCCTCTGTATGAAGGTCTAGTATGATGTGTAGACTTGGTGCAACAGTGACCTCTGCTGGTCACTTCTGTCTAAGATATTTCTGGTTGTTTTTCACCGTGTTGTCTGTCTTTGTGTTACAGGAGCGAATGGTTATCCTCACTTGACTCCTGGATCTCCTCGAACCCCTCAGCCTTCAGTGGGGTCAGCATGTGTCTCTGGAGCTGCAGGTTCAGACTCTGGCTGCAGTCAGGACGGAGCGCGTTACTTCAGTGTGATGTGGTGTAAGGCCAGTAAGAAGAAGCACAAGCGCTGGGAGGGCGATGCTGTCCTGGTTACAAGAGGACGCACAGCCACACTGAAAGATATGGAGGGCAAGGATATTGGCAAGGGTTAGTTAGTTTTTCATTATTGTTATTCTTCAGTCAGGTGGGAGAAGGACTACAGCTGCCTGGAATAGATAAACAAATCTATAACTTAAGTAGCTTTAAATTGTAATTTAATTATAATAATAATAATTTAATTTAAGAAAACATCAAGTATCAACACTGTTCTCTGATCTGAAGTGTGCTCTGTTGTAGATGTAACCACATAACAGTAATGTTTGGGTTAAGGGACTACACCTTGAGTACACTTGTTTACCCCTGCAGCAAGGTCAAAAACTCAAATAACAGTTCAGCTGGAGCCAAGCTGTTCTTTAAGCTTAACCTTTAAGAGTTACTGATAGAGCAGATTTTTAATGATTTGTTTGAACTTAGGTAATTGGTCGAATTTACTGTGGTACATTATTCGTAACTGTGGTATTTTCTAATCCAGAATAGTTGTGGTGACTATTCAAAAAGCAAAACTTGTCACCTGTGGTGGTTTGGGATGGTTCGTTCTTGACTCGACTCCAGAGCGAATAAAAAAGAAAAGTTGTAAAAGTAATATCTTTGGGTGAGGTTCCCGTTTATTTGAACAAAAAGGATAAGGTAAATTGACAGAACAAAAAGAGATTCTACTGTTTCTCTGGCTGCCGTGTAAAAACTGTGTGTGTCTTCCACCACCACTCCACTCAAACTAATCAACACTTCTGATCAACAACAGCTGGGGCAAGGTTTGGGGTAAAAGAAAGTAACTGAAATATACTTCCCCTAGTGGAAAAACAAATACCTGCACAACATAAAAAATGGCTCCTACAATAGTTTTAATTTATTTAAATTTGGTATTTCAAGGTTTAAAACATTTGTTTTTAACCTGCTTTTACAAATAAATTACCGCCCATTCAATCCCGCAACATTCGATCCCTTGACAAATGAGTTTACACAATGCACATTAAGCCTATCACTGACTGATAATCAATCAATCAGACTTTATTTGTATAGCACTTTTCATACACACCCTAAAGAGATTCCCGTAGTGCCACAGGATGCCTGATCGGGGAGACAAAGTAAATGTAGCATGTTTCAATGTTTCTGTTCACCTGCTGAATCCAAGTATAATATTCACTCTTACGTCATGCTAATTAGCTAGATGCTAACTCTGTCTGTCCGCTGCTCAATGCTGAGCAGGTAGCGTGCACAGTAGTTTTCTGTTTTTTTTTGTCTGTAAACAGCTGCTGGCTACAGCTTTAAACAACTATGTTAGAGTGATCCAAAATCTTAAAGTTGAAACAAAACAAAATTATGCGCTAAAAGACTCTAAAATGCCTGCATCTTTGTGTGTAGGAAGTGGCTACAAGGTGTCCGTTTTGGCCTCCCTGTCCGAGGGAGAGACCCTGATGATTGGAGGGAAGGAGGTGGAGGTGATGGGTGTCATTTCTGCTGAGGACTTTGCCAGGGGACGTTGTTTTCTAGATGTCCAGGTAGAGAAAGAGGAGCCGCACACAAAGTCTGCTCCACCTCCCACTCGTCGCATGGCGTCCAAACCTTTCTGCCCTCCAACGATGTTTGGGAGAGCAAATCAACTAGGATACAAACCAGAGGAGGAGCAAACCTGCAGACCTCGCCATGACCCACTTGCTCCAGGTATGTAGACAATCAGAAACTAAGAAATTTCCTCTTCGTTCCTCATCAGATTTGATGTTCTTCTGGTGGAAAACTATGTCATCATTTTTTATTTTTGCAGGCGCACTGGTGATGCCTCGTCCCTCTCCTAACCACCAGTGGTCTAATAACAAGTCTGGGCTTCCTGTGGTTGATGTTGTCATTGACCCTCACCTGACCACTCACCTGCGACCCCACCAGAGAGACGGCCTGCTCTTTCTCTACGAGTGTGTCATGGGCCTGAGGTACTGCAGCTGTTCCTGTAACACGTCTTGTCAAATGTTGTTTAAAGAAATCTGTCTGAGCCTCACAGCAGTTACTATTATTGGGATTCCTAATGGATCATGTTGGTGTGTTTAACCGTGTGTACTTCAGAGCTGTGGGTCGCTATGGAGCTATCCTGGCTGATGAGATGGGTCTGGGGAAGACCCTCCAGAGCGTGGCGCTGTCCTGGACGTTGCTCAAGCAAGGACCATATGGTGGGAAACCATTTGCGAAGCGTGTCCTTGTGGTCACACCCGGCAGCCTCGTGCAGAACTGGGGTGCAGAGTTCAACAAGTGGCTGGGCCGTGAACGGATCAACGTTTTCACTGTGGATCAGGTGAGGAGAGAAGAGGGAAATCTTGCTTTTGGATTTACAGGGAACTCATCAGCCTGATGACAGCACAAGTAGAACAATTTCTGTTAAATCAGAGGTTTCAGGTTGAATTTATTGTGCAGCAAGGCAATTTTATTCATATGGAATTTCATTACAAGCAAGCTCATTGCACTTAGCCTTGAAGAGAATTTAGCAACAAGTAACATAAGAATATAATGAATAATGATATTAGTAATAAATACTTTAAAATGAATGCAAAAAAATTTAATAAACTCCCACAACATCTCCCATGCTCCCACAACATGAAAAGAGACATTTACAACAATAATATAGCTTCCTAAGAAAGATACTTACACTAAGGTACTACTTTAAAAGTTGCTGGAAATCCTTGAACACTTTTTTAATGAATTTTAATGTGGTGTTTTCAAAATTTTAGAAATTGTATTTGCATTATTTTCATAATAAATTGCTTGTTTAAGGATTTTTTTTTTATATTGCCAAGTCTACTGACAGACAAGTGACACATCTTGAAACATTACATTTTTTTGTTAGCAGTCATTTTGGTTGTTAAAGAAAAGTAACTATAGACTTAATGTGATGAACTGAAATAATAATTTTGAGTTTATATGTATATAAATATGTAAATATTTACCAAAGCTGTAAGATGGAAAGCTGGAAAAGCTTGAAAAGGCACCTCGAAATGTTTGTAAAGTGTAGGAACCCTGTGCTTTGTACCTGACACTGTGTGAGGAGCTTGCTGTTGAGTTGGAGAAATAATCTTAAATTAGACTCTTAACTTTAACTTAAATTTAAACCTGCCTTTTCTTAAACTGTTGTGTTTTGTCCCTCTGTGCTTTTATTGCATTTTACCCTTTCTTGTTCCACTTTGCATTTAATTTCAATAATATCTTGTTCCACTCTGATCTATAACGTTTCCTTGTCTTAATTCTTTTTTGTCAATTTACTTTCATTTACCTTAATGTAGCTTGTAGTAAATTGTACGTACATTCTTTGTTGACCACAGGACCACAGGGTAGAGCAGTTTGTGTTGTCCCCTCTGCACAGTGTTCTTGTGATCAGCTATGAAATGCTGCTGCGCTGTCTGGAGCAGGTATGTACACCTTCTGTCTCGCTGTCTACTTTGCATGTTACAAATAAATCAGGTTATATCATCGTTTCGTTTTTATTTATAGTGTTTATTTCTTGTGTTCTCAGGTACAGAAAGTGGACTTCGGTCTTGTAATTTGTGACGAGGGCCACAGATTAAAGAACAGCAGCATCAAAACGTCCTCAGCCCTCAGCAGCCTGAGCTGTCAACGCAGAGTCATACTAACAGGTGCACACTTGACGGGAAATCTGTGACTGACAAATACAACTTCTTTTAAAGGTGTTATAATACATTATTTCTGTGTTTTGAAGGCACCCCAGTACAGAACGACCTGCAGGAGTTCTACGCTATTATCGAGTTTGTCAACCCGGGGATTCTTGGGTCGTCAACAGGGTACAGGAAAGTGTATGAGGAGCCTATTCTGCGCTCCAGACAGCCCTCCTGCACAGAGGTAATGCTACCAATTGCTTCTTCCCTTCTATTTAGTCACTTGAAATATATAGACAACTTAATCTGATATTTAAACCTGATCTCATATCTGTCAACAGGAGGAGAGAGTTTTAGGAGAAGAGCGAGCAGCAGAGCTCTCTCGCCTGACCGGCATGTTCATCCTGAGACGGACGCAGGAGATCATCAACCGCTACCTGCCTCCTCGTCTCGACTGGACGCTGTTCTGCGACCCGTCACCTCTGCAGCTTGATCTGTACAAGCAACTCCTCTGCCACAGAGTCTTCAGAGCCTGCCTTCAGAGCTCCACGCAAACTCATACACACCTGGCCTGCATCACTGCACTGAAGAAGCTCTGTAACCATCCCGGACTGCTCCACTCCACTGTGAAGGTGAAGTTATTTATAAGTCAGTATGGATATGTTGACAGTAATCAGCCTGTATTTATATTTGGATAACTATGTTGGATTTTCAGGAAAGAAAAGACAATGGTTCAGACGAGAGCTCTTTATACGAGGGCCTGGTGGAGCTCTTCCCAGAATCCTACTCCTCAGGTGGATTTAACACTGCTGACTCTGGAAAACTCCTGGTTCTGTCGGACCTGCTGACCGCCATCAGACAACTCAGCCCCTCAGACAGGTGTGTGTGTGTGTGTGTGCGTGTGTGCATGTGTGCGAGTGTCAGGTGTTGTATTTGCAATTGCATTAGGGCTGCAACTAACGATTGTTTTCATTATTGTGTTATTTTTATAAAAAATGTCCCAAAAAAAATTGCTTCAGTTGTCCAACAAACAGTCCAGAACCTAAAGACTCTTCATTTACCATTTAAGAGGCTGAAACTAGCGATTATTTAACGTTTGCTTGAAAAATGACAAATGATTTATCGATTATCAAAATTGATTTTCAATCGACTAATCTTTGCAGCTCTAATTTTCATGTGTGTATTTTTGTCCATACATACTGACAAAATATGTGTGTCCCTGCAGGGTGGTTGTAGTGTCCAACTACACTAAGACACTCGACATGCTCCAGGACTTATGTGCACACATGGGCTACACCTTCTGCCGACTTGACGGACACACCCCCACCAGCCAGAGACAACGGCTGGTTGACAATTTCAACAGTCCCTATTCTCAAAACTTCCTGTTCCTGCTGAGCTCCAAAGCAGGTGGGGTGGGGCTTAACCTGGTGGGTGCTTCCCATCTGGTGCTTTATGATATTGACTGGAACCCTGCCAATGACATTCAGGTAAGACAGACATACTCGACATTGACATCACCTTGCTTTCACACACATTCGGGGTGCTTTGACACCTTACCTGTCTGATTGGGATTTGCTTTGATTGAGCTGGTGTGAAAGCTGTCAATCGAACTCTGGTGTTCAATTGACAGGAACAACTATGGATTTTTCTCCTTCGTTGGACCAAATTAACCTCACTAGATGTGTCAAACTACCCTCAAACTATATCACATATCCACTAGATGGTGCTGTGTACACGTGTGTCACTCTCTCCTGCAATTTTTCCCTCTACTGTGTCCAGGCCATGGCTCGAGTGTGGAGAGATGGACAGAAGAAGACTGTGCACATCTATCGTCTCCTCACTGCCGGTCAGAATACACAAGAACACACAAAGAACCAAAATGTTCATCATATAGTATAATGAAAAAGACAGATGTTAAGTTTTATGTCTGGGTGTTCCTTCCTCGCAGGCACTATTGAGGAGCGTATTTTCCAGAGACAGGTGTCCAAACAGGGGCTTTCTGGGACTGTGGTTGACCTGGGCAAAGGGGCGGATCACACCAGCTTCTCTACCAGTGAACTGCGAGATCTTTTCAGCCTGACAGACACACCCTCTTTGACACACGACCTGCTGAACTGTAGCTGCAGCATGGACGGTTCAGTCCAGGGTAGGCACATAGACACATTCACCAACGGCAGTATTTGACTTCACTGCGACTCATTAACTCACTGTTTTCTTCACTCTCAGCTGTTGTGGAGGAGGAGGAGCAGGTTTCTGATAGGCCGTGCCAGCTTGGTCGCCAAGGTGACCGTGGGGGGGCAGCACAGAAACATCTGAGCATGTCCGAGCTGATGCAGTGGAGACATTTCTCTGGTGACACACACACCTTCTCAGACCCCTACCTTGATCACGCACGAAATCACATCACCTTCGCCTTCCAGACCACCATCTCTCACACGGCTCAGTAAGCACACATGAGATTACACTGTAGATATGGATGACTCACACAGACACACAAATGTATTTCTTCTGCATGTTTGTTTCAGGCCTTCTGGGCTTTGTCCCCATCCTGGCTACAACATATGACTGAAACACACAGTTTCCAACAGCTTTAAGTGATTGTTTGTGAGATTCTGCTTTTGTCTTGAATGTATGTTTATTTATTCAAAGACATTTTCAGTAAAACTTTATTAAATAAATGAAATTTAAAAGGAATGTGTAATAAACAAGCTTTTAAGGAGTTGTACATTGTTTATTGACTGAAGATACCTTCCTGTGGAGAGTAGAGCATTTTTGATGCATGTATGAATATAGCAGATCAGAAGAGTTTGTGTGCCAGGTATGTTTTAAATCCACAATTTAAATAAGTGTGCAAGATAGGTACTTCTATGTCCATCTGGAGTAATATTTACTGTGTCAATCATATGATTTATGTTGTTCTGAGGCATGTTTAGGCGACACAGAGCTTGGGTGGTATGAAGAGACTTCAAAAAAAAAAAAGTATTTAGTTTCTGGGTGTCTGCACAGTGACTTAACCACCCGAGGCTGAAAATTCTGATAGAAGAATAAAGGAAGTCATTAGCCTGATGTTTTGTGCTGTATGTTATGTGGTGACCTTATGAAATCGGCAGAGATTTTTGGTGTCTGTCATTCTTCAGTCTGTTATTTTGGATAACACTGGCCTTTTTATGCTCTTCGACAAAAAGCTGCTGCGTGGGAGTTACGTAGCTGTGTGTTTCTGTGTGTGCGCGCGAGCCCTTTATTCGCATGTGGTTTGTGCTCCGGTCTGTCAGATTGACTGAGCTCCAGCACAATGCATCTCTACATAAACATTGTAATTTTTATTTATTGGATGATCAGCACTCTGCGTGATTGTTAAGCAACTCTGTTGTATAATAAATGGGTCTCTGGGATGTCAAGCTGTCCCTTTATCCATATGACAGTTGTAGCTCTGCGGCCTATCAGCCTGTGTGGCGTGTTGGAGGCAGCGTGGCGATTATGCAGGCACCTGCTGCTTCTTGGTGGCCAGAGTGTGAATTCAAACTGTTAGTGCCAATCCTATGCCAGAATTCAGGTTTCAGCTTCAAATGAACCTTACAAATGATATTACAAATATTTATTATGAAATTCAATTTAGGCTCTCTTGAGTCATCTGTTTGGGATAATCAAACTAGACTGAGAGTCTACCGCCATGAGGCTGTACTGTGGGCATGGCGGTGCTTTTAACTAAATGCTTACGTCAGCATGCGGACACGCTCACTATGGCTGCAACTAACTTTCTCATTTAACAGGTCTATGTAATGTCAGCATATACTGATACATTTCCCAAATCCAGAATAATTCATCATTAATTAATGGCATTAATGATTCAGCAAAGTAGTTAATGAACCAAATAATCAATTAATCTATTGAGCAAATACACTGCCTACTTTGTTCACCATCTTAGTTTGACAAATGTAAGCATCTTATACTATGCTAATTAGCACTACAACTGAGGCTGATGGGTCATTTTTTAACTATTTAGTCATAAATTGATGTAAATTGGGCAAATAAATAAAACCATCTTGGGGGGGATGAATGTGTTATGTGTCATAGCAAGCTATGCAATCCATCTCACAAAATCAAACGTTAACCTCATGGTGGCACTAGAGCAGTGTTTAGAAAAATTCACCTCAGAAAATATTGGCCAAGTACCACCATTATGACTGAAGTCAAGATGTATCTCCTTACTGTTTTGCAGCATTTACTGCTAACATTAGCAGGGGCTTAAGTAGCCACTAGCACTTTTAGCTCATTTCACTCTCGTCAACTTCAGTTTCAACAGGTCTGCTTGAAATATTCCCCTCCTGCTATGTCCTTCTCTTCCTAATAGTTCCCGTACTGATACTTACATGGGTAATAATGGACTGTAGCTTGACTACAATACAAGGTCTATACATGTAAGTCCAGACAAGGACACAGACTTGTCTCAGCCTCGGACAGAAACCTATGGTGGCATAGCAACTGTCACCCAAGCAACTTACTCCAGCCCTGGCCTGGCCTTGGCATTGAAAGATACTGTTTGTGTTTTTTCAAAGCAATCACATGTGTCGCAGCACTTCAGTATTGGTATTGGACACGTGTCTGACGAGTGTCAGACGTCAAAGCGAGACATTGATCCGAATCACTTCTCTAATGGTCTCAGAGGCCATGTGCTGGTGGGTGCATGAGGTAGAATTTGTTTGTCTGCCTGTGTAAAGCTCTTACTAGCCGCTGCTGGCCGCGCTGCCAATCCCTCTTTTAAGCTGTGCCTTCCAGCTCGACAGCTCAAAGATCTGGCAGTGGATCGAATGAATGACTTTCCACTGCTGGAGGGGGAGAAAGAGATACAGCTGTTTTGATGGAGAGACTGAATCACAGATTGGAAGTTTATTCCCTGTGATCCCAGCATCTCTGTGCAAGATCTGAATGTACTGTAGAGGCTTGTAGCCTTTGGTATTAACCCTCACTAAGGTCACAGTTCTCACATTTCATTCATCATCAGTCCTGGATTCATAGATTTGAAAGCGGCACATGGTTTTAGAGGAGATATGAAGACACTTGTGCATCAGTACTGGCAGTTGCTGCTTCTGTACTTCACAGGCCTGGAGTAGGTCTGTTGTTTTTGTACTTTAGGGCTTCAAGATGTCTCCAGACTTGAGTTTCAGTAGATGAATTTAGCATCAGCACATTTGTTTTCATGTCAGTTTCGGGCTCAGTTTGCTAGACTGGTATCCCTTCAGGAGAGCTGGAAACTCATATTGATTTCCCTACTTCATGTTCTCATCTGTACTGCTCTTTCTAGATAGTTTAGAGAGGCATAGGAAATATAAAATCTTGACCAAATTTGCTTGAAAGCCTTGTGGCTCCATTTTAAATCATAAGTGCTTGTCCAAAATAAGCAGGAACATTTTAAATCCGATTGAAACATGATGTTTTAAGTCCACGTGATAATGTCACACATGGTACCAAAATGTCTTCCTTTATTTTGTTTCTTTTTATGTCTCCACTTAGTACTGAGACACACTTACTACTGGTTCTAGCTTCTCAAATGACCACAATAAATGTAATATCTTTGGGTTTTGTATTGTTGGTCTGAAAAAAAAAGGAATTTGGAGGTGTCACCTTGATTTCTAATGTTTGATAGATCTAATGATGAAGCAATCAAACTGAATCATTAGTTGCAAAACTAGATTTCGCAAGTATATGTGGCATATTTTTTATTAACAGTAGGAGGACAGGTGTGATATAGTTTGATACAGTGTCAGGATAGGTGTTTTGGTGTAAATTGTATTATTGCACTGAGAGAAGACACACCCCAGTCTGTTTTCAGTGCAACATCACCAGTTGATAAGTTGGTCATTCGTTAGTACAATCTATGGCCTGAAATGTGCAATAACTACAGAATAATGCTGCATATAGTAAATAAACATTAAGCTACAACCAGCAGACACATTAAGATACACATCAGAAATAAAATTCAATGCAACTATTGCACGGAACATTCTGTACAGAGAAGTCGTGCAGGTTGTACTACTAGTTCGGACATCTACTGCATCGGTGTACTTGACCTTGCTCTGCACTTATCTCTGCTGTTGGATGTTAGAATAGATCCTTGATGCTGTGATTGTGTAATTATCTCCTTGGCCTACATCTGAATCAGGACATGAAAAGAAATCTGAAACCAAGTCACAGCAACACCTCATGAAACCTCATTACCAAAACATAAAGACCTTCTTCCTGTCATCCGACAACAGCCTTCACTTATCATCTGTCAGAGACACACTCAGACTAAAACACAAGTCACAATGGGGCATCTTCCCCTGTACTGATTCTTAATGCTGTTTCAGCTGTGAGATGGACTTTGTCATGTGAAGTGCTGACCGATAATTTGTATTTTCATCATCATTGCGATGTGAACATGCAATGCTAAAAAAACTGCCTGAAATGTCATGAATAAGAAAAGTTATTTTATTTACACGCGCCACGCATTCACAGTCTGTTCACCCTGCTGCCATCAGGCAAAAGATACAGACAAATCTGCTTCCTTACTACCAGACTACAGAGGAGCTTCGTTCCCCAGGCTGAGACTCAGCGCTCCATTTTATTTGTTTTGCTATTTTTTTTTGTTTGTTTGTGTTTGTTTGTGTCTTTGCATTTCCCATAGACATCAATGCAGCTGTCACCACAGTCTGGCAACAAAGAAAGATTCAGAGACGTAATGACCCTTCCTTCTTTTTTAGGTTCCTTGTGCATAACCTGGAAGTAAGGCAAGAAAACGGATGTTCACTATCAATTTCTATTTAAAATCTATTATTGAATCCTTTGGCTTAATATTAAAGACTTGCTGTCCTCTGCAATTTCAGCAATGGGTCTCTCTTTATTGACTCAAGCTATGAGAACTGTATTATATACAAGTGGTTTAGATTTAGTCATAACTTGGGGAGCTGGTGTGTCTGCTGCCCCATGAGTCTGTGAGTGGGCAGTTGTGTGGTATGATTGTTATATTGTAAACTTTTGAAGCTGCCGAATCGAGCTCACCTCAAGCTCAGATATCATCAGGGTAAAGAGCTGTTGTAGGTTTATGATTATCTTTTATGTAGGCTAGTCTGTCCATATCTCAACCTGTTGAGACGAGAGTATGTTTTACAATCTGTGGAGGAGATCTAGAAAGAAAGAGGTCACTTCACACTCAGCTACAGCCACCACCATGTCCCCACCCATCTGTGGCAAGCCTGAGCACACACACCCCCCTCCAAGTCCATCCATCCATCCATCCATCCCGTCCTCCCGACTCTGGTCCCGCTCCAGCACTTAACAAGGATTTAATGTCGCCCAATCATCTGTCAGGCAGATCAGATCAGGGCTGTAATACACAGCAGCAGGTCCAGCGGATGAGGCCACCCGATGCAGAAGTCCTGAAAAACAACAGCCGAAAAAGCAGCATAATCCCACAATCGCTGTAATGACTGAGTCGCTCTTTCTTTCTCTCACACACACAAAGTGCTTTAGCAAATGAAAATCTGATGTTTACGAGCTGGGAGAGTGCGTGAGGTGATGCTGGCATCTCTCTTGACATTTGTGTACGTTGTTAGATGGATCATTCACAAAATGGCAACTGGTGGTTTCCAACCCATTAACAATATGCTGCTGCTGCTGGCAGTAGACCTCACACTTATCCTCCTCCTACAGTTTATATTCAGTAACACTTGGTAGGAAGCTGTGTTTAGATATTTTCTGACACTGAAAAGACACTGCAGAAGATCATATGGATGTCAGGACAGCTAGATATCATCGTCAATTGCAGGTAATAAATAGGCCATGTAATGTGCCCAGGGTGTGTCCTTTTGTTTGATATAAAACTCAGTTATCAGTTTTGAGCCACACCTTGTATGTTGAAATTACCCAACATCCATATAACACTCCTTCATTCACTTTATTGCAAGTGAGACGAGAACATGTCTGTGTTTTTTTGTCTTGGAGAAGCTCCTGGGAGTACATCCTCACCGAATCACTTGTATTTATTTGACCTTTACGCTAAAAAGCACATGCTGGTTGAAAGTGTTGGTATGATTAATCCAGGCGAGGGATAGTTTTCTGGCCTGTCAAATATTGCTTCTTTTTAGGATAGAAAGATAGAAGAAATAACAATAAACTAAACGAGGTAAAATGAGACTTCAAAATAACAGCATTGACATGACATGTTAAGTAAATTTGTTAGACGTCTGCTCGTAGTCCTAATACCACTTCTATTCAGGTCAAAATTGGAGAAAATAGCCTTTGTGAATAATTCATGCTTTCTTCATTGGCTCAAGTTGTAATCTAGCATGTCTGTTAATCATTTGTCAGGCTGGACAGGCAGCAGCAGGCGATTGGATCAATTATTATCTTTTGCACCTGCACACAACCTTATAAACATTATTGAATAATTCATATACAAACTAAATCAGCCTCTCATTTAGTCTCTGACGGAGATTTGGACGGATCTGAGCAGATGCGAACCCCTTATATTGACGTTGAAATAGATTATTCTTATGCTGTCAATTTAAATGGAGTTTATTTTACCAATTCATAGTTTGTTCTACAAAATGTGGTAAAATTGTGAAAAATGCACAAACCCAATAAAACCTAAAGACATTCTGTTTATGATCATATTAGACAAAAAGGAGCAGCGAATCTTTGTATTCAAATGTTTTACTTGGTTTTTAAACATTAACATATTGTACATTATGCATTATACCAACATCTATCTCCTGCCCTACCCATCCCCATTACTCCCCAAGTAGGTAACGGACTCTAATTCTTTGAATCTGCTGCCTTCAGGTGTGATTAGTTCAGCACTGGTTGCATTCATTTTCATGATCTTCTTTCCTTTACATGGACATATAATATGCCAAGACTGGAAAAGAAATAATAGTGGTAATAAATATTATTAGAAGGATGTCTATTAGCATAAGGAGTGAGAAAAGTTTGAGTCAGATGGTGGTGGAATAGGTTACATGCTGGACTTTCCCTCTGGAGACTGGGGTTCCTGTTCTGCTTGTGGCCAACAGTCAAATGTGATTTGTTTTAGTAAGTTATGTAAGTAAGTTAACGTACGTAAATGAAGTGTTACGTGAATGACGTACTTGTGCAGCATGACGTGAGTTACGAGACTGAATGCAACTATTTTAACTCAAAGTATGATCTTTTCCTAACCTAACCAAGTATGTTTTTTAACCTAAACCTAACCAAGTTTTTTTCGAACCTAAACCTAACCAAGTATGTTTTTGTGCCTGAACCTAAACCTAACTAAGTATGTTTTTGTGCCTGAACCTAACCAAGTATGTTTTTTAACCTAAACCTAACCAAGTATGTTTTTAAACCTAAACCTAACCACGTATGTTTTTAAACCTAAACCTAACCAAGTATGTTTTTGAACCTAACCCTAACCAAGTATGTTTTTTAACCTAAACCTAACCAAGTTTTTTTTAACCTAAACCTAACCAAGTATGTTTTTGTGCCTGAACCTAAACCTAACCAAGTATGTTTTTGTGCCTGAACCTAACCAAGTATGTTTTTGTGCCTGAACCTAACCACGTTTGTTTTTAAACCTAAACCTAACCAAGTATGTTTTTAAACCTAAACCTAACCAAGTATGTTTTTGTGCCTGAACCTAACCAAGTATGTTTTTTAACCTAAACCTAACCAAGTATGTTTTTAAACCTAAACCTAACCACGTATGTTTTTAAACCTAAACCTAACCAAGTATGTTTTTGAACCTAACCCTAACCAAGTATGTTTTTTAACCTAAACCTAACCAAGTTTTTTTTAACCTAAACCTAACCAAGTATGTTTTTGTGCCTGAACCTAAACCTAACCAAGTATGTTTTTGTGCCTGAACCTAACCAAGTATGTTTTTGTGCCTGAACCTAACCACGTTTGTTTTTAAACCTAAACCTAACCAAGTATGTTTTTAAACCTAAACCTAACCAAGTATGTTGTTGTGCCTAAACCTAACCAAGTATGTTGTTGTGCCTAAACCTAACCAAGTATGTTTTTAAACCTAAACCTAACCAAGTATGTTTTTGAACCTAAACCTAACCAAGTATGTTTTTAAACCTAAACCTAACCAAGTATGTTTTTGAACCTAAACCTAACCACGTATGTTTTTAAACCTAAACCTAACCAAGTATGTTGTTGTGCCTAAACCTAACCAAGTATGTTGTTGTGCCTAAACCTAACCAAGTATGTTTTTGAACCTGAACCTAAATGAAAAATAATAAATAAATGACTCAAAAACAAAACTCATTACAAACCAAAATACTGCAATGATTCTACAAAGTCATTACCAGTTACAGGCATTAAGCTATATTTCTTACAGTGTAGACTATTATAATAGTCCAGGAATAGTGGACATACGTTTTGAAATGTATTACCAAGCCCTGAGGGTTTCTTTTAAAGTCAACATTTAATTTCTAAGCATAATGTTATTTATTCTCCCAAAAGTGACATAGCTCATCTAACTCTAACCTAGTGCATAAATTCACACATTCACACACACCAGTTTACAGCCTGTGTCTCTATGAATCTTGAATATAAGAGCAAATCTTTTAATCTCCAGAAAACCTCTTACAGCTGTATACATTCTGCAAAGATTATTGTTTTGTTCAGTTACTTGATTTCATTCAAGTCCCATATTCGTGTCGTAGGCTAAAATTCAGCCTACCATTTTCCTGTGAACGTAATCCGAGCAGTGAGTCAAAAAGTGAGTCAGATCGGTAAATACCCAACACATCACTGTCAACATCCATGCTCCACTTGTGTGACCGCCCTCCTCCTCCTCATATAAACCAGAGGGAAACCCCAGCAGAGCTTCAGAGACCTTAGCTGGAGATTACTGAGACAGACGGCAGCAGAGACATCAGCTGTAAATGCTCCGGGATTTAACAACCAGATGATCCTGCAATGTCCGAGTTAAACTTCTTATGTTTCTATCAGTAAAATCCTTTCTTTGCAACCTTTGTTTTAATACTTTTCGGACAGAGTTTCTGCACTGTTTTAGGTGAACCTCTCAGAAATCAAAGGACATTTATGTCTGGAGTGGGCTGGAAGAAACCGACTCGTTGTATCGTCTTTGCGGGGGGGTGTTCCCAGTGAAAACAGGTTAAAGCAGCACCTTGTGAACAGTTCATCCATCTCATCCTCATTTTCGTCGCCATGCTGTCCAGTGTGCGCCGACACAGCCTCCGCCTGCAGACGGAGCTGCACCGGTGGAGCATCTGCGACCCGGGCAGCCACCTGCTCGCGGACAGCTTCCTCACCCGGGTCCCCGCCTGCATCTCCCGCTCCAAGTCCTGCACCAGCTCCGCCGGGGAGTCGGATGGGAGCCGCGGGAGCTGGTCGTCCTCAGACTCGGTCATCTCCTCCGACTCTAGCGGGGACCTGCCGGAACCGGGGAGCCCGTACCGGGTGGTGCTGTTGGGGGCCAGCGGGGTCGGGAAGACGGCTTTCGCGAGCATCTTCGCCGGGGCAGCGGACAGCATGGACAGTGACTACAGCGAGCTGTGTGGAGGTGAGGAAAACATGATAACTATACTGAAACTTATTTCTCATTTAGTTTTTTAGATGGATACTAACAGAAGCAAACCAAATCCTTAGAAATAATAAATAAAAACGTTCATATTATCTTATAATAGCATGGTTAGAAAGGCTTGAACTGCAGTGGCGGACACAGGATGTTTGAGGGTCAGGGGCGAAAAGAATTAAAAGGGCACCACATGTATGCGGAGTTTTGAGTTTGCACTTTGTCATGTTTTAGCTACCATAGGGGCATCCAATTGGACACTTTGGCTGCTTTTTTTTTTCAAACATGGGGGCACCGGAGGTGTAATTGCACCCCCCCTGAGTCCACCAGTGTTTAGCTGTGCTCTAAAATGCCGCAAAATCTGGAAAATTGAATATTTTACTGTAATCTTGATAGTTGTGTCCAACAGATTGCTGTCAACAAAGCGCCTATAAATCTATGATGTCATTAAAGTGTTCTTGTGTTTGTTGATTTCAGATGAAGTGTGTGAAAAGGACATCGAAGTGGACGGAGAGCCTGCAACTCTAACTCTGTTTGACACATGGGACACAGAGGTGAGATGAAAAACAGACGTGTTGACTTGGCTTACATCGTACTGTGAATCCTGTATCTCATCGTGTATGTTTGACGTTTTGCAGACCGACGGCGATTGGGCTCAGGAGCGCTACATGCAGACAGGTGACGCCTACCTGTTGCTGTACTCGGTCACTGACAGAGCCTCGTTCCTGCGAGCCTCGGAGCTCAGAATAAACCTTCGCCGCCTCCGTCCTGCCCAGCACACGCCAATCATCCTGGTGGGGAACAAATGTGACCTGGTGCGACGCAGAGAGGTGTCAGTCAGCGGTGAGGACACACGATCCCTGTTTAATTCTTTGTGATGAACAAGAGTTATTTGAGTTATTTCTCTATATGCTCATTGATGTTTGACTTTCTGTTTCAGAGGGTCGCGCCTGTGCTGCTGTGTTCGACTGCAAGTTTATCGAAACCTCAGCCGCCATGCAGCACAACGTATGGGAGGCTTTTAACGGCATAGTGCGGCAGCTGCGTCTACGCCGAGACTCCAAGGAGGCCAACAAGCGTCGCAGACACACAAGCTGTAACACACGCCGCGAGAGCCTTCCTAAGAAGGCCAGACGCTTCCTCGACAAGGTGGTGGCAAAGAACAATCCCAGTGTGGCATTCTGGCTCAAATCAAAGTCCTGTCATGATCTCTCTGTGCTGTAGGAGCCCAACAGAGACTCCTCTTTTAACTCTACACTAAACCTTTGAGCAGGTTACAGCCTGGAGAGCAGAGTTAGTGGACATGGGCCTGCTTCTAAAGGGCTGAAATTCGGATGGTTCACACAGAGTCGTCAGCATGTTCACATCCGCCCTCGGTGCACATGAGAGGTGTTTGGAACATTTCTGCACTGTCATCCATATGTTGCAGTCTGAACTAGACTGAGTGGACTGAGCTCAGTGTGTCAGCCTGTGTAATGGACTGGAAATGAAGTGACGTTTCCAGTCACAGACTCCGATGTCTTTGTGACGTGAATGTTGGAGGTCAGAGCTCAACTGACAGACGGATGCAATGTTTTCTGTGTTTTAAACAAATTACATTAACACTAGCCTTTCGTTTCCTTTCTTCTCTCATCTCTTTTGCTCTCACTCCTGCCAAATGTGTTGTCTGTCGATCCCGAAGTGCTGACATCACCAGTTGTAAGCTATTGATGATTAAAGGTTGTTTTTTGTATGATGAGTTTATTTATAACGTGTTGTATTTTGCACTTACTGTAAATAAATACCAGATTGATAACGTAATGTATTTTGCTACTTGTGTGTAGTTTCAGCATTGCTCATTGAAATAAAGTGACATCATCCAATTCAAAACTGTTCATTTCGTCTGTCAGCTCAACCTCACTAATGACGTGGTGACTCAGCTTTGACACAAAAGAGACACTCTTGCACAAAGAGCAACACAACTGTGGTGATAAAAGATGAGTCAGGTGGTGACATTAAAGCTGAACTTTCAGACACAAAATTAGTCCACTGTGTGTGTGTGTGTGTGTGTGTGTGTGTGTGTGTCTGACACAGCTGATTGGACACAGTGATCTGACTGCTCAGAGACTGATCAGAGATTTGGGTCACAACATCAGCCTCAGACATCGCCTGCTCAGATCCCAAACTCTGTTTTGTCCGAAAAAACGGTAAAATGTGTTTCCAAGGTAACATTCAAAGGAGCCCCTGCAGATGGTGTCGGTGCCGCCTGTTGGACAGAATATCTGTCAGGCTGCCTGCATACATGGACCGGTGCTTTACATAACAGAGTCACTTCCATCTGAATTAATGGCTCCATCCTGCAGTCACAGGTTCTGGTTATAAAGCAGTGACTCACTCGCCGCCCGTTTTTCTCACACAAATCTGCCTCATTTCCAAGCAGCTTCCTACAGCTCAGGATGGCAGCGTGTGCCTCAGGATGTAAGGATGTAAGATAACCTCAGCTACATGTGTGGTTGAGATAAAGGATAAACATCAATGACAAAACAGAGGCTGACGTCCTTTAAAGCATTTCATTTATACACTTTATAGAGGCGGTAAAGTTTAGAAAGAACCAAAACCATGAGCTGAATCTGATTTTATGATCGGTGCCTTGACCTGCTGAATCACCCTGATGACCCACAGCCTTGCATTCTCATGAAGCAACGGACTGTCAGTGTAATCTGTTAGTCTCATTGTGTACACACAGCTCCTTATCAGGCGCTGCTACTAATGGAAAATCTGACAGGAAACAGTGTCGAGGTGCGTAGGTCAAAGTCTGAGGGGAAATAAGAAATTTAAACCGCTGAATAGCAGATTTCTAGAGAAATTTCCCACATTATTACACCCTGTGTCTTTGTCTTTGTTGTTCACAACTCACACAAATGCAGTTTAAGAAAAACAAATCTTGATTAGAGCTGCGAGATTCCTTCAACTGGTTTGTTTTTTGGAGCTATAGACCTGCTAACAGGACTCCAAATATAAGAGTTTGAGGATTTATGTAAAATTAGCTGCATTAATAATGGATTTGTCTTGCATAATACTGTATGCATCATTGTTCTGTTCTTCCTGTCTCCTTTCTCTCTCTTGTCAGCTGCCTCCCCCATTGGCTACCTGGACAAGGGGCAGGGTGATTAGACAATCATTAGATCCAATAAAACTTGGTGGTGGTTAACACTTTGGTTAACGTTTGACCAGACACCATGGGGCTGTTCAGATCACTCTGAGTCCGAGGTCTGAGGAGTGAGGAGTGTCTCGCTCGATCTCTCCAGCAAGGTAAGTGTCCTCGCTCTCCTGTCGCCCAGTTTTGGAAATGTCGAGTACTTTGAGCAGCGAATGCGACACAAACTGGAACCCCTCTGTTGGTTTTAACAGCATGTGTTTGATGTTTGGGATGCTTTTTTTTTCTGCTTTTTGTTGCAAAAGTGCTGTGATCTTCACTTGACTTTGGCAGGGCCTTGGAGTTAGGTGTGGACATTTCTGACAACCAGCCTCTTCTTTTTAGTCGCTTCCTGGGTTGTTGCTCGCACCTGGCATTAGGGGGGGTATTTCCTGTGTGGGACACTAGATTTGATATCAAAGTAGCCGATATTTAGACCGAGAAAGGTCATCTAGTCATTGTGCTAAAAGGAGAAACAGAGGGCCTGCAACATCTAAGTCATTGTCATATAGCTTTGCCATTTTGCCCATCAATCATACAATAACTGATTTTCTAATTTTCTACTCAGTCAGTTAAATTGTTGTAAATGGATGTCTGTGAATTGGTTATCCCAGCAACGGCTTGTTAGTTAAAATATGACAGTCAGCAGAGGTAGTTGTCAACTTGGAGGCAGACATACTAATAATTGGTAGACGAGGAATTCAGGCAAATTTAAGAGTTGACAGAGTGAAGCACGGCGGTCCCTTTAAAGGTGTGCTGTGCTAGATAAAGGTCACGACTCAAAGTCACCTTCACTTTTCTCTGGCAGCTGACTTCAACCTTCTCTCTCACCAAGACCAGAAAGCTCAAACGTGATCATTTATCAACACATTCCTATATTCGATCATTTAATTCATGTTATGTAACGTTATGATGTTTCAAGTATTTTTCGGTCGTTATCCAAATCAATCCCATAGTAATGTGCTGCTGTCATCTGAATGGAAGACTGAGTTTATAACTTCTTTAAGGCACCGAAGAAACTGTCGTCAGAGTGAATCACACATAAAATCATCATTTAACCTTCCCTTCAGAATTTTTGGATGTCAGAGGAAAAACACGTTAGTTATTCTTTTTATAATTTTTTTTTTTTATGAATAGCACATACATACAAAGACACAATGAAGACTTGAGTTATTCTAGACAGTGGCAGACTCAGGATGTTTGAGGGGCAGGGGCGGAAACATAAAAAGGTCACCAGCTGTATTCGGTGGGGCACCGGTGTGCAGAAAGGGCACTAGAAGGGCACACTCGGGGGCATTTCACCATGTTTTATCTACCATAGGGGCTGTTTTTTCGAACATGGGGAAACCAGCACCCCTAAGTCCACCAGTGGTTTTTAGACCAGACCTTCTCAACTGGTGGCTTGTGGGCCGAATGAGGCCCTTTAACAACCTCCTTCTGACCCTTTGATCTTTTAGTTAGTAGGCCCCATTCATTAGTTGTGTCTGTTGTGAAGCACAAGCTCTTGTTTCATTAAAATGTTTTAACTCAGGCTGTTTAAGCAGAGGGAATTCACGACAATCAAACCAATAATCTTCAGATTAAAGAGGTGCGTTGTTTTAGTTCCTGTACATTTGTATATATAATGTATACGTTGAATAAAAAGCGGAGAAGAGTAAAAATAAAAAGTGCTTTTAACACATTTTAAATCTGGCCCTTCTAATAAAGTAGTGAGGCAGGCTTGTTCTAAACTCTGAGACTACTGTAGAGTCACTGAGGTCACACACTTTGACCTTTTTTTTTTCAGTATTTGCGACATATTGACACCCACTCCAAGGCTGTTTTTAAGAAATCGCCATGGCGTTGCGTGAAAGCTTTGACTTTCATTTTCTCCTTTAAGCTGAGGTGGCTAGTTCAGCTAGTTGTGTAGGTGGAGCTGCTCCGGTGAGTTCCCTTTTTAGCTCAAAGTGTGAAGCAGAGAGAGATAGCATGTATGTGTGTGGAGACTCAAGGACAGAGGACAGATTTTCTGTGTGAGGCTCTTTATGAATCAATAACTTGTTGCACTAAGTCGAGAGACCAATGTACCGAGGCACACTGGGTTTAATTGTTTCTGGGGTGACTGAGTGATAATTATCCACGTGAATTTTCATTATTTCTACACACATGATAATTTAACAGCAGAGCACAGTGAATACATTTAAATGTGTAATTTAAATCCTCTTCACGTCACCTCTCAACATCCTGCTTTCTCCTTCACCATCTCCTCCTCCTCTTCCTCATCCTGGCCAGACTACGATCATGACACCCCTGGTGCATCTGTTGTTGCTCCCTCTCCTGCTCAGCATTGTGAGTACATAACACAGCCCACTGCTCGACAGTCATTTAATACATATTCATAGTAAATACTCAAATACACGAACCTGTCAAACAGTCACTGTGGATGAATGTGTAGATTTGTTCATGTGCAATTTATTGAGCAGTTTTGCAACACATGAAGTGAATGCATGCAGACTTTTTTATGATATTTGAAGCCTCCTGTACAAAGAAAATGTCGATAACTGTCAGCAAGGTTAAAGAAACATGTGCAGGAAAACCTTTGGTTACTTATTTAAAACACTGAAAGGAAGTGTAAGGTGTTACTAAACTTAGCATTAGTCATTTTTCCACAGACTTTGCTCTCCTGTCTTGCAATGGGATGTAAGAATTACCATCGTCGTGTAATTTTGGTTCAATAAATAACTGGGCTGTAAAAAACGTCCCTCAATGCCTGACTACATTCAGCTACAGTACAGAGCTGAAGCAAAAAGGGCAAATGTGGGCGTGAGAGGTTCAATTTGACCTCAGCCTGTAGTATATTCAGTGACCTTTGACCTCTGTGTCTGTGCTCTGATAGGCTGCTGAAAAGGATCTGGCGGAGAAGAAGGGCCCGTTTGAGAACACGGAGCTGGATGTGTCGGAGGGAACACCGGTGCCATATGCCATGTATCAGGTACTACACACACACGCTCAAGTGGATTCACTCACTCAAGTGAGGTACTGAGCGTTGGCCAAACACTAGTTTCACTAGTCTAGTTAACTCCTTTTGTGTTAAATTTGAACTACATTTACATTTTAGGGCATTCAGCAGACGCTTTTGTCCAAAGCAACTTACAGTAATTCATACACTGATGGCAGTGGCTGCCAAGGTGCCAACCAGCACGTCAGGAAGGGTTCAGTATCTTTGCCCAAGGACACTTCAACATGCAGACCAGGGGAATTGAACCAGTAACCTTCTGTTAACGAGACGCTGGCTCTACCCCTGAGCCACAGCCACCCAAATTAACTGGCTTACTGTACAAAAAGTAGTGACAACCATGTGCATCTGCTCCAGCTACAACTGTAACATGCTTCATTCACATAGATGCATTAATATCAACAATCTCATCATGTAAAATATCACAATTCATCAGTCACCAGTGGTATATAAAGGACCCCAAAATCATACTTAAGTAAAAGTAAAGATATCATGTTAAAATATAAAAAGTGAAAGTCACCCATACAAATAGTACCTGAGCAAAAACCTTAAAGTATCTGATATTAAATGTACTAAAGTATCAAAAATAATTTCCTAGCAAAAATGAACGTAAGTATCAAAAGTGAAAAAAAATTATACACATATTTACATGTATATTTATACTGTATACTACGGGTCGATCGTTTATTGTCCTGGCCAATTATCTGATCCAATTTTCAGCTTTTTTCAGTTTAAGTTAATACATTACTTTAAACATGCACTATATATTTTTTTTATAGTATTTTAAGTTATTAAATTAATGTAGTGAGTAAAAAGTACAATATTTGCCTCCAAAACATGGTGTAGTGGAAGTATAAAGTACGAGAAAAAGGAAATACTTAAGTAAAGTATGAGTGCCTGAAAAATTCTACTTAAGTACAGTACTTAAGTGAAGGTACTTAGTTACATTCCATCACTGTCAGTCACAGGTGACATTTACTTTTGATAAGTTAAGTACATAATTTTTATATAAAATAGTTGGAGGACTTTTACTTGTAACAGAGTATTTCGACAATGTTGTCCTAGTACTTTTACTTAAAAAATGGTTTTGAGTACCAGCTAAGCATGCCAGCTAAGAATGCAACTGGTTGGTTACCCTTTTGTCTGTAATTAAATTAAAGGAAAAGTCCACCCTCAAAATTAAAATTCAGTCATGATCTACTCACCCCTGCACTGATGGAAAGTCAGGTTAAGTTCTGAAGGCAACAAAACATTTCTGGAGCTTCACAGCAAAACGGCATTGCAACATTCTCCTAAACAACTGAAGTTGTTTAACAAAACATTTTTTTGTTTTTATTTTTAAAAAAGTCTCCATCTTCTTCAGATGTTTAAGAGAATGCTGCAAAGCTATTTTGCTGTGAAGCTCCAGAAATGTTTAGTGGACTACAAAACTGCGGTAACGACTGAGACGTTAGTAGATGGTGTTCACTCTACCAGGTGAGCTGCCAGGGCACCCCAAAGACACTACATAGTTAAATTATGTATCTCCACTGTCCTCCTTCAACACTAGACTATAACACATACTCTACACACTAATGTGGAGTGGCAACGCTTACATGTACCAGGCTCTCTTCTTAACATTGAACAAGCTAGTTACCAAGAAACCATTTTTAAGCTCTCTAATGTGATCAGGTTCAAACATGTAGGATAATGTAATTCTTAATAAAAATAGATTTTAAACATTAAACTCAACAAGGAACAATGTTAAATCTGTTGAACTACCTCTTGTGGATCACCTGTGAGTGTCTTTAAGTATAGATTGGAAGTTTCAGGTGTTTGTTTGTCTCTACTAAGGACTAAAAAAGTTAAAACAGGCCCTAATGGGATTTGAACCCATGACCCCTGGTTTACAAGACCAGTGCTCTAACCACTGAGCTATAGAGCCCTTGTTAGGTATGAAAATCAGCTCATTGAAAAAAACACAACACCTTGGACAGTCATAGGCGTGGAAGCCAGACTAGATGAACCAGTTACAGGAGTGTCCTGAGCTTCACAGCAGAACAGCGTTGCAGCATTCTCTTAAGCAGCTGAAGTTGACGGGAACTTGTTTTAAAATGTAGAAAACAATAATAGTTTTAACTTTAGTTATTGTTTTCACAAGTCTCTTCATTTTTCCCTCTTCCTCCCCATCTTTTCACTCCACAGTTTCAGGTGGCCCATCCAGGTGTTAATAATTTCAGGCTGAGTGGAGAAGGTAAAGAATACATCAGGATTTCAAATGACGGGTGGCTGTACCTGCAGAGGCCTCTGGACTGGTCTCGAGATAACCATTACATGATTATGGTGAGGTGGTCCTCTGTCCTCTTATTAACACGCATAAGTTATAGTTGTACATTGTATAGCAATACAATAAAATGTATTTATCTATACTTGTGTCTGTGTGTGTGTGTGACTATATCCAGGTGGAAGCGTTGGCAGATGATGAAGTTGTGGAAGGCCCAATTTATGTCACCATAAATGTGTTGGACGTCAACAACAATGCTCCATATTTCAACCAGAGTGTCTACACAGCTGTGGTTATAGAACACAGTCCAGCAGGTGTGTGTTGCATGCATAAGCAGTATTGCAGTATTTCTAATGATTCACCATGTAACAGCTGAGTTCCTGTCATTAGACTTCCCTGTTCTTGAAACCATTGGGCTGACATCTCATTGTGTGAAGAACTGAACCTAACTTTTTGGCTGTTGTTCCAGGTGTCCCATTTAGCCGTGTGTTTGCATTGGATAAGGACGACCCAGAGACCCCCAACGCTCAACTGAGCTACAGCCTGGTTAGCCAGATCCCCAACAGACTCCACACCTCCCTGTTCCAGATCAACCCTAAAACTGGAGAGATCTCCACCACAGAAGAAGGTATAACACACATGCCTGCGCACACACTAATGAGTGCACAGACATTAACCCAGACATTGGCGCGCAGAACTAGGTGCACTGCCCGTGGGAAAGTCTATAATCTGTCCATCTCTGCCTGTAATCTGGCAGTATAGTGCCACCACAAATCCAGATTACACAGCTCATCTTGTGTGCTCAAGATTAACGCTGACTGGAGGCAGATTGCCTAAATGTGTCGCGTGATGTTGATCACAGATTATTCTTGAGCGTGTGTGTGAGTGAGCAAATAAAGAAGTTTACAGAGAAAGTATGAGAGAAAGTTTGTTATCACGTTTCTCAGACAGCCTTGAGCAGCAGAGATGTTCTTCTTCCAACAATCTGTCAGAGAACATTGTTGTAATGTGAGTTTAAGTGCTGAACAATGTATGTGTGTCCTTTAACAGGGAGCCAAATGCTAAAGGCCAGCGAAGGTTTCCAGTACGGCAGAGGAGATGATCGGAGCATTGATGCTTTGAAATCAAAGTTTAACGACTACTGTCCAGAGCCAACGATCCCCCATGAACAAAACCCCTTCTTCACCTGTGTGGAGAGAGCAGGTTTGTATACAGATGTGTCCAGTATGAAGCTGCAACAATTACTTGTCTATCATAAATTAGTCAAAGTTAAGCAAAAAAATTCAGAAATTCTGTCTTCACAAATGTGAATATAATATATTTTATCCAAGGGGAAAGGGGACTGGAGCCTATCAATTGCTTTGCAGCCTTTAAAGTTGCTATTTGTAAGAAAAGTTGATTTTTGAGTCTCATTCTCAACTCGTCAGAAACTGACTATAGGACGGCTCAGCCGCCATCCCAAAGCGTCAGTTTTTGACAAGATGCGAATCAGACTCAAAAATCTACTTTTCTTACAAATAGCACCTTTAAAAATGCAAAAAAAAAAACCAGAACAATGTTTCATCACTACTTTGTCAGAAAAACACAAATGTAGTCAACCCAAAACAGGTGTGCAATTGTCATCGGATAACTGGTTGAAAATTATTACAAATGTATTAGATAATGGATCCAAGTGTCACACCCCATGCACTGGAAACACTTAAAGTTACAAAGATAAAGTGCCAGAAGTACAAATACTACAACCACCAAGTATAATAAATGAGAGAAAACTAAATTCAATGACAAATTCAGCTCTTCATTTAGGCGAAAAGGCTCAACTTGCATAGCAGTGGGTTCATAATGTCCTCACCTCTCAGAAAGGTTTAATATTTTTCTATTCCAAAGACCTTGAATGATGCTGCAGAGCCTTGGTCAGCCTGTGTATAATGCCGAACAACAGACACGTGTTTTTTGTGTCTGCTTTTTTTCTTCCATTTAAATCTTTAAAGCTTTCAGTTCATTTGACATAAACCAGACCACAGTGACACTTCAGCATGTAGACAACATGTGTGCTGCTGCAGTTTGTCAAGGAGTGTGTACTTTCTACAAGAACTTTTTACAGAGTGGTGGTTTAAACAGCCAGGAGACAGTGTTCGGTTGGTTTTCTACTGTCAGAATGAAGCAGTCTGTCTCTTAGATTGTGAGAATGTTTGAATGTTGATATTCAAAGTCGTCTATGATATGATGAGGTGACTGTCATTGGACAGCTGTTTGGATGAAACAAGACATCACCTTGGGCTCTGGGAGTCTGTGATGGCCATTTTTTTTTGTTTTTTACTATTTTCTGACATATTATAACTGAATATTTAATTCCAAACTCCCAAAAAATAATCAGCAGATTAATTGATAGCCACAGGCTGCAGAAAAGAAAACGTATGAACTAAGAATTCCACAAGAAAAGTTTGAAGAAGAATAATCTTCATCGTAAAATTATAACATTTTCTGAAGAGTTGAGTACTAATCTGCAGTGTGACCTGTGGCACACAACTGCGTTGTGTCCTTCGAAGATCTAAGAAAGTGATGAGTGATTCCAATCGAGGGATTTGTGGTGCATAAAAGTCGACAGCTGGCGTCGATGTAGAGAAACACAGACTGTAACGACTGTCAGTGATTAGTGCCGGTTGTGTGATTTATTGGGTGTTGAGTTGATGAGTTCAGCGAGGGAGAGTGGTTAAGCCATCACTAATTTCTATGATAGGGTCAAGAAGAGAAGCCTCGAACATCTCGTCCATGTGACTCAGCTTCTCAAAATTTGAGTCTTTCTGAAATGTTGCTTGTGATGTTCAACCCACTGAACTTTTCTTTTTGGCTCTAAAAGCAGCTCCATTTTTCCTCTGTGGTTTCAGAAATGAGGCGGAGGAATGTGGATCCCCTGGAGGACCCAGACTTCACCCTGATTGTGCGCGTGCAGGACCTGGGAGGAGCGTCAGAGACCGCGCTGAGTGGAAACACCGAAGTGCATATTGTCGTGCAGCAGAACCTGTGGGTCAATCCTGGACCGATAACTGTGAAAGAACACTTACGGGAAACTTACCCTCTGTTCATCGCAAAGGTGTGGTGGGATGCACATGCTAGGTGTCACAAATGCAGACACATTAAACTACAAACACACACTATACCAGTAACTGACCATCTCACTCTGGCCTCGTTCTGTCCTTTTTTTCAATCCAGGTTCAGTCTAATGAGCCCAATGCCGTCTACACGTTAGTGCAGAAAGAGCGAGAGCTGAGATTCCCCTTCCAGATCACAGAAGACGGGGAAATACAACTGACAGACGAGCTGGACAGAGAGGACAAGGACATGGTATATGTCACGTGCTTAACTCGCTCAATAAATCTCTCATTCTCACGCAGAAATAACAATTTACTTCTAAAGATTGTTCTTGTAACTGTGTTGGTTCTGTTTCAGTACATCCTGGTGGTGCGGGCAACAGATAACAGTGGAAACGAGGTGGATCCACCCATGGAGATTCATGTCATGGTGGACGATGTAAATGACAACCCTCCAGAGTGTGAAGAGGAGAGTGTATTTGAGTTGCAGGAGGGTGAGCCTGTAGGTAAGTGGTGTGTGTGATTATTACATAACTCATTCGTGGTGCATAGTTCACTACGTGTTGCCTCTTTTAGCTGGTGTATTTCTTTAACTTCCATTATCTTGCTCTGATGTCACTATTGCATCTTGTGTTTGCTTTGTATTCTGTTTTAGAGTAAAAAAGGTGGGAGAAGTATTCAAATCCTTCACTTAAAGAGTAATTTGACTAATGTTACACATTAAAGTGTGTTTACAGTTCTTGGGGAGTACTACTGCTTCCTCTGGAACCACAAAAGGCTTTATACTACTCCCAAGACCTGTAAACACATTTTAATATGTAAAAAGCCTTTAAGTAAAAATAGCAATACCACACTGTTAAAAAAACTCAAGTAAAAGTTCAACATTCAGGCTTTTACTTGAGTAAAAGTACAATAGTATCGCATCAAAATATATTTCAAGTGTAAAAAGTAAACATACACATTCTGCAGAATGACCCATTTCAGAATCATATGTATTATATTGTTTTGATATGAATGCATCACTTTAAAGCAACATTATGTAGAAATTGGCATTTCGATTTGGCGCCCCCCAAAGTTTCTGAGTGCAACACCACTGTCGTAAACACAAATCCAAGGTCAAGACACTGTACCATTAAAATTATTTTGAAGCTGTTAGTTTAAGGTAAAAAAATAACATAATGTTTCTTTGATGTAACAGCTGGTAAAGCTCAGGCTAATTGTAACTACTTAATACACTGCTGGGTAGCTACATCTATTATAATACATCATAAGTGATTAGTTGACTCCTTTATGTAAGTGATTACTTAAGAGCAACCTTTAAGAGCAACGTTTTCAACGACAACATGATCAAACACGTTGACTCAGAGCAGAAAGAGAGAAGGATTTACCTCACATACCCTGTCGTTCAGTCCGTCAAACAATCCTTACATTTTACTCCGTGATATTGTTTAATCTATTCTTTAAAAAAAAGATATATATATCTTATTTTGAATTATATATAATTATCTATTTTAATATTTTGCACCGTCCTTCTAGAACGTGTCTCAAAATATGTGCTCTGACTGATTCTGCACTACAGTTGTCCACAGTAGGATATACTGTACTCCTTACAGACTTAAGAGACCTCTGGAAGATATAAGAAACTTGTTACGTAGTTTGATCATACATTCTGGTTCTTGTGATTCCAGGCAGCGAGGTAGGGAACCTGTTGGCCCATGACGCCGATAAAGAAGGGACGTTGAATTCCCTGCTGACTTACACCATCGTGAATCCAGACGCCACACCTTTCTCCATCGACGCTGCTTCTGGAAGAATTCAGGCGTTGCGCTCATTCCAGCGCAGAGACCAGCAGGTTTATAATCTCAATGTCAGAGTCAACGACCCAGGTAGCCCACATGCTGTATGATGTAACACACCTGTAAATAGATATAAATCAGTTTCGATCCAAGTCCACTCATGACTTTTGTCTGACAGCTTTCAGCACGGAGTGTAAGGTCGTCATCAAGGTCATTGACGTCAACAATGAGCTGCCTCTGTTCGAGAAGAACGATGTAAGTATGCGGCCCAGCTGTCTCTTGTTTCTCAAGCGGTTTGGCTGGTTGTCTTCATGTTTCTCTGTGTGTCTGCGTGCAGTATGGCAGTCACACTCTAGCAGAGGACACTCCTGTGGAACACACATTGCTGAACATCACAGCAACAGACGCCGATGACCCAGACAGCGGCAGCTCCCGTATCGAGTTCCACATCTCTGCTGGCAATGATGATGGTGTTTTTGCTGTGCAAACTGACGGCAATGGCGTCGGCTATCTGGTCATAGCTAAGGTACAGTATCTCTATTCTCTACATCTTCCACACAACACACACAGATGATTTCCCTGATGATGTTCGCTGACACATGTGAGGTCCCTTATTTTTTTTTTGAGTACACAAATTAACCTCCCATGGTGTGTGTTTTGTATTTATTTGATATACTTATGTAAAGGTTTGCAACTCATTCATTATTATTTTGTAAAATATGGTAAACTAAAGATTTATTCTATAAAATGTCTGAAAATAGAGAAAATCTTCCAAACTCAAGATGTCAACAGTCTAAAACCCAACATGTAAAACTTATAAACATTTAACAGAAGAAAGCTGAAAATCCCCACATTTTAGTAGCTGGAACTAGCAAAATAATAATAATTAGATATCAAACATCTATTGTTTCATAGTCAGCCATGATAGCTGAGAGTGTAAACTAATCCTATAGCTCTTGGATCTAACTTCTTACATTTGTTTTAGAGGTGTTTTGAAATAAGAAGGTAATTTCCATTAATTATGTAGTATTGCTGCCTACTGTGACTTTAATGAAAAGGCAGAATAAGCAGAGATATTTCATTGCAACATGTAGCTCAAGATATAAGACAGAATCATGATCTTCACAGGCCTCTGCCATGACCTATAACATATTTTCTGCCTCCCTTATTCCTGATTTTCCTAACCAGCCTGCTTGTGTCCTAACAGCCTCTGGACTTTGAGACCTCTTCCACCTACAACCTCCAGATTGATGCCCGTAATCCAGAGCCCCTGATGACAGGTCTGGATTACGGCAGTGAATCCACAGCCTTCGTCTCCATTTCTGTCACTGACATAGACGAGGCTCCAGAGTTCAGTTTGGACATCCTGGAAGTGACTGTGCCTGAAAACACCACCAAGGGATCGGTGCTGCTCACTGTGGAGGCGAAGGATCCAGAGGGCAAAGACATCAGGTAAACGCACACAGATAGCTTCTCAGCACCACAATCAGAACGGCTTTAAGAACAATAGCTACTGTATACCCTTAATTTGACTTTGTTAAGCAACTAGGAAAATCCCAACTTTACTTATACAGAGCTGTTAAATTTCTCTAAGTATCAAAATCTTCCTGCAGTGTGACATGGAGGCAATTTAACATTTTTTATAAACCAAAGATTATTAAACCTAAACAGAGGTATCTTTCGGAGTGTGTTTGCCTGCCTGAGACTGGGGTTTCAGTCAGCTTTCTATTCACCCAGCACCTACCCCACCCTTAGATAAAATGTGTGTGGGGGATTGTGCACCAAAATGGCTGCAAGCTGTTTCCCAAATACAGACTTCAAAACATCATCTTTGAAAGCTAACAGAGACTGACTATATCTATGTTCTTCTGCAGTTTAAGAGCTTGACTCAAATGACTGAACACACACACATGCATACAGTAGCTTTCACAGCTTAGGAATTGTTCCATTAGATCAGCATTGGCTTGGTTTTTAACGTTACTGCTCCGTACTGGCTGCCAGTTTGGGGCTTCATCTATTAGGACTATCACGTGTACCAAAAATTGATTTGTTTTGACTGCCATTATTTCCACTGGGTCCCAATTCAGTGTCTGGTGTAGCATGAATTATCTCTAATATCTGCTCTCTATGTGTGTGTGTCTTTGTGTGTAATTACTGTTGTGCAGTTTCGAGTTGGATGGTGACACTAAGGGCTGGCTGGAGATCGATGCTGCCACAGGAGAGATCAAGACCAAAGCCGGTCTGGACAGAGAAACCCTGGAGACTTTGACGGTCACTGTCACTGCATATGAGAAGGGTGAGATTATAGACGCAAAATCACAATTTATGAGACTTTTTTGTGCTGTCGATTTGTTGTAATAAGGGTCACACAGGTTTTAAACTAATTTTAGCTTACAAGACTTTTTAGGTTTTGTGCTGAAAAAACAATGTTCACAGAAAAAAGAACATAGAAGGCACAGAAGTGGATTCAGTAACTTCTTCATGACTTTACAACCTGACAATTGTACCGTTATACAACAAAGTAAAGTTGATGCAATTAATGTTTTTAATGCTCTCTGATTTCCTTTCGAAGCAAACCGAAAGATGTCCACAGCGCAGGACCTGACTGTGAGGCTGCTGGATGTGAATGACAACGTCCCCAGACTGACAGAGACCAATGCCTTCATCTGTATGAAGAAACCCGAACCTATCATCATCAAGGCCACAGATGGAGACAGCGCCCCCTTCTCCCAGCCCTTCACCTTCGTCTTGGGTTCCGGGAAATCTCAGAACTGGGGCCTTGTCACGATTGATGGTACGTACGCTAACAAACTGTAGTGATACCAGAAGATGATGTGAAACTGATAAGCTGTACAGTTAGATATACCATTCTCCTTGTCATGCAGGTACAACAGCTAAACTGACCCTGAGGAAAAAGGCAACTGAAGATAAAACCTACAACCTCCCCATTACCATTAAAGACAATGAAGGCATGGGAGTCATGCAGTCATTTGAGGGTGAGTTGATTCTTAATAAAGGGTATGTCTGGCGGCCAATACCATTCAAAGATGGAAGACAGCACTGAATCAATGCTGACAGGATTGTCTGTGTAGCCTCTGTGCCATAGACTTCCAAACATTTATCCATCACTTTTAGCTAACCATTTCTCTGTTTATCAGTTCCACCATGTATCTAACTTTTAGCTAACAATAAAACCTGTTCAGACATTAATGTTAGGTAATTTTTTCAATATCCATTACTTTTGGGTTATTTCTAAAGGTGATTCTCTCTTAGCTAGGTCTTTTGACTGCTCTGCCATCTTGCTTACTAGCTGTCCCGCATTCTCTATGTGATTTTAAAAGTGAAAAAAAGTTAGATGTTTACAAAGACAGATTTCACAGAATTTCAAGGGACGAGATGAGAGATTGGTTGATTGGCATCGTTGATTTGTGTCTTTTCGTGGGATTTGTTGACAATCGGAAATACAGAGATTAGCCTCATCCTTAAAATTCAAATTCACATGATTGCCTCATGTCATGTTAAAGGTTTAATGTACATACGTGTTCCTCTTTAATCTCTCTGACAGTGAGAGTATGTAACTGCACAGAGCTGGGCTACTGCTACATTGCTCCACCGGAGCGTGGCGAGATTTTGGGACCGGGAGCCACCATCGGGATCCTGGCTGGCACTATGGGATTCTGCGGTAAGACCGAAAAACCTCAAGTCTGTATCTCACACATGAAGCAGTATCCATTATACTGTGCTGTTTGATTTCATTATGTATAATATTTTGTGTTGGTGGGGCTGACTCCATTTTGTTGCTACGACTGACTTCTGTTTCTTTTTTTTTTCTGTTTGTTGCAGTCCTTGCATTCATCATAGTGATCAGACGCAGTAATAAAAACAAGAAGAAAGCCAAGAATGAGGAGGATGATGCCATGATGTAGAGACTATGCACACACGCACACATGCACACACATTTTTGTACTATACTTTAATAATGCACATAATGCATCATCAACATCAACATGCCTAATCCTGGACCTTGAACCGGGTTTTTAACTCTTATTCTATTGTTATGGTTCCTTTTTAACATCTGACCAGGGACAACAGATGAAAATGAGACATTTAGGCAAACTCTGGTTCCCTTACAGTCTTTTTAAAAAAAATGTTTTTATGTTTATTTTATTCCTTGTCAAATAAAATAAATAAACCTCCACTAGCACAAAAGCAGAAGTATGGACTTAACTTTCCAGGTCTGGACGTTTAAGTCTCTCAAAAGTAGATGTACAAACACACATACACACATTTACTTTAGCTTTATTTTATGTTATTAAGAAGAGAGCGTTCAGCTTGATTAATAAGTGCAGTGCATACTTAATTAAACGGCATGTTAATCAGGAAATTATAAAGCTTGTTAACATAATTTATTTGAATTTCACTCCCAGACTCAGGTTTTTTCATTAGCAGTTTCATCATCTCACATAATTTGATTTATTTTTTCGGCCGTGAGCTTGTTTTGTTATGCTCCTCTGTTTGAATGTGATAGCTAACGGCAACAACTGGGAATATCTTTAATGTTAAGAACCATCTGAAACATAAAACAAAAAAATGTAACCAAGGATGTCACTGTTGTCAGAACGCTGTTCGTGTAACAATAACTACCGAGCACTTACTGCTCTTACAGTTTTCCAATAAAGAAAGAAGCTGGGAACCACTTTGGTTTTCATTGTGTTTGTGACTGTGTGGGTGTGTGTTCATGTCACCGCAGACGCGTGGTGCAGCAGGTGATCGGTAGCATAAAACATGAGCTTCTGCAACTCAGGTCCATACTTTTTCCCTACTCTCTCTTTCTTCTGACATTTACTCTACACTTATAGTCACTACTGTTGCACCCCTCTTTTTCTTCCCCTCCCTGCTGGTCTGTCGATGAGCACTCAAGGCCATGCTGCTCCTGCAGAGAATGATGCTCTGACTCATCTCTTCAACAGTGGGAGACAAACTGCTGATTGTTTGCAGGGCTGAAAGCAGAATGGCATGATTATGGGCCTTTATGCAGCACAAAGGCTACAGCACACTAAAAAAACACTCAGACACACATGTGAGAGTTGATGTGGAAACCACATGTGCTGCCATGACTATCCTACCGGTCCATGTGTCACGTTTTTGAGTAACTGTGTATGTTTTTGTTTGACGACCCCAGCTGTTATGTCTTAGTATGTCTAGTGTCTCTGCAGCCCACTGTCCCTAACCAATGAAAATGAGGCTCTGATGCACTTCTCTTTGGTTTTTCCGGTTTGGTTTGGTCACTCTTTCTCCCTCTTTTTCTCTTGTAGGCATCCTGCCAGTCGTTAGAAGACGGCAGCATTACATTAGCTCCTCTATTTGTCTTTTATTCAACCTACCACTATTCTTCCCGACCTGAAGTCTAATATCTAACTTCACTCAGGCAGAAATGTTTACAGACAAGGCGATGTTCAAAGTTTTATTCATGTTCACCAACTTCCATCCTCCTCCCAGAGGTTACAGCTTCAGGCAACCAAATGAAACACAGTTTCCTTGAATTTCTCTGGTTTGAACATTTGAACATTTTCGATAATGTAACAAAGTACATGATTCATCAAAACATATAACATATAACAAAGGTCTAGTTGTTTTTAGACATTGTCATGCAGAAATGTTAGGCTACACATTTTTATGTTATACAAAAAAAGGAACTAAATGCAAGACACCACAGCCAAGAACAGAAGCCGAGCTATGATAAAATAAAGCCGAATCCAAGGAACCAAAATACAGATGACAAAAAAAGGCTGGCAACAAAACAAGCATCCAAGTGAATTTACCAGGGAGACACAAGAAACATGGGCAGCGACGCAAGTAAGCCACAGGGAGCAAAATGCAGGACTGGGAAAGTGACATAGAAACGCAGACAAACTGACAAAGATTGAAGGAAAAACACAGCTTTAATACACAAGGAATAATTAAACAATGACACACAGGTGAACAGGAGAAAAGGTTGGGGAAAAAAGACAGAGACAGGAAGTTTAGAGCAAAACCTGACACATGAGGAACATGAACCTACAAAGTAAAACAGGAAATCCCTAAACCAAGAACCCCAAATAAGACAATTATATCTTTAAGATATAAACTCAGTGAAGACCTGAACAGGAGCTGTATTCACAGAGCCTTCATTCTGCTAAACAGCCTCAAGAGAAAAGAAAGCAGTTACAACAAAAGAGCTAATGGACCAATGGCCAAGTGTCAGGAGGAAGAAAACAGAATTTGTCAGATAAGAAGTTTTATTAAAAAAAAAGAACATAATATAGACAGAGAATTAAATAAAAAGATACCCTAGATAGCAGGAAAACTCATATCAGAGGCAATATTCGCAAGAAATAATCTGCTCAAGATTCATCTGAATCATCTGAATTTTACACAAACATCCTCCTGTTATTGCATTGACAGTTTAATCAACACCCATCCATGTTCAGTTAAGCATTTTATTCACTTTCCTTATCATTAATTTAATTTCTTTTAAACTGTTCAAATGGTGTGTGACCCATATGTGCCCCAGGCTGTGACAGTTTGCGATGAGTCATCAAATAATCTGCTGCAGCTCTGAAGAAGCCAAGCTATGAGCAGTGTCAAAGGCAGAGGAGTGGACTGAGCTACAGCCTCATTACGCCAAACTCAACATGGAGCCTCTCCAGTGTTTATGTCTGCACTCTCTCCTCGCCTGTATCCCGGCAACACTTTCCACAACAACAACACACACACACACACACACGTTGGTGGGAGAAGTTGAGAGGTTGAGGGACAGACGAGAAGAGGTGGAGGAAAGAAAGGGAGAGTAAACTGTGTGATGGATGATCCACCCACGTCTCTGGATATCGAAAGTCACCATCACCACGCGCGTGTACACACACACACACACACACACACACACACACACACACACACACACACACACACACTTGTTTTTGTCCTAACTGTTACCTCTGTGCACTGTGGAGCCCTTGTATCCTAATATAGACATACTAAGAGAATATGTTGACATTTAAGCATCACAATCAATGATTAGTTGATTTGACACCAGCTGGTGTTGCATTTTTTAACGGTTTATCCAAAAAGGTGTCAGAAAACCAAGATTCATTATATGTAATATACTGCATGCTCCCAAAAACAGAGTTAGAAAGTCATTCGGCCATTAATTGTTATAAAATTCACACAAAAGATGTACACATGTGGCAACTCTTTTGCTGTTTACAACATCTTTTTTCTTATTTCAACATTTGTAGTGCTTCTTTTCAGCGTACAAAGACAGCGTCAATGATACAAACAAAACACAGCAGCCACAAGAACTAAACATCTGGCTCAGATGAAAGACACATTAGTATAATGCACATAGTACATAATATATATAGCACATGACATACTCAGAGATAAGTACACTTACATAAATACACTGTGTACGTATAAATGTGAATATATCATAGCATATGTAAACATATATTTGTCATATACAAACATTCAGGCCCATTACAGTAGACAGTGATGCAACAAATAAACATCTGGAGAAAAAGAAGGGAACATTTTTAAAGAAGTAATTAAATAAACTTTTAATATAATAGGCAGTGAAAATGAACACTGTACCTCATAATCTAAAAAAAAATCAGTTCTTCAGTTTGAATCATTACAGTTTATTATTCCTTCTATCACAAAATTTTAAATGTTTTGACCAGTTCACATGTGTATGTAAAATAGCAAACATCTTTACATTTAAATCTTTATGACGATTTCACTGAGTTGCTAAGTTGCATTGTGGGTAATGTAGGCAGCAGGTTTTGAAAAGCAGTCCACTGGTCTAGCATTGCACTCCTAAAACTGTTGAACTCATTGCGGACAAATTATCAAAATCGATACAGCACACTTGGTGCCTACATTACCCACAATGCAACTTAGCCACTGAGTGACATCACTGGAGGCAATTCACCAGATTACATGCAGCTTCTTTTGGAGCCACAAAAGGCTTTATACAACTTTTTCACATATGCATTAATACTCCCCAAGGCCTGTAAACACACTTAAATGTGTAAAATTGGTGAAGTTACCCTTTAACATTGCAGTTAAAGTGCAGGGGAAGTGAACCCAACATTTTGTAGATCTCTGTGTGTTTGTTTCCAGAGATGTGACTTATAAAATTATAATTTTGTCTTCTGAAGACTAAAATGATGTACTCTGCTTTAAAACTTCACAAACTGTTGCATTGAAAACGAAACTGATCTTATTCTACGGGGTTAAAAACAAATTCATCAAATAATATTACAGTGTTCTCTAAATACTGGAAGCCTGACAAGTTTTGACTGCCCCTATAATGATGAATAACTCTAAATGAATGAGGTGTTAAGTCTCCTCGGTTGTAATAATGTTTATGTGGGATGATTTTATTACACATCCTGCGTCTTAATCCCACTGAATTCCATAAGCAAATGTCACTCAGGCTGCTTTTACGAACTTGTCCTGGAAAAACATGTGCTCTGCAGCGGAAATGAGACGTGTAACTGACCAAAATGTTATGAAGAGAAGATTATTTCCAGTAAACTGACTGGATGTCACCTATAAACCAAATACACCCACTGTTCTGGGAGCCTACAGTGTGTCAGTGTGGTGACGGTCAGAGAGAGATGTTGACTTACGGTAAAGCCTCTTTCCTCTTCTCTGTGACTCTCTGTGACATAACAGAGTAACTAGGATAAAAACAAATAGTCCTCTTAATTATAAAAGAAAAGGAATATAATTCAGACTTCATTTTTCCCCCAGGAAATGAGTAGATTTATTATACATACAGGTATTTTTGCAATTAACGGCAGGATATTATCAACAATCTTGCATCAGGGTCTTTGCCAGATTTTCCTGCCAAGGTCCTTATCTCCAGCAGACTGAGACAGTTTTCTGTTTGATTTATACTCAGATTTAAAACAGGTCCACATTGTTCTTAAAACACACAAAAAAATGTAACTGTGATAGTTAGAACTTTGTGGTTAGCCCATATCAGCTAAGTAAACAGACAAAACAATCATTTAAATCTTTGCTTTTCTTTATATTTGGGGATTTGAAACTTTATAAGACTGGTTAAAATGGATGAATTGCTGGATGAAATTGAACAATGATTTCAAAGTCACTATTATGTAACCACATAAATTATAATCCTATTCTATGGACCCCCTACATAAACTACTAAACCGAGATAAATGATTAAATATGTGCCAAGGCCCTCACAAAAAGGATAATGAAGAGACCATTAAATAAAATAGATAGTTAAAGAGTAAAATCACTTTAATTTAAATCCCCAATATTAAGCATTGAGGCTATAAACACAATATAAACATTTAATACATTGTTATAACACCATATGATGTAGTTGTAAGTAGATACAAAGAGACACATTTTGAAATGCCATGTATGTGCAATATTTGTCAGCAATTATAACACTTCTCAGAAAGACAGACACTTAGTTGTCGGTGTATTAGGTACAAATACTGTGATTAAATTAATGCAGTCTTATGCAACAGCCTGGAGGTAAATCCTTCCTTTATGAAGTTATAATGTTCAGTGTCTGATTCAAGTCTTTCACAGATGTAACTGTATGGAGGCTGCAGGCATTTCTATTATTTTGTCCACCCCATCAACAGTGGTTGACTACAGGAACTTTTAACTTTTTAACCATCTGATTGGAGGTTAAAGGAACAGCATAAAGCAATATGTATAAAACTAACAACATGTTTTGATGTATTCAGATATATTTTGTCTATTTGACACTTTGGCCTGTGTAATACTGCAGCACCACCTAGCGGCGGCCAACTGTCTCTGCCTGTCTCATGATATAACTTCATGGATCAAACATCTGTAAGTGTAGGAGGAAGTACTCTGATCATTTACTCAAGTAGAAATACTACACAGGTAAAATATTTCATTGCAGGTAAAAGTCCTGCTTTGAGAAAGTCTTTCCAGGGGAATCTTCCACCAAAGCAAAAGTACTCAGTGCAGATTAGTGCTCCCTGTGAGTGTTATGCTATCATATATCATATCATTAGTTTTTTAATAAACATGTCTCAATGTGAAAACAGCAGTATACTGTTGAAGTGGAACTTGTGACTACTTTATTAAGGGCTGTTATTGTTCCCAAAAGATCAGTCTGGCAATTGTTTCCCTGATCACTCCATCACTTATTTGTTTTTTTCATTGGTTGGTTTTTATTCATTTTCTAAGAGCTCATCATTATTCAGTTCACTGTAATTCAGGGCAAAAAAAGCAGCAAATCCTCACACTTAAGAAGCTGAAACAAGGAGATGTACTTCAACAACCAATCAACTATCAAAAGTCATTGATTTTTGACTAGTACTTGAGTAAAAGTCGTAAAGTATCCAATATTAAATGTACTTAAGTATCAAAAGTACAAGTAAAAGTAAAATATTTTATGTTTATACTTTATGCTGTGGGTTGACTAATTATTGGCCTGGCTGATTATTGAATCCAATAATCATAATGTTTCTGATTATCAGAATCAGTGTGTTTGTTTAATCGATTGTGGATAAAAGAAATTAATTTCTAAATGTACTACTTTGGCTCTGATGCAGCAGGTAAAAGTATTAGTAGTATAAAGTGGCAGAGGGACCTCAAAATTGTACTTAAGTTCAGTACTCAAGTAGATGTACTTAGGTACATTCTGTCACTGCTCAAGTACGACTTTTGGGTACTTTTCACAACAACGAGAATGCGTCATATTTAAAAGCCCTTGATATATTCTCCATCTCACTCTGAAAATTTGTATTAACTAAAGCTGTGAAGTGAAAGGTACAATTTATCTCCATATAAAATGAAAAAAACTCAGGAAAAGTACCTAAAAATTGTACTCAAGTACTTGACCACAGTTTCAGTGACAGTCACATTCGCAACCTGAGACACGCTGACCTTCCAGCTGATTGTAGGTTAGAGGGACGTCCTGCTGCATTCAGGGGTGTGGCAGTGTGCACTGCTTGTGTCAGCCAAAACACACAACAACAGGAGGCAGTGGTGTGTATTCAGTGTTTTATTAAACCATTCCATATACAAAACTTAACCCACATAAGTTACAATTTATACATACGACTGTAGATAAAGACGTGTAACATACGGCTAAAGCTGAATAAATAACCTTTAATATTCAAACAGCTTCTTTCAAATTTACATTCCACTCATTCGTTTGGGCTTAAATACACTTGAACACAAAACCAAGAGCCTGCGTATAGTGTTTAACTGGAGAGTGTCATGAATAATAAAATCATAAACTGTTAGCCACAATGCTAACGATAGGTCAGAAAAACAAGCAAGGATTTTAACACATGTCCCTTTTAACCCCACAAACCTTGAAACAGAACTACAAATCTTCATTTTATCCAACTCCAATGTCTGTTGATTCAACCTCATCACAGCTGTGACATCTGGTTACAGCTGTGATGGGGTTGAATCAACAGACATCATTATACCACAATAATAAAGTCATAGTGTCACAGAAAAGCCAGGTACAGATCAGTCTACCTTTAGTTGTGCACAGCGCAAGTCTTTCAGGAGTTCATGACTTGTTAGACTGAGCAGTCTGTAAATATTTGTGTTCCCAACATGTTTGGATTGTGAGCTTTTAAAATGAAGAAATGTTGATTATTCCAATTGTTTCATTTGAGGAATTTTAGAGGATTGAAGTTAAAAGTATCCAGAAAAAAGAACAGTTAAAATATTGTGTAACAGGTTTATTTTTCCCTCTCTTCTCTACAATATAATCTTGTGAACCCTGAGATTTATCTTGGGACTCACACAGGATGGGAACCACTACACTATGAGCTTAAAGTGTCAACTGTTAACTTTAAGTTTAAGTGTTTACATCCACATCAGATGTTCACGAGGGGTGTAAATCACCAGTTTAAACACGTTACGATATGATATCAATTCCTTGGACAATGATTCGATATTTGCTGATATCACAAAGTCTGCCACAAAACGATAAGACAAAATCATCTGGACATTTAACAATCAGTTAACTACAGTAGAAGCTGCTACTTCTTTATTTTCTAATTGTGGCCATAAAGAGAAAAAAAAAATGTTGTAAAGAAAGTTTACTTCGAATTGACTCCTCTAGCACAGATAAAACATGGCTAAACAACAAGAAATTTAAAAGATAGCATAAAATTCAGCTCAAAATTAACCGTCAAGTAGACAAAGCAAGGAGGGGCACTTGGAGAGATGTGCAAGGGAAATTTTAAAATAAAGGCACATCTTTAAAATTATGATATTGATCGATGTTTTCACTTTCCATAATTGATCAACCCTAATGTTCAACAAACGTGGATGCAAACACCTTAAAGCTCAAAGTCAACACTTCAACCTGATGCTGGAGTAAACATCAACATCCAAGAACTCACAGTCTGCAGAACAAAACGTGTATATTTGAACAGTACTAAGAATATCTCATATGATGGCACACACAAAGAAATAAAAACAAACGGATGCGACAGTCCTGTGGTAACATCAGCCTCACAGATGCAGAAGTCTGTGCATCTGATTAACAAAACCCCACAGCAGAGAAAGATAGTGCAGAGTTATAATGGCACAGCCCAGTTAGAGTCCATATCAGGAGAGCAGGTCGAGTCAGTGCTGCATCAACAAAGGCCTCTTTACTTGTAAAGTCCCAACCTTCGCCCTCTTTGGAATTTCTTTCATTTCAACCCCGCTGAGGCTTTCAGCGGACGAGGAGGTTGAATCTTTTGGCACAAGAATCAGTTTGTAACAGCACGCAGAGAAGTGTGTATGAAACAGTTGACAGAGGTTACTGGCAGCATAAATAACATGTTGTGTTATATAAGAGACGATCCAGTGTTTAACAAGGATCTTCTCACTTCATAAAGACCTGGATCTTGTTTTGCGCTTCACAAATTCTTTAGATAAATAGAGTTAAAACAATCCATTGAGACTGCTGGACAGATAATTTCTTGACATGGCCTGTTTGTCCGCAGAGTGTGCTTGTGTGTAGTCCTACAGTACAGTTACACAAGTGTGCATGTGTGTACTCCGCAGCGTAACATCAGTGAATGGCTTTTGTGCAGCTCAGGACTGCCCTTCCGGTCTCTGTGCTCCGATCACATGAGGGTTGAACTGAGAAATGATGATGGTGATGTCATCACGGTACATGCGAGCCAGCTCCTCGGGCAGCGACAGCATTTTCGACAGCCTCTCGTGGTCAACCGTGCCGAACTCGTTGTTCCCCACCGCGTGGCGCATCAGGTGGGTTGCCGAGTTCTGATCCTCAAAAGCTGAAGATACGCGAGCCTTTCTCTCTTCCAGCAGCCCCTGCATCTGTCCCAGGGTGACCCTGTAGCCCCCGACTGTGAGGGGCTGGCGCTGGTGCATCCCTGTCAAATACTCCCCAACAATGCGAACCACTTCCTGTCTGTGGAGGGTCTCCCAGAGGCCGTCAGAGCCAATCACCTGCAGGGACAGACAGACATCAGATAAGCTAAGTCACTCACGTAGTGACTGAAGTTGTCATGGCCACAGTGAGATCAGCAAATGAGATTTACTGAAAAAACACTGCAACTAGGAACGATTATGCAAAACTATGTTCTTCACAAACACAACTTTTGTCTTCAGGTCACAGAGTTCTCATTTCAAACCAACGCTCTGTTTCCAAAGAGAATGCTTCTTTTTCTAGAAAACCATCTTCGTTGAGCATAACGGTACAGACACCAGCATGAAGAGCACAACTATCAGCCAAGAGTTTCATTTTGTAATTTGGCCAGATCTCAGATTTAATTTGCTTTGCCATCAGCCAGTGCACTTAACGTTTCCCATCTAAGAGTGAGAAGCCAGATCTATAATGTGTCCCAATATCCTTCTAGCAGTTTGCAGAGGGGAGAAATCTCCTCCTCTGATTTGCCGCCTGAATTTTGATTAAATCAGCGTATTAAACATGTCTGAGTTGTACAAATTTACGGCAGATTTTACCCTTTGATGAAACAGCTGTCATCGCACAGCTTTACAGGTGAGATTAAGAATGGGGAATATATACAGAGCTTTTTCTGTTGGATTACATGATATATTGATGAAGTTCTCATCAACTGTCATTCAAGAAGTGGTTCAACTTTGTTTAGTCAGCACTGAGTTTGAAAGGAAGACTGAAATTAAAGATGCTGCTACTTTCTACTGTCCTGTTTTCCGGCGTGTTTGTGACATTGAGCGTTAACACAAAACAGAATTATTAGAGTAAAATACAGAAAAAAACTTGTCTACTGGCAATAGGACAGGAGTCAATTGCCCTACTTTGGCAGGTTTACACACGTTGAAAACATCTGTATAAAAAGTTGTTTCAGTGATGAAACTGTGCCTCCTTTCTCACCATGAAGCGATCCTGTGGCCTCAGTTTGTGGTACGTGATCTCAGGCTCGGCGGTCAGGTAGGGCGGTGTGTGATAGTTTGGAGGGATAAACTTGGTGTGTTCGTTTTCATGGAGCTGATCAGGACCGGACTCCAACACACGCTTCTGCAGTTCAATACTCCATTTGAACTTCACATCGCCAAATGCACGGAAAGGCATGAGGAGGCCAAGCAACCGGTCCTGACAAAGAAGATGACAGAAGGAGACTTTTGTTTAAATAAATGCCTTCACAACAGTCACACAGAGCAAATTAGTAGAAGTAGTACCTGTCGTATGACCGTCTTCCTCTCTGATGGAGGGTGTTCGCCCCGTATCCGAGCCATCTCCTCATCATTCTGCGCGCTATGGTCATTAGAGAGTGTGTGAGCGCTGAATGAACCATCCTCCTCCTGCACCCCCAAAACTGCCCGAGCATCTCCTGAATTGGCAATAAACCTTTAGTAAGAGAGAAGAAGAAGCAAGGCTGAAATTAGTGTCTTATGTAACACTTTGATACAATGATAGGAATGTGTGTGCATGTTTTTATTCTCCGTACAGGTCTGATCCATCGATATGAGCCACGCAGGCCGTTGCTCCTGAAAAGGCCACTCTCAGGACCCAGTAGTGCAGAAAAGCGTTCGGGTCTCCGACCTGCAAGGCAAAACAGCACTGTGAGCCCCCAGACAGGACACATGGTTTAGATTACATGGAAAGGCAAGGACACCTGAGCTCCTCTTAAATCCATAAAAGTTTAAATTTGGATGCTCCCATTTTTTGCACTGCTGCCATGAGGCAAAGGTGATATTCAATATGTATCCTAATGAGCGACACAGCAAAGTCCTGCACTCAGAACAAATTTAATGACTTGCGATGATTTGATTCAGACTTAAATGACTGAGAGTCAGTAACAACAGTGATGCTTGAATTTATGCCTGATGATTATCTAGTTGTTGACTGTTACTGTTACACGTACATGTATATAAACTGCATGCCATGACATATGTGATGCATAGTCACAGTGCACTGCCTTGTGCTAAAGAACACTGCACTGGTTTCCTGTGTGTCAAAGGATAGATTTTAATCACATTACTGACCTATAAAGAACTAAATGGTCTCAGGCCTAAATACATCTCTGATTTATGTTACGAAGCATCCAGACCTCTCCGGTGATCTGGTACAGGTTTACTCAGTGTTCCCAGGATCAAAACAAAGCAAGGTGAAGCAGCTCTTTGTTTGAATGCTCCCCACCAAAAATACCTGATGTCTGCTAAAACTGTCTGCTCATTTATATCAGGGCTTAAACATTACTGTTTACTGTGGCTTGCCTTGCCGCCTGCAGCCTTTTCTCAAGCAAAGCTCTTTTCCTTGTTGTAATAATCAACCACATACCGAGAAGAAAGAACACAAGCTGCCTGGGCTGTGCCCGCTGCATAATGAGTGTGTGGTTAAGCAAGACAGAGCAGTTTGTATTTGTTGTCAGCTGGGTAGCAATGAACAGTACAGGTCACAGTGTGTCATTTAATAAATGCAGCAGCTTCTCCAGAGTCAAGATCAGTCTCCCTTGTTGTTACCCCAACTGCTGGAAAAGTGAAAGCAGTCACCCCTGAAGCCCAGTGGCTAATACCGCCGCCTACATAAAGATAACTGTATGTGGCGGAAGTTCTGGGTATATTAAATCACTGGTTATGTACAGGTTCAATGGCACTATACAAAAGAGGAAACAAGGCTTTAGTCAAGTGGCAGAGTAAGCCCTGTAAACTTAATTTACATGGATTTTACATTAACTAGTGTTGGTCGAAATGTAAAACAGGTAGACCAATGCTTGACCATATAAGCCCCAGAGCTCTGACTTTAGTTTATTAAATTAAATTAAATATCCAGCAAAAGTCAAAGATACCCACACTTTGACTTAAGATTTGACTCTGATGGGCTGACTGTTGTTCAATAGCCTACTTCACTATGAGCTTTTGCTGATTAAGTCCTTGAATGCATTCTTTAATCTGCAAAAATGGACTGATGTAAAAGTTCTGCTACAGCTCAGCAAAGTTTAATAGAGATGGATGTTTAAGGGTCTCTCTTCTAGAAGAACCAGCAGCACATGAAAAAAGCAGTCAGTTCCCACCTGAGCCTCCAGGGAGATGTCATTGTCCAGCCTCTTGAAAGCATTCAGCAATGCCTCGCGTGTGTCTGGAACTTCGCCTGGGCTGAAAACGGAGACAGAGCAATCTGTGAGCAGCAGATAGAGAGAAAGCCAGAGGTCGACAACGGAGACCGACAACAGCACTATTGGCAAAACAACAGACGGGCCAGTGTTGGTGTGGGAGTGTTGCTACAAGGTACAAATGAAATAAGAAACTAGGAAGTCCAGTTTGAGATGTTAGAAGAAGCCAAGAAACTGGACAGCAATTTATAACTGTTTGAAAAAGGACTGTGCAGAATTTTCTTAATGGTTTTGTGTAAATGGACAAAATTAATCAGTACAGATATTTTGATGCATCCTCTGCTTTGTTTCCCAGGTCTCACCTGGTGAGATCTATTAACTCCTGCCAGTAGGTTCGGAGACTGTTGAAGTAGAGATTCTGAGCCTCCCTGCTGAAGTAGTCATTGGGGTGTTTGTGCCACTGCAGGATGGGACTGAGGGCCCTGCCGGCATCCACCGCTGCTTCGAGCTCACACAGTGTGTTGTGGGGCAGCAGAGACACTGCGATGTAGTAAAACAGCCTCTCACTCAGCGCCTGGCAGAGATGAGGAGAGGTGGAAACTTAAACAGGAGAAAATAATGGCAAGGCTACAGGGTTTAGCTAGAATAAAGATATATAATCCTTGGATCAAAAATGTTCCCAAATTAACTACATACATATTGTATTTTAATCTGTATAAATTACAAACCTGCTTGCTGTTCATACTGTATAACACACAACCTGACCGAGTCTATAGAATATATTATGTGCACACATACATATACATATGATATGTACATATCATAGTTGCACATTACTCACATATCACTGGGCATTTGTTCTTACTGTTTATATGTATATCGCTTTTTTGGGGGGTATAAATCCAAGTCACATACCTTCCTACAGGTGCAACAATTAGTCCCTTAAGCTGAAACAAATCCAGTTGCCTACGATACAGCACCTAGAATTAGTCCCTTACGCGATTAGTTGATCAAAAGAAAAATGAAAGCCAACTATTTTGATAATCAGTCATTTTTCAAGCAAAAATGCCAAATATTTGCTGACCCCAGCTTCTTAAATGTAAGGATTTACCCCTTTTCTTTGTCATTTATGATAGTAAAGGAAGACTTGTTGGATTTTGGACAGGTGGTTGGACAAAAGAAGCAATTTGAAGACGTCACTTTGGGCTCTGGGAAATTGTGATGAGCATTTCTTTGACAAAATGTTTGGAAAATGATTGGATGGAAATTAACTACGATCAACTTATCCTGAGTGTTATTATCCTGATATTCAATAAAATCTTATATCCTATTACCTTGATTTAAAATTTTGTTGTACTGGTATTACCTGTGTGCAATGACTGTTAAGTTGATCTAATTGAATCTAACTACTGACAGATGAGCAGTTTACCAGAGGTTTACAGCCTAGAACTTTACAAAGCATGTTGCATTCAGATTTAGATTACAAATTACAACATCATGTTATTTCCTTTCACTTGACCAATTCGGATCAAAGCTCTATTTGACGAAGTAACCCTGTTATCTGTCACTCAAATAATGAAAATAAACACTTACAATTCAATTTTGGAAACATAGTGCTGATAAACAGAGCACTGACACAGTATTAAGTAAATATTACACACCTTATAAAGGGCTTAAGACAAAGTTATCTTGTTGGATTTGAAATGTCTGAGTTTAAACGTCCAATTTTGAAAGTATAGTGTCAGCTTTACCTGTGCACAGGCACAGCCAGCATGGCCATCAAACACACCCAGCAGCATTCCTCTTGTCTGCAGGCATGTAGCTGCACTTCGCCGGTCTTCTATAGGAGCATTGGCTGGCAGCTGATTACTCTCAAAACCCATCACCGATGACACATTCTTCCCATCAAACTCCGGCACCTAAAACCACAATATGTAGAAATGGTCAGATGAAAACTTAAAAATAACAAAGGCGAGATGTGTTTTCTGTACGCATGAATGACCACACAAACCTTGAAGCTGTACTCGTTGGCTTTTAGGATAGAGTTGACCTGCGGCGGTGTGAGGATGTAGCTGCGGAGCACTGAGGTTGTCTGGTAGCTTCTTGAGTGCTGATGGCTCTGCCACATACAAGAGGGCCGTCTTGAGGCAGGTCGGTGCGTAATGGGGCCAAGCTGGGACTTGTGTTGTTGGCATGGTAACAGACTGGAGGCCAAGACCTTGGTGCGGGGCAAACCCCTGAGCAGCTGAGATGTCACAGGCATGGCTGAGGGTGCACTGCAGATACAAAGAGGTCAGAGGCTAAGCAGTCAGAAAGGCAACAGCTGGTTGTGCTTTTATCACGATGCATTCATCTGAAGATAACAGAGTGTACTCTTTATGCACCATTAAGCAAACAATGTGAAAACAGAACGAGATTATGTTGTGAGGTTTAGAAACTAGGACAGGCTGACTGAAGCAGGACCTTAAATTAATACCTCAATAACCAACCGACCACACTGGCCAGTAATGGTTGGCATTTAACCGTAACGTGTTAATGTTTATTTACAGTCCAATCTTTGGTAATTGCCCTTTTAAAAATTCCTTCCAGCCTCACATGGGGTATTTTGGAGCCTTTTTCAAAAATACAGCAACAGACTGACTTTTGGTTTCAGGACTGTTCACTTTTTGACCTGAAGTCTCTAGAAAATATGTTTAAACAGATAGCACCACGTACACGGCTCCAGGGTCGATCAATTAATACTCTGTCAGCATAGAAATACCCACTATAGATACAGCAACACGGTTATCATCAAATCAGCCAATAACTGCAGAGGAAATACTTAGCAGCATTAGGGAAATGAATAATTCTAAGACACCAGGGCCTGACGGGCTGCCATCTGAATTTTACAAAAAATTTTCCACTCAACTAGCCCCGTTATTATTAGATATGTTTAATCATTCCCTGTCTATAGGAACTTTACCAAAAACTTTAACAGAGGCAACTATTTCCGTTATTCTTAAGAAGGATAAGAACCCTGCTGAATGTAGTTCCTATCGCCCAATATCACTTTTAAATGTAGATGTGAAAATACTAGCAAAAATTTTGGCAAAAAGATTGGAAACATGTCTCCCTTCAATAATCTCTGAAGACCAAACTGGCTTCATCAGAGCTCGTCAGTTATCCTCAAATGTTAGACGGCTATTAAATATTATCTCTTCTCCGTCCAATGAAATAAAGCCTGAAATAGTGCTCTCATTGGACGCGGAGAAAGCTTTTGACAGGGTGGAATGGGGGTACTTATTTAGAGCACTAGAAAAATTTGGATTCGGAGAAAACTTTATTGCATGGATACGCCTTCTTTATAAATCACCTCTTGCCCGTGTTAACACAAATAGGCAATATTCATCATATTTCCCCTTGTCCCGTGGTACCCGTCAAGGCTGTCCGCTGTCGCCGTTACTTTTTGCTCTTGCTATTGAGCCGCTTGCCATACGGTTGAGATCTTCTGCACATCTGCAAGGTGTTAAACGGGAAGGCATTGAGCACCGTGTTTCCCTGTATGCAGATGATCTATTAATTTACATAACAGATCCTGTTACATGTGCCAATAATTTATTACAGATACTAGATGATTTTGGTGCATTTTCAGGTTACAAAATCAACCTCCAAAAAACTGTCTGTTTTCCAATTAACTCCAAAGCCAAAACACTTACGCAGGGACAAATTCCTTTTAATTTTTCTCCAGAAAGTTTTCAATATCTAGGGATCAACATCACCCACTCTTTTAAGGGCTTGCATAAAAATAACATTGACAAATTAATAAATAAAGTCAAAACTGACCTACAGAAGTGGTCCAAGTTGCCGTTGTCATTAGCAGGCAGGGTGCAATGCATAAAGATGAATATCTTGCCGAGATTTTTGTTTTTTTTTCCAGTGTTTACCTCTCTTCCTGACAAAAACATTCTTTAAAAAACTTGATCAAGTTATTCTTTCATTTGTGTGGGCGGGTAAGGTAGCCAGGATTAATAAAAGCACCCTACAGACAGCAAGGCAGGAGGGTGGGCTGGGCCTACCTAACTTTATGTTATACTACTGGGCAGCAAATATACAAAAGATACTCAGCTGGTGGTATGAAAGTGAGTTGGACTGGTGTAAAATGGAGTCCCTCTCCTGCCATACCTCTTCACTTGTGGCTCTGACATGCTCCCCTTTGCCACTTTCAGTTTCAAATTATACCTCAAATCCTGTAATCTTGTCAACTTTGAAAATATGGACACAGTTTTGCAAACATCTCAAGCTAAAAAATCTTGTCCTCCTAGGTCCGTTATGCAATAATCATATTTTTTTACCTTCTAAACTTGACTCCACATTTACACTTTGGAAGGAGAAAGGTATTATATCATTCCGAGACCTGTTTTTAAATGGTACATTTGTTGATTTTGAGAGTCTGTCCCAGAAGCATGACTTGCCCCGGACCAACTTCTTTCGCTACCTCCAGGTTCGCAGTTTTATTAAAGATCATTGCAGTACATTTCCACGTTTACCAGCAGATTTACCTAAAATTCTTGACAAACCAGAAACTTGGATAAAAATGACATCAAAGCTGTACACAGGTATTCTCCAGGCTAACCCCTCTCCACAGATCACGGCAAAACAGGGGTGGGAAAAAGAGCTAGGAATCCAACTCCAGGATCCTTGGTGGGAGAGAGCCAAATTACAAGTGAACAGCTCCTCATCCTGTGCCCGTCTTAACTTAATACAATTCAAAGTACTGCATAGAATGCATTTCAGCAAAGCAAAACTAGCAAAGATTTTCCCTGGCAGTAGTGAAGCTTGCAATAGATGTGCCTTTGTCCCAGCTGACTTAGCCCATACTTTCTGGTCATGCTCGAAGCTAACAGGGCTCTGGAAGAGCTTTTTCAAGATCATGTCAGAGGTTCTAGGTGTAGCTATCACTCCCTGTCCGCTCATTGCTATTTTTGGTGTTCCCTCAAATTATTCAGAATTCAGTAAGCAGACGTTAAATGTTTTAACATTTGCCTCTCTGATTGTCCGCAGGCGTATCCTTCTACACTGGAAGTTGCCTAAACCCCCAGCAGAACAATCTTGGCAGACTGACCTAATGTCATTCCTTAAATTAGAAAAAATAAAATTTTCACTCCGAGGGTCAACTGAGAAATTCTATACTACATGGCAGCCTCTTATCTCATATTTCGATAATGTAGCTACAACATCTACGGTGTAGGAGTGAATAACACATTCTGTTTTTCTGTCCAGCTGTGCTCTTAGATCAATATGACTGTACAAATGTAAGGTGGTTGATGAGATACTCTGTTTGAAAAAGAAGACCAACTGGGGTGGGGGGGTGGGATAATGTTTTGTATGTTTTCTACTTGTTCATTTGTTTGTATGTTTGTTTATTTGAAAAAAATCACGCATCTATTTGTAAAGGTCATGTAACATGATGTGAAGTGTTTCAATAAACAGATTTATAAAAAAAAAAAAAATTAATACTCTGTCAAATCTATATATTATAGAGCCAACTCTATAGTAAGTAGTGTTAACACTAAGTTTAAACTTTCACATTAATTAATGGTTTTTATTATACTCGCACTTTCTAACTTTATTTTGTAAAAAAAAAAGGTTATCGCAATTTCTTGGTGTGGGTGGGGGGACATTATTTAACTTTTGGGATTAAAAATTGGATTTATCTTCACTCCCGTTTATCAACCTGACTGCAGCAGCAATCCCGGTGGTGACCTCCATTGCAAGATGTTTATATTGGAGTTAGAGGGGAAATTTATTTTCATTCATAAAGACATTACAGACAAGGACATTATGTTCTGGACACAGTGTTTGGGAGGTTGAGCTCCATTCAATCCTAGCTGCTCAGTGGCGCATGAAGCCAAAATGGCTCGACTTTCCGGCTATAAAATTACCCAGATCTTTTGTTTTGTGTGGCCAATAGAGCATGCGCACTAGAGACTTCCGCCGACCGACTTCTGGCTAACTTCCAGTTTAGTGCACGGCTAACTCAATAGGGGTAAAAAAAATATTAAATCTTGCAGCTCTTCTAGACTTTCCCGATTTTATTGGGCTGCATGGCTTAATTTATGATAGTCAAAGGAGGGGGTTGTGATGCTCAAACAAAATTATCCACCGTTATACAGCTGCTTCTTTCACAATGTTAGCTGATGGGAAAAAGTATTTTTGGACCACAGTGCGTCACTTGAAATTGTAATTACACAGTTTGGCAACTATGAAAATTGGCTTCAAAGCCTGCTGCGCTTCCTGGGGGCTTGATTACAGAGACGAGAGGGGGGAAAGAAGAGAGAGAAACTGAGTCTCTGGTGAGTGCTGAGGTCACTGAGAGTTGACCCTTGGTGTGTGCCGTTGCTTGCTATCAATAGCTTAGGGGTAATTTGGCTGTTTGTTGACCGCACCATTAAACAACCAACAGTGCTATTAAAAAATAAATGTGATGTGACTTAGGCTCAAATGTTCACAGACAAGGTCATGTTTTAAAGTTTTATTCATGACAAGTTTATTCTCATTTGCTGATTTCCCTTAAGTAGGCATGGGCAACCAAATGAAACACACCGTTAGCTTGAGCTTGGTTTGAACATTGTTTAAAACATCTGGATTAATGCAAGTGCACAAATAAAAAAAAATATATAACAAAAGGTCTCAGACATTTTAATGCAGAAGTTCTACATATTGTATCTTTCAAGGAAGGAAAAACATTTACCCGAAACATTTACATAATATGTTAATAAATTAAAATTTAAATGTATTATTTGGTGCAGCTGATGAGAGAGTTAGGCTCACCAGTGCAACCAGTGCTAAAAGTTATTCTGCAGCCCTGACGTGCTGGCTCATGTCCTGGCGTTTGGCTTGAGCTGCAGCCCTGCTCTCAGCTTTAGCCCAGCTAATAATAGCTTGAGCAAGAATCCCAGGCCTGACATTTAGATCTTGAGAAATGTTCTGTCCGGTCATGACCCAGTGAACTGCGTTCTGGCTGCGTGTCTCCATATAACCTTTCCTCGTTGCGTAACATAAGTAAGTGCATCTCAGCCAGTCATGAAGATGCAGCAGCAGCAGCAGCAGCAGCTCAGGTGAAAATCTACGCTGCTAAAACATGTCAGTGAAAATGTCCAACAAGGCTGTGTTGAAGTAAGCTGGTCAGCCAAACATCCTCCCAAAGTCAAACTGGGTATGAGTCAGAGGGCCCGTCCCAGCTCTGAGCTCTACAAGAAAGTTGCCATGTTTGTTGACATCACTAGCCTCTCTCTCTCCTAGCTAGCTGCAAAGCAAGTCTACAAAAACGTAAGAGCAGTTAGCGGGACTTACGACACAGAATATCAGTCTCAGAGCCGAAACAGTGCCAAGATATGACATTAACAGATAATGTTAGTTATATAATGAGCACAGTAATCGTCAGTCAGCCAGGCAAAGCAGCCAAAGTCTTGCTAATGACCACCAGCTAGTGGTGCCTGGGTTACACCCATCAACTACCGTCAAACTGGATGCCGCCTGCTCGTGTAAGACATGACGGCACCAGCTGAAAACCTCTTGATTTAACTGTCGGAGAGTGTGAATGCAGAGCAAAATCCCGACTCACCTTAACCGGTGGATGTGAAGAAGTTATTGAAGTTCATAGCTGAGCACCGACCCCTCCGGGCTCTATCATTCTGGAGCGCCTCACCGCAGAGTGAGCGCTGATTGGCTGAGCTCTGACAGCCGCGATGACGTCACGTGAACTCCACACGCACGACAGGGGCCTTTTAAAAATCAGAGAGGTGAGCTCCAGCTTATATTATCCCACAGGCACATGTTGATGAAGATACAGAGGTAAATGTTAACGTGACAACCTCTCCCTGTAATCTGAAACATTAAGATACATCTCATTTACTGTAATCAATCACAAACACTTGCACTTCTAAATAATGACTAAGCTGGGCAAACAATCCACTTTTGGTAGTAGGACATGTTTGTGTACGTTCTTGCAGAAACAACGAATAGCTGTGAAGGCGGGACAAAGGAGAAGAAAATCTATAGTTTTAACGCTGTGGTGCTTTTCAGATGTAAAAGCCGAGAAAGATGCTGGCTTCCTTTCAAAGCCTGTCTTTCTGTTTCAAGCTGACTTGACTCAAACTAAACTCTCTTTTATATATCTATAATTCTATATGAGTGCTGATTCAAGAGTCGTAGAGAGAAAAAATGTATGAAATCCAAACTTTTTAAAAAAAAAATTCCAATGTTCATCTTAGTTTTACCGAATATAAGTAACCTTGAATACCAGAACAATTAAAACCCAAATGACAAAACAACTTCAACATTGTCACATTGTAAGTAACCCACATTATAAGGCCAGTGATCAACACATAACACATTTTAAGGCAGCAGCAGTGCACATCATAGTGCCTTTACTGGAGGTTTAAGGGGGGTTGTACTTGGTTTGTGCCAATATGAGTGGCCATCGGAGCCCCTGTTTCCCAAATTTCTTATGGGGGCCCCAAACATTTGCCTGGTTTGCTTCTCCTGACAGTGCACCTCTGTATCTTGATATAAGAAAAACAATCAAGTAATTTTTACTGCATAAAATAACCCGATAGGAATGTCTGACTACTCTATAAAACATAAAAAGATATGCAAAAATCATAAAAATACAGTGCTGAAATAAAACTCTTGGTCAGTGTTTTGCAACATTTCCCACAATGGATTAACATATCCAGAAATGCTATAATGGCAAAGCCTCTGATGTTTGACAAATGTATATAGCCTTCACACACATCAACTTTCTCTTTACGTTAATTTAAATTTGCTTAATATCATATTACATTTTGAGAGGCAACTGTGTGTTATTAAAATGACCTCAAAACAAAACAATACCCAAAACAATACTGTAAAAACACATATCAAAATATTTTAATCAATAAAAACATCAACATCTTTACAAAAATTATGATATTTACATCATGAAACAGCAGTGAAAATACTGTAAATGCAAAGGAAAGTACAAAAAAGAGCTGCAAAAGCTGCGAAACAGTAAACATTTTGTCAGGAAACAACACTGACACTACCAACTACTTAGCGGGAAATTTCATATCAGAAATCTTTCATCCACCAGAGTCTTGTTGACAAGGTTCTTCCTTCCGAAAGTGTTGCGGATCAAGCGGAATATCTGTAATGAATGAGACAGTTTCCGTTAATGTCCTTTCTAGGACATTGAAGGCAACATAATGTATACACACCAATTACTGACCATTTGCTGTACGTATGTAAGCACGGCTGCAAGCACAAAACTCTGAGATCCAAGGTCGACGACACAGAAGAACAAAGTATCAAAGATCAGCAGCGTGGCCTCATTTCCATAAAACAGCACATCACTGAAGGAGTGGGCCTCGTCTGCAGTGAGAAAAGCAAACAGACGTTAAACACACACACAAATACTGTCCATACATGACCAATAGAAATGTACAGCCTGTCTGGGCCAGGAGGTAGTTACCATTGTAGAAGATGCTTTTTTCACTGGGTTCAAGGAACTCCATCCCTATGACCCTCTCAAACATCAGCTTGTCCTTCACTATATAGTCCATGTCAGGGTGAGCCTGAAGAGAATAACGCAACATGAGAGACAGAAAAAGCTTGTCTGTACAAAATCAGGTCAATGTATGCATATACAATCAGGTCAAATTGAACTCTGCTGGGTTCAGTTTACTTGTGTGCGCTCATTTGCGCTTACATGGTCTATCATGGATCCCAGGAAGTGGTTCATGGTGTGGTAGCCTCTGGCGTTCTGCTCAAACTGGTTACCCGAGCTTGCATCCATCAGCCGCGAAGGCCCGCTCCTCTGGAGCAGAGGGTGACAAGCAACCATTCAAATCAAACATTTAAGTTGGATTTTTTTTTCTTGGTTGTATATTTTAAAGCTCAATTAAAAACGCAACAGAGAGAGAGTACACACCCTGCTGATCGGCTCGCGTATCCTGTCATACTGCGACCGCAGACGGTTGGTAAGAGACACCTGGAAGGTCTGGGTATCTGTGTTGGGAAGTAGACCTCTCTGACCACACAGGGACTCCTTGAGACAGGAAAAGACAGAGAGAAATAAGATGGATGTAATGTGAAATCAATCTGCTACAACCACTAACACAACATGTTGTCTGTCGTTGTACGTACACTTTCTCTCTTCATGTTGTTGTTCATTTCCTCCATGTTTGTATCTGCATGTCCGTGTACTGAACGGCCATGGATGTAGTAGCCAAAACAACGGTGAGATAACAGCAGCATAGAAATCTGTACACGGACACAGACAAAATAGTCTTGTATATAAAACATCCCAAACAGATAAACTGTTTAAAATAGAATACGCACAATTCTACTTACGTTACTGATGGAGCAGAGATCTACGAACTGACGGATTTTGTCCTCCACAAAGTGCTCGTGAAACACAGTGAAGTAAATCACCTGTAGGGATAAATAATAAATCTTCACACACCTATTGAATATTTGTCTCATCTTTTAAGGAAGACAGGAAAAGGCTAGAAGTCAAAGGAAAATAAAAAATAAAAATGAACAATGGCAGTTTTACCTGGAGTAGTCCGATGCAGAGCCACAGTGCGGCTGCCACACCGTAGCGCAGGATCAGGCTGTATGAAGGGGTGTATGCCTGTGAGGAGCGCTCTAAAGTTGGCCATGGGTCCCTCAAGGCCAGATTAGAGAAACCCAGCACCTGAACAGTACAGGGTGACATATCAGCAATGTGGAAAGGGGCATAACAAAAGCTGCAATCAAAGAACAGAGTGCTGATGTGAGATGTACTTCAAGAAAGAATAGCACAGCCATGATCTGAAAAGTTGGGCTGATCTTGCGGATGGTCTGGATCTCGTTCCATTCATTGGCCACAAAGTAGGTCCTCCAGATGCTGACTGGAGAGGGCTCGCGTTTCGACTCGCCAGTAGCTGAAATATAATGTAGCAGCAAATATGGTAAATGGAATAAAACAGTTGGATAATTACTTCTTCTGAAGACTGCAAAATATAAACTCAGAATAAATATGTTTTAACCTTGAACAGTCCTGCTTGTTTTGCTCCGTGGCCTCTCCCAGTCAATAAAGAATATGTCGACTGACACCTGAAGGATCAGCTTGTGGAGAAACTGGACAGCCTGGATACAAATACACAAAAATAAACTTTTTTAATATACCTAATAGGAGAACACCATTCGAAAACATTAGTGCTCAGTAGGTGTCTAACCTTAAGAGCGAAGGCACAACCGATGTATGTCACAAACTGCTCCTCCTGAGCAGGTAGAGGTAACAGCACTGACACAAACTGTTGGGCCTGAACAGACACGTAAACAAATTAATCTCAGAAAGCGGCTGATAATAATAGCGGCTAAATCTATGCATTCAAAAAGAATTACTCATGCAAAGAAGGTAAAGGAGGAAAGAAACTTGCCTTTAGCGTCTAAAGAGTGCAGAGAGGAATAAAAAACAATTTAAATTCCATGCAAAGACAAGAAAGACACTCTTCGTGTTAGGAAAAAGAGTAATGTTAAATAAAAAAGCGACAGAAAGGAGACCTCGCTGCAAACACTAAAGACCACTCAAGTATGAAAATAATCAATCCTGCAAAAGAATGTCTTGAAGGAATTAGACTAACCTTGTAAAAGATGAGCCAATAAAGTCCAGTCCCCACGGTGACGGCGAAGAAAACATTGGCCAGATCTCCGGCATAAAACAACATGAACTTCAGCATAGTCTGAGTCAGAGGGAGGAAGAGACTGAGATCAATTCTGAGCTTTACACCAACATACGGATTGAAGCACGCTCCAAATTATGACATGTTAAAGACGCAATACCTCTGCATCAATGAGCGGAGAGGCGATCCTCCTCTTCCAGCTGACCGTCTTTAGCAGAGAGTAGAGCACGGCAACGCCGCCCATCACACCAAGAGCAGTCTGTGCACACAGATATATCAGAGCCACAGCTGATACTGTGTCACATACACACTCAGTCAGACACAAGCACTTCTCCCTTTTCTCTCATTCATACTTCTACTTACATCTGTCTTCATGCGAGCCTCATTCTGATCCATCTCATACTCCACAGCAAACGTTGTCTAGAGATAGATAAATGAGTTCAACGCATAAGACAAAAAAAAGCTTGTTTGTCCAGATAAATAAAGAGACAGTGACTCATTTTGCCATTTTTTCTTTTGAACAGAAAGCCTACTAATAAATACAATCTTTTGAGATAGAAAATGTGAGCGAAAGGTGAACATTAGGGTCAATGAGGTATAGAACAACTATAAAAAGATGAACATGTGTGTGTGCTCTACTCACAGACACAGTTTTTGAATTGCTATCCGTGGTAAGAATGTCTCTGTAGGTCACAATCATTAGAGGGGGAAACACTTTTCCTTCCTGGGTGCGTGGAACCAGCTGAAACCTAAAAAACACACGCATTTGATGAAAAACTTCTTCACAACAAAATTACAAAAGAAAACTTCCCCTTTTTTTGTTATAAAAGGTTGTATGCGCATGGGGAGCCCACCTTATCTTGACACTGCTGGCAACACGGATGACTTTAGGGCTGGAAGTGCTCTTCTCTCTCCCACTCAGTGTGTCAACAAGAAACATACGTCGAGACAGGTACCAGTTCTTCATGCTCTCTGTACAAAAATTAAATATATTCAAAAAATGCAAACACACACATACACGCACCCTTAAAAATTAAAACCCACCTTGGTTGATAAAACGTCCTTTGTATTGCTGGTTATAGACCAGCGTAGGCAGGGGGAGAAGTTTTCTGTTCTCTCCTCCACCAAGGTCCATAAACACATCGTAGAACAACGGCTCGGGATGAGTACGCAACAGCTCTTCTACTGAGTGATCACACTACACACACACACACACACACACAAACAGCTTAAACAACAACATAGCAGGAGAGTTTGTGCACCGTCTCTGAGCTGAATGACGGAAGAAACACTCACACTTTGTTTGTAAGCTGTTCCAAAGCTGAAGGCTGCTGCCAATTTGGTGGTTGTTTCTGGACAAAGCTAAAACAATGGAAGAGAAGAAGAGATTTGGTGTATTTTACAGCATTCTGTATTTTAGTTTATGCTTAGTATGATGACATCGAACAGACACAACTCATGAATTTGTGTTATTAAGATGCAAAATGATGGGCAACAATGACTGGGAATAGCCGCTACCACCAATCTATGTGGGTAAACCAAGAAGTTATATATACATTTTATAATAAGTTACAATGCTCTTGTGTATTCAGACTAGATATCAATAGTCATCTGACGTCTTACCTGAAGATTTCCCCCTCCTACAGGTTCCCATCTGAGGAACTCTCCTCTGACATTATAGACAGCAGCAAGCAGCTTAATGTCAGTGTTCTGTCAGATAAACAGAATATGTCAATTAAAAGAACATTTTTGTACCATTTCAGGTTTATTGCTCAGTTTGTAGTCCATCACTTACCTTGTTTCTTCCTCTGAAACTGAATCCAATGGGAACGGGATCGGTCTGAAGTACTCGACTGGCCAGTCCTGGTTCGTCTCCATAGTAAAGCCAAGGCAGATTACCTCTCCTGGTGAAAGAGTAGCCAAAGTGCTTACTGTCCACTGCTGCATAGATAGCACAATATATACATATGTATATGCAATGATAGTGTTGATTACCAGTAGGAAATGTCTTGAGTTGAGCTCAAAGCAGTTCTAGATTTAAAGACGGTGTTAAAGAGACCACAGGCATCGGTGGACACGTCGCTAAAGGAGTGCATGTTCATCACGCACATGTTCCCGAGAGCCTGACACGCTGTCAGATTGGAGAAGACCTACAACCACATAACATGTTAATGCTCAGCAGCTGAAACACAAACAAAATGTTACTGATATTATGGTAAAACTATCATTATGAGCTATAATCTCAGTATATAATCTAAGGATACTGGTGCATATTTACATTACATGTGCATTTACTAGATGCATTTTGGCATAAATTATAGTTAAAATTTCAATGGTTATATGGAATGTCAAATATCCTCTTGTGTTATGATGAGCACATCTCTTGTGGCAGTGTGTGGCTGCGACCAGAACTGACTTCCTGTGATGTTAGATAAAAGACAAGGAAAACTGAAATTACAAGGCAGGCTGCTGACGAGGAGTACAGGTTTTTGACGAACCAGGCGGACTGGAGGCTGAACTTCTGCGGGTGTGAGCAGAACAGAAAACACAAATCAGAATAAAATAAAATAAACAAAAATAAAGTGAGCAAGTAAGAGAGATTAGAAGGAGACTCACTAACTGAGCGTAGTTAACACTGGGATTCACATTGGTGGAGAGGCTGCCTGGAGGGAAACATAATCCTCCTGCCTGGAAAATCACATACATATATACTACAGTATGAGTTACATATATACTATGAGTCTGTTACTGAATGGTGTGTGTATGATATGGCTGGAGTAAGGTACAAAGGTACAAAGGTCAGCAGAACTCACCAGCACATTAGGAGGGTCACACACACAGGAGTTGTTCATGAAGGTGGCCTGACATCTCTCACACCTGAAAGACAATTTTGGAGACTGTTCAGGCCCTGATATAACGTACAATGAAAACCTTCATTCACATTATGACAGCACTACACCAGTGGCAATAATAAAAAGTAAACATGCATAAGCCATTTGTCAGAAAAAAAGAAATGTGATGAAATGAATGAAATCTGTCCTGGGTTAGTGTTTGTGAGAGGCACAGAGGGAGGAAGACAGAGAAGATACACTGTAGATATGAACATGTGTTTCTACAAACCACAGATACGTTAAATTTGTAGGTTTGATACGCATCATATTACGTTCAGATCGAAACCATATAAGGTGACTTTTATGTCAGGGGGAGATGAGGATGGTGGTGGTAGAGATCTAGGTGAGATCTAGCTGCTAAGCAAGAGGCCAATTTTTGACACAGTTTCAACATTTTGAGTTTCAACATGTGCAAACACAAAAGAGAATTCCAATAAAGAGAGATGTGTCTCATTCAACCAGTATAGGAAGACATTTCTGCATTTAATTTAAGTCAATGGGTCAAATGACTTGGAAGTTATTGAAAGAAAAATGCTAATATTTTCATAAAAAATGCAGATTTTTCATTAAAATATTCGTGAAAAATACAAGTACCACTAAAATCCAATAAAAACTGGTGTGTCTCACTCAACCAGTATAGGAAGACATTTCTGCATTGATTTGGAGTCAATGAGTCAAATGACCTGGAAGGTATTGAAAAAACTTGGCGATGTTTTCAGAAAAAATGCACACTTTTCTTTAAAATATTCATGAAAAAAAGAAATTCCGCTAAAATCCAATAAAAATAGGTGTGTCTCATTCAACCAGTATCAGAAGACATTTCTGCATTGATTTGGAGTCAATGGGTCAAATGACCTGGAAGGTATTGAAAAAATCGGCCAATATTTTAAAGAAAAATTGTGATTTTTTTCATGAAAAATAGAAATTCCACTAAAATCCACTAAAAACAGGTGTGTCTCATTCAACCAGTATAGGTAGACATTTTGGCATTGAGTTTGAGTGCGACAGACCGGGTCAGCCATCTTTTTCTAACCTGAAGCAAGTTTTTTTTGTGCCTAAACCTAACCAGACCATAAGCCTGGCGTAAACATAAAACTGAAAATTGAACATAAAGAAACATGATCAAAATGATGGCATGAGGGATGAAACCATAACAACCATTCATATTCAACATTTTAAAACCCTGATATGCTGTGGATCAACTAACCTGTTAAAGGAGTATTTTAGTATTGAGCTTCATAAAGTTGGAGGAAGAATGTCCCCCTATAAGTGTCATGATTATATAATTTCTAAAAGGTATTACCTCAGGTCTTGGTCAACTTCTTGAGGTTGAATTTTAATGAAACAGCTGGATGTATCAGTGTTTGTACTGTAATGATGCATACCTGTCTCCACTGCTGTTTGGTACAGACAAAGCAGGGGCATTTCCATTACACGTTTCACACCTGGCCTCTTCCAAAAGGTTTCCATCGACATCTCTTTCCACTGGAAAGCATGATGCATATTCAGTCATTTATACAGAAAATACAGAATGACCTATGCTTTTGCTTCATTGTTAAATTTGCAGCAAGCTCATTCAGGATTAAAGACTGAAAGATTAAAGAGTTTTTTAAAGGCATTCTTGCAATTCATAAATTAGTCCTGTGATCTGTGACTCACCCAGGATATTGCCTTGTGGGCACTTGCACTCCCCCTCATCACTGAGACTGCCTGGACAGCGAATACAACCAAACCCACCTTTAGTTACTGCCTGTAAAGAAAGACAATATTTCAGGCAAAGTATTGTTAAAAATGGTAACAGGGGTTGTATGTGAGATGCATTATTTACAGTTTAAAATGAGAAAATAAAGACATTGAAGGTAAATTCCACATACGGGCTTGTCAGTGGGACATTGTTGACAGGTAATGGATGCCTTATCAGTGATGAGAGTTTGGTACCCGGTTTTGCAGATGCAGCTCAGTCCTGAAAAAAAAAGAGTAGAACGATTAAACTCTGGAAGATATTGAATATTTACTAACACTGACCAATAAGAAAAAAGATGCTATTAGTTACAAGATGATATTACACCATAATCAGGTAATGTTGATACTCTTTGCTGATCATTGTTGGTATTAATTTATGATCACGCAACTCCTCTTATTATGCCATAATCAATTTCTGATACCACGTTGCTATACAGTGAGGGCAGATGACACCTCAAGGTTTAATGTTGGAGAAACTGGGTATTCAACTTGGGTTGAATACGATGTATTGCTTTAATTGGTTTATCTGTGATCTCGCCTAGTTTAGCTATAGTTTAGCCATATCATGACACATGTGGGAATATAATATAGCGTATTATATTATCAATATACGGAGCTGATTGAGACCTAGGCTACTATATACCTGGAGTATCAACTCCTGATTGCAGGTACTGACTGAATCCAAACGGCACATTGTGGATTCTGCTGTATTCCCCCCTTTAACGCCTCACGTAAGCTATCTAACCAGGTTTTAACTTTATATTCAAAGTATCTCAGCCATTTAACCTACCTAACTTATTTAGCTAACAGTTAGCCGGCTCATTGTGGTTTCTTTGCGTTGTACATTACAGTTGAAGTTAATTCGTTTAAAAGTAAGACAACTGCGACTTTCTGTGAGCAGAGTAGCGCCAGTAACTCAAGTCCATGTGTTGTTGTGGTGGTTCGTTACCGACCTGTTGTGCTCCGTCGCTGGTTTGGACCGCAGCTCACACACGAGAGACTCGAGATATCGAAGAATTGTTCCACACTGCAGTTTGAAGGAGCCTTAAAGGGGATGATAAACTGCTGACAGTGAAGTAGATCTGTGTATATTAAGATAAACAACGTTAGAGGCACTTTGTATCTGCTAACGACGAACGGCAGCGTCCCCGTCGCCATGGTAAACAACGGTCTTTTTTTCTTTTTTTTTACCCACAATCCCCTTCATCCTGCGTGATGACGTTGCAGCTAAACTTATGTGTGCGTCGCAAAAAAATTGAATATCAGCCGATTTAGTTGTAATTTCATTGCAAATATCCAAATAATTACAACTTTAACCAAAGAAAATGTACGTTAAGGATATTTTTAACTTAATATTTAATTGGAAATGATTAAATAACATTTATGTAGAAAAGGCCTAAATCTTCATCACTGTAGTAGTCACCAGAAGCAAATGGTCACAGTGTGCTGTATGTACTTTGTCAACACTGACTTGACTTATTACCTCTGAATTATGACTTAATTGTGACTAACCAGGAACTCATTCACGTCGAAAGGCAGCATCCTAACAACATCATTAGTTCCCTTCCACTTAAAGCATCACCAATCCAATTAGAGCACACCTCATCCTTTGTTATGGGCTCCCAATTTACCACGGATCCCATTTGTACACAGTTATACTCATGCTGTCAAGACAAAGAAGATGCATAATATCATAAATGAGCATGGAATTATTTGCCAAAGATGACTTCTATGGCTGTGACTTAAGATAAACTGAGGTCTCAGATTTCACTAAGGATTTATTTAAGCTAAGGGAACATGAGTAAATAGCCTAATTGGCAGTTCTGTGGAATACAAGCAAAACGTTTGAGAGCTTGACTAGGAGGTGTTGGACAGATCTGATTTGGTAACTGGTCTGACAGCTTATCTTTTTTCTTATCTCTTTAGTACATTTCCACAGAGTGCATGAGTCATAAGGGACACTGAGCAGGAAACGTAAGCATCAGCCTTGCAGAGGTATCTTTCACTTCCTGTTGCAAGTGTTTGCCTAGTCTTCAAGGGAGAGGAAACCACACAAGTAATAACGTTGAGTAAGTAAGATTTTTGAAATATTAACATTTCAATATAAGACAGAACATTATTTATCCTGAGAGAAATTGTTAAAGGAATGAATTTAAGTAACAATGTTTTGATCGACCAGAGTTGATTGGACGGTGTGTCTTAGAAACCCTATAAAGCCTGTTTGAGTTTTTCTATTCATGTGTGTGGATCATTGATGGGTACTGGAGGCGGGGAAGAAAGGAGCTGTGAAGAAAAAATAAACATCAGGGGCTTAATTTGGCTTTGCTTAAAATAGGATCACTGTTGACTGCTTAAATATTTCAGATTATTTTACTGTAGTCTTTTTCTGGAACTGGAAAAGTTTTTAACTCAAATAGCACAGTAGTTACAAGACATAAGATATAAAAATATAATTGCTGCCACAAACAGGACACAGTAGGCTACAGTGTGTGTGTAAGCTTTTAGAGCTGTGCTTATCATAAAGGGGTCGACATTAATTGTGCTGTGTAACTTCTATGTCAACCAGAATCTCAGTATTGTCATGTCCTGACTGTAGCCCTCACTCCAGCCCAGCAGGTGGCGGTAATCCACCTAAAACACATTTCAGAGCCAATGAACTTAGAGGGAGGGAAAAAAGCGCATTGTGGAGCTCGTTGGGGGCGAGGCAGGGAGTGAGAGGGGAGCTGTGGAAGAAGGGACTCACGGCTAACTTGAGACAGGACGACAGCAGAGACAACACTCGTTAAAAAACACCCGCTATTGATTATCTGTTGTACCAAGCTGTGGCTGTAAGTATTTGTACTCGTTTCATAGTGACAGAAAAAAGAAACTTGTCTCTCTCTCTCTCTCTCGTTGTGCTGCTGTGAGACTCACGTGTTTCATGTCCGAATAGCTTGCCGTGATGCCTTCAGCACACAGCTGTTGTTAATTTGTGTGTGTCTCACCATTTTTGTCTTATTTACAGACACTGCCTGACCGTGGTGTGAAAAATGGCCGTAATCCTGCGATTGCAAGGCCTTGATGTGAAAGCAAGTACTGGAGATATACGCTCGTTTTTTAAGTGCTTTCACATACCTGATGGTGGAGTGTACATTGTTGGAGGGAGTCTCAGAGAGGCTTTTATTGCATTCACATCTGAGAGAGATGGCCAGCTTGCCATGCGGCAAACGGGCCAGTCCCTCAAGGGGTCTAAGGTGACTCTACACATAAGCAGCATGGAAGAGCTGGAGCACAAATTGGAGGCATTGTTAAAGAGAAGGAAGCCCTCCCCCTCCCAGCTCCCTGTGAAGAGACCTCGGCTGCACCCTGATGTAAATGTGGAACCTTTGAATGCAAAGCCTCGTACCCCCAATGCTGCAAGACCACCACCTACTACTGCATCAAAACTTGATCCCAGAACTGCAAATCTTCCACAGCCTCTTCAACCGGATATTTCAAATCTACAATCTTCAAATGCCATCGATTCCAGCACTGCCTTTCTTCTTGGGATATGTACTGTCCTTCAAGGCCTCCAGTCGTCCCATCAAGGAGAAAACAATGAGCCAGTGCCAAGGGTTACTTTCCCAAAGACTCACAGCACAGTTGTGTCCAACGAGGTGAGGACACCAGAGGAAACTCTGAACTCAAAGCCAGGCTACGTCAGGCTCTTCGGTCTTCCAGCCTCAGCTACAAAAGAGGTAATCTGCCATTTTTTCAAAGGGTTGACAGTGCAAGAAGCCATAGTGAATGTAAAGTTGGGAATCTCCCACGGCTGCCTTGTGATGTTTGCGAGCGAGCAGGAAGCATGTGAAGCTCTCCTCTTCAACCAACGGTCGCTGGACCAGATCTGTGTGGAAGTACGCGGAGCAACTGAGAAGATGTGGACCAGTGCGCTGCAAGAATGTGAAAATGCTTTTGATGATGGGGAGCGAGTCAAACCCAAGCAAAGCCCTCTGAGGGAAACTGCAAACCACAAACAAAACCTTGCTGCACAGCAGGTTACGAGGCGAAATGTGAACCGGTTGCTACCTAAACCACCAAAAAGACCTGACGTTGCCTCAGCAACTGCTCTATCAACAACAATGGAGTACACTGTTAAGGTCAGTAATCTCCCCAAAACGTTGACGAAGACTGACATAAAAGAATTACTTGGATGTCCAGACATTGCACACAAAAAAGTGATACATCTGCTTGACAAGGAAGGCAACAGAACGGACACCGCTTTTGTTATTCTTAACCGCACTGAGGATTATGAATATGCACTGAATCTAACTGGCTGCCATGTGGGCTCTGATGCCATTGAGGTCTCTTCAGTGACTAAGACAATGATGAGGGACATCATGGCCAGGACCAAGCCCAGGAGTCTGGAGCCAGACACAAAGAAGAGACCAAATCAGAAGACGAAATTTCATCCAGTTGAGACACCAGAGGAAGCACAAATAACGGACACAGACCCAGCAGCTCAGACCTGCCTGTTTGTCAGAAACATGCCCGCAGATGTACAGAAAAGTCAAATATCAACCCTTTTCCGCAACTTTGGAGTCAAAAAGGGTAGTGTCGTCTTACTGCTCGACAGTGATGGCAAGGGTATTGGTGAGGCCGTGGTTAAGTTTAAATCACAAAAGCTCGCTGCACTGGCTCAAAGGCTCCATGGTCGGGAGTTCCTGGGAACAAAAGTGCTTCTTACCCACATAAATGTGAAGCAGATGGAGGACATCTTGACAAGAAATGTTTGAATAAGTGGAATGCAGACACCATGGCTAAAGACTGATTCAGAAATCTTAATTTTCCCAACTAATTTCTCTCAACCTTAATTCTGTTCAATTAGCAAGTGTTCTCGATTGGTTACATGTTTTCATCATGCTCAGTTACTTTCAAGTATTTCTACACAATCCCTCTGTGAATGCTCTGTACATTTTAAAATAAATGTTTTGACACTGTTTTATTGGCCTTTTTTATTAACCCAACTTTGCAGTGAAAAATCCCAATGACTGTAAACAGCTGCATCTCTGCAATGTCGAACGGGATCCTCTTTAAAACTACAAATCTGATCCGACGGGATGGAATCGATCTCAACCACACAGCCAGGAGGAAACCCAGATACATTTTATAGTGTCATCTTGGGATGGAAGTTATTTGATGCGCCCACTGAAATTTTGCTTTCAAGACCACTTCTGGGGCTGAATTCCGAACCCCCTGGAGCATCTCCCATCATTGTCTAAGCGGCATGGGAACTGAAGAACGTGTTATTAAGGGACTAGTTTAACTGCTGTCACATTTGGAATTAAAACGCACACAAACATGATTTTCCTGATTACTTTTAATAGAACTGGACCACGATGGGAAATTAAAAGTGGTCATACACAGCTGCAGAAAACATGCACATCTTCTGTAAAGTCTTCAATCTTCTGAATAAGTCAAATGTTAAAAAATTTAGACTACTAGGTAGCAACAGAAAAAACTATACCTAAAAAAATGTACACAAAAATAAAGTTTTTTAACTCCTGGACAGTCATGACTGATGTGCACATAAGACGGAGAGATGAGAAGATGGGGGTGTCACATCTCCTGATGGTCATTTGTAATATCTTGGCGGACCAGAAGAGAACCTGGATGGACCTGCAGAGAGACAACATGCACAATAAACCAAAGGGCAGCACAACTGCAACTCCCATTTTGAGTTCAATGTTCCTGTTAATGTTTAACAGGAATTTTCTTTGGTTTCCTCCAGTCAACAATTACAGTTACATGCCTTTCTACATTTGAGTGGCAAATGCATCAAATGGGACGACTTGAGAGGAGACTTGGGGCCTACATACCTGAGAGACCACTGGAGAATCGATCGTTACTGCTTGGCAATCTGGAGGGTGTAGAGGAGAAGCTTGTGGAGCTCATTGACAGACTACTCAGACTAGAACCCTGAGGAGGAAACAGAAGACACAGTTTAGGAAGAGACGATGCAAATTGTGCCAAACACACTTGTAAAAGTCAGTCAGAGTGACTGATACTATTTATAATAATTACATTTAAATAAGTGGGCAAGATCAGATTTAATTTTATATCTTCAACATTTGGTTTTAAATTCAAGATATGACAACAGGATTGTTTTTATTTTCTTCTCCATACCGTTGATACGCTCCTCAGTCTGTACTCCATCAGCACATCTGTTAGTTTCTGTGTCACCTTCAGCACCAGCTGTGCGTCACTCTCATTCTCTATCCGGAAAGTATCCTAAAAACACATTTTAAGAAGTTATGGAATGAACAAAACAACACTGACACCTTACTTGAGGAGGAACCTTTTGTTTGAAATGAGACATGTACCAGGTAAGTGAGGAGTGTATTAGGAAGACTGCCACTTTCTGGAGCTGCTCCCATCAAGCCTGGCCTCTCCAGAGGCTTGTCCATTGGTCTGTTCATCAAGCCACTCCCCATTGGGTTGGGTCGGTACTTATCAGGATACATTCTACTGGGGCTCTCATCCAGTAATCCACTCCGTCCGAAGCCATCTCTTCCACCACCTGGTCCAAAACCATCTCCAGCTGGGCGATGACCCATACCATCTGGGAAAGGTCTTCGATCCATACCAGAGTCATGGAAATCTTGCCTGCCCGGGTAGCCTCCAAAGCCGGGGTCCCGGAAATCTCCAACTGGATAGTCAGAGAGAGGACCACCCTGAGGAGGATACTCTCCTGGAAACCTCGGGTCAGAGAACCTGGGACCTGTGAGATACATGGTCATTAAATTTAAATAGACATACGGTAATTCAATAGAAAACGGACATACATGCATCAATAATAAAAATGACTTACCAAAGGGTGGTGGTCCCTTTAGTCCCATCCCTGGTGGTGGTGGAGGTTTGATTTTAGGAGCAGCAGAACCTGTGCAAGAGGAGAAGACATGCAAGACTTTCACACTTCACACAACCAGCCAACAGGAAATCTTCTTTTACGGAACTTATTCATAACAGAGTAACTCACGGAGTCCTTTGAAAGCAGGTACATCATAGGGCTCCTTCAGAATCACCTAAAAACCACAAGAACAGAAAGATGTCAAATCCTCAATCATTATGTAAAGCCAGTTCAGATATAAAATTTTCAGGCATAATATAAATTTCTTTAATTCAGAATTCTTAGAAAATGTATAATAGCATTGCTTTGAAGAAACCACTGCCTCCTCAATCATTTCAATGACACAGTGAGGGTTCAGTCAAAAAAAAAAAAATGCAGGCTTGTCCAGCAAAGTAATAAGTAATCTGTTCCTAATGTTTGCAGCAATACAAGGCAAACTTACAAATACCTACAATTCCTCATAGGCAACATTATAACTTAAATGGCAGAATCAGTAATAAGCCTTCAGGTTATAGGATATAGCACTTAAAGTGGACCTCCAAGAGCATGCTTAATTGTCTTGTGAGTAAGTGTAGCAACATTCTCCAGCAAACATCTTCTTAACAGAAATTCATTTCCAATGATCATTATATGGAAGAAAATCTTGCCAATATCACCATCTTTTTGACTAAGGAGGTTAAACACAAGACTTCTGTGCCACTGCTAAGTGATGTGTGCCTGACGCTCACCTTGAGCTGTCCCCTGCCCTCTGTCTTCTCCACCTCAGCTGCAACTTCTTTAATAGCCTTCCTTACAGCAGGGTCTTTGACGGCCGCTTCCTCTTCATAGCCGACCTTGTCAGGGTGGACCTTTTTCTGTGCACAAGGCAGAGAAATATACGAATATAGAAAGTAACTGCAACAACACACCTTTGAGGCAAACTAAGAAAACTACAATACTCACCAAGTATCTGAAGCAGTGTTTCCAGCCTTTCACGTGGGCAAGCATATCATGCTGCAAGCGGGACACGGCACAGAGTTTGCACTGGTAGTGTGGGGGGACAGATTTACTGGGGCTGCGGTACTCCCACACATACTGAAGACCTGTAGACACGTGATGATCATTGGTTATCCATTTCAATATAGGAAGAGAAGGAGGTCAAATAGATTTATGTGGGGAAAATAGCCCTTCTGCTTACCAATGATACACTCTGTGACCTCCTTCAACAGTTTACTAAGACAGGGCATGGTCTGGATAGATGCCCCTTTGCTGAACACTGGGAAAACACAACAGTGATGAGCACAGAGCAAAAGCTTTTATAATGGTCCACAAGTGAAATACAAGTGAGATAACAAGGTTCATGTCCCACAAACTCAGCGAGCCACTTTGCATTACATTTCTGGGGAGAAACCGGTATTGTAATCATAGTAAAGAGGACACTGAGGTCAATAGTGTGTGTTGTTTTTTACACTATTTGCAGTGTCCAATTAATTTTAATCTGCCTGTATGAATTCAACAACCATAACAAACCCAAACTCCTTGTTTGCTTTTGAAGCCTGGGGGAAGAACAGGAACACAAGTTCTCAGATAACCCCCAAATAAGGCCCGAACTGGGCTGCAAGGCACCAGCTCCTCCATTGCCTCTCACTGTGCCAAACATCAGAAGTATCACAGTTCTATCTCGCACTAATGAAGCAGTCCAACTGCGAACGTGCGATAAAAACCCCTGTATAATTTAAAATACTCTGGAAAGCAGGTGACGTTTACTCGGATTAAGGAATAATGCAATGGACACATTATCACTCAAGCCAGTGTAGCACAGGCAACAGAAAAAAATACTGCTTCCAGGAGTTTCAAAACATTTCTTGGGAGAAAAAAAAGTGTTTTTACAACCATCATAGCACAAAAAGTGCATTAAATCTCATCAGCAGCCATCGCAGACACATGGTTGTATCACTGTATATCTCGCTGTTTAGAGACCATGTGTAGCCGCTGCTAATGGACTAATGGAGCACCGGGTGCTGGCCTTCAATGTAGCAACATCTTAGGAGAATGGATTGACCTCTATTTCTATATTTATTTAAAACCATCTTAAGGTGGAAAATTTGATTTTCTAAATAAGAAACGTGTGGCAAGATTCTCAAATGGTTTTGTAAGATAATTTCTGCAGTGACAAACACTGATCTCAAAAGACCGAAACCATAGATGGCACCACAACAGCCTCCATCTCTGAGAGTGTGAGTCTCAACTCAGAGTGGTGAACACGCCACCACCCATGACATGAAGCAGGGAAATCAAGTTCTCAAGCTTCAACTCTCAGCACTGGCAGAAGCTGTGTGTAAAGGACTTACCTATATCAGCAGAATGCTGTCGCTGCTGCTTTCTCTGTCAATGGAGGGAATAAACCCACATGAAGGAGAGAGACACATACAGGCATTAGTGACAGGATGACACTAAGCAGAGGACTGAACTCCTCGTCCATGTCCGCCACACGATATATGCCATAGAGCATTTCCTCCTTCTCCCTGACCCCTGCATCAAGCAGCGACAGTCACAGAGACAAGATTATAAATGAAGTCTGGACACAGTAGTCAAAATTCTCATTAAATGAGAATGTACAACAGCAAGAAAGAGAAAAAAGAACAGAAAAAGTTGATACATGCTAGGACACAAAAGTGCAATATGTAAATATGTGGCCACATTACAGAACATTGAGGTCAAGACCTCAGTATTTCCCCAGGAGAATGAAACTGAGATGTTGCACAAAGTCTGTAGGTATTTTGCCTTCAAACCCAGTGTCGGTGTGTTTTGGAGCCCTGAATCCAAGTTTGACAGATGAAATCAATGAACAAGATATGTGATGACTAAAAATTCACCTTCCTCTGAGGAAGAGAAAGGAGGAGAGTGATACTTCATACAAATAAGGATGTAGTTCCTATTATTTTTTTATAGCCTGAAAGTGGCAACTACCTAGGCTGAGGGCACCTGTCAAACAAGAAAACATGCTCCCAAACATACCCATGCTTCTTGCCTGAAGATGATCGGCAAAGGAAACACACAGAAACAAGCAGCGAATCACAAGGGAAAATACTGCGTGTAGCTCATAAAGATATCTGAATAAAGATTTACAAAACCCTGTGTGTTTTATGAACTAACTTGTATGGCAAATAGACAAAGTTTAATAGTGGAATTTCTTGCACTGAACCTCATTTGTGTTTAGGAATCACTGCAGTGAAAAACAAACATTTCTGGGAGAATCCCTCCAAGTACCTTGCTAAACATTAGGCCTTTTTGGCCTTACGGCACTCAGAAGTAAAAACTGAGTGGCCTGTCATTGGATATTGGTTCAAAGAACCAAGGTCACACTGAAAGCTCATTGTCAAACCTGCGAAGAAGTTTAAGCAGTTTCAGAAACACTGAAGAAATGTTTGCATTGTGAAGCCGACAAACTGGATTTTGCAAAACTGGTGCTAAGAAATTCCTGTAGGCCACAACAGGCCACATATGTGAGACCCAGACCAGTAAGGGTCTTCATAAACCGGTTCAAAAACAACCATGCCCGAGAGCACAAAGGCTGGCACCAAGACCACCTGGACTCCTGCCGCCTGGCTCGCCAACAGGCATCACAACAGCCAGCGTACAATATCATTAGTGTGAAAATAAATGAAATCACATGTGTCCTTCATGGAAGATCAGGACCAAACACGTGAGGTAATACGAGTGTAACTGTATTCATTTGTAAGTTTATAGTAGTGTATAGTTTGTCGAAACCACGACAGGTACAACCTAAATGTAATCGCGTTACTTACCTTGAGATTTTTCTTTTGATTCGACTGCGGCCCATTTTTTGGTGGAGTCTGGTTGACTGGTGCCTGAGCCTCCATTTTCTCAGTTTTTTCCACTGTGGAAAATCATTAACATGCCAAATAATTAAAGAGTGAGACACGCTTTCATTAGCTTAATGTTGATGATTTATTATCTCATCTGGATTCACAGACATTTGTTAGCTAGCTACTTGTGCAGTTTCGTTTCACCTCAGGCCCACACGAGCCTTACGCTAGGCCAGTTTTTGACAAAATTACTGTAGCTGTGAAAGCGCCAAGTATCATGTATGTCCACTAGTTAAACGGTAAGATAATGTTCCTCACCTGATCTTAGATATTTTAATGCAAACTCCAAGTTCTTCGAGCACAAGTTCAGGAGGACGAACTAGCTCGGATGTGAAAAAACACAATGCCGACAGCCGCTACAGGGAGAATGGGCCGCAGTGCCTTCGCCTGTTTAAAAAGACGAATTTAATGTTATTTTAATTCTGCGCTTTACGACAGAAGTGAATAGACTCTCGTACCTAAACTGAATAAAATTAGTCAGATGTAATGGTGCACTGACAGACATTTCGAGGGAATAACTTAATATTTCTAAGGCACTTGTGCGGACAACTATGAGGTGCGTTCGTTTTGTAAACCGGGGTTTACTGTAACACCTTGCTGGAGCAATATCGAACAAGGTATTAAAAACATTCCTATTTCCAAATACACTCAGGGGCAGCGTTTGTATTTCATTCTTAACATTTATAAATGAGTGCGTAAAATATCTGGAAAAAACCTCTGTATATTCAGTCATAGAGGTGTAATATTGTAAGCCCCGCAGCCGTTAGCGCATGTAACCGTTAGTAAACATGTACACACACGGCCAGAGGACCCAAGGCTTCAGCACGAGATTGAATACAGAATATTTTTCTTTTTATATGCATTTATAATTGTTAGCAGGGGGGCTAGGCTTTAGCTCTAGTCACCGAGTGAGTGTTTGATGCCGTGTAAACCTCTGACGGTAGCAGCCAAGACTTTTTTCTGTGGTAAGTAAAATAAAGAACTGTCATACATGATACTGAACCGGGTGCGAGACAGCTAGCTACAAGCTAACTGGTGCAGCTGCCCTGTTGTGTTTCCTATGGTATAACATGCTTTGGTATGATTATTCTGGGCAAAAATTGTGCATTTTGTATAGATTGTATGTTTTGTGATGTATGTTTTAATGCTTCAGCCGCCCAGTCCAAATATAAAGGCTATTGTTGTTAAAATCAATACACTAATTCAATCCCATCCTCTCACCTGCACCTGCAGTAGAATAGACAGCAACGATGAAGGCCAAGAAGAAGAAGAGACAGGATGACTTCCAGAAGGTCAAGTTAAAGGTGGGAAAGAAGAAGCCCAAAGCTGATAATGCCACCAACACCAACTTTCGCTCAAAGGGAATCCATCTAACTGAACAGCTGAAGAGAGACACAAGTGGCCCCACCACCCACAGACAGCTCGGTATCAATGTAAGCTCTCCATCTGTGTTTCACATGTCAGCAAACTCACCAGCTTTTTATAGAATATTAAAATGTGTCCTCTTTATCCCCCTTTCCTCCTACTTCACCAGGACCTCCTGTCTCAGCTCCACCATTACAACGCTAATGTGAAGCATAGTGCCTTGTTGGGTTTGAGAGAGTTGCTGCCCCTTAATCCATCTCTGTTAGAGCAGCATCTCTCTCGTCTGCTTTCTGAAGTGGCAGCTGTTTTCACAGACAAGGATGGCAATGTTCGTGTGGCTGCTACACGCGTGCTCAAGTCAGTGAAGCAAAAATATAATACAGCTATACAGTATAAAGAACACTTGCCTTTTGTTTCTTTATCAAATAACATGTGCTGAAATGCCTTGCTCCTTCCAGGTTCATTGCACAGTCTGTGCCTGCAGAGCGAGTGGCTCCCTTCTTCCCCCTCCTCAGTGCCCATCTGTCTTGTGCCATGACCCACATTGAGACAGGCATCCAAGAGGATGCTATGAAGGTCCTCGATGTGTTGCTGGAGCACTACCCTTCTCTGCTAGCAGCGCGGCCTGCCGTGCTTCTCACCAACTTCCTGGAGTTGATTTCTCACAGACAAAACAGCGGAGGAGCCAAAAAGGCCCAGGATGCTAAGGGACGGACGTGGGCGTTGTCGGTTAATCCTAGCAGGGTTGTGACAAGCCAGCAGTGGCGGCTCTCTGTGCTCCTTAGGTATGGAGGCCATGTGCACACAGATTCAGGAGGGATTTGTTAAATTATAATTCTAGCTGCTGACCTCTTGTTTTGTGTCATTTTGACTTCAGGCTTGGACGCTTTCTGCAGGCAGTAGTTGAGGAAAGACCAGTGGAGGAAGGTGACATATTTGACCCAGCTGAAAGAGTGTTTGGCTCCACTGGAGAGGGAAGGATTACACCTCTTCATCTCATTTGGGAAGAGCTCACCTACAGCAAGGTCGGCGTTAAGGTGTATGAGCATTCTGGGGCTAAACCAACTCCACGGTCCACCTTTAGACTCAGGTATTATAGATACAGTACGATATAGGAGGTATAATTTAGGTGAACGTGTGTCATAATAATAACTAACCTTGTTTCAGTTAAATCTAAACAATTATATTTCATGTTTAACATATTCTTAATTTTAATCTGTCATCGTGTAGACCAGATGTGGACCCAGGACCCGCAGTGGGAGAGGGTCTGGATTCAGCTGAGGCTGTTAAGAGCTTTGCAGCCACACTGGTGCCTCTTCTGCTCGAAGTGTGGGTAGAAGCCACCACCAGCGACTGTTCCTGGAACAGCACCGAGGGTTCTCACCTGCTCACCCCAGACGCCATGTCAGTAATGTTCCAGGTGTTGTCTATTCTGCAGCTGCTGAGAAAACTGGCACCGCAGCAGGATCACCGGGATGCACTGGTGAGACAAGGAGTACACTAATATCATGCACTGTTTTTTTTGTACAAGAAAAGATTTTACTAAATGTTTTCTTCGTGTAGGATGCATGGTTCTATAAAGAATACCTTGGAGATTTCAAGCAGCACTTCATGAAAAACTTTCCTTATGGTACTCGGGACACACCGAAACATAAAAAGAAGGTTGATCTTAAAAGGTAAGGGCCATGAGGGTTCAGTTAATCATTGTTATGCACATAATGTGAGAGGTGAAGAAAATAATTACAAGTTGTGGCATGGTGTGTTTGATCAAATTAAAATTTTCATGTTTTGATCATCACTGTATAAACTACGTAGGATCTGTAACCACACCTACTGTTTTGAAGACCTAAATGAACTGTAACTAGTATAACCGTCCTTTAGGAGTAAGCAGACTGCAGCTGTCCCAGGACAGACAGTCGAGCCTCTGGCCCTGAACATCACACTATGTCAGGTCATGGTGTCCCTCAGCCAGAGGCAAGGACTCGGCAGAGAGACAGATGGAGACTGGCTGGCGCCTCTGAGGACATTTGTCCAAGACACTCTGGGCAGTGGAGGGAAACTGAGCTACAGGCAGCTCCACATGCTGCTTGGTACAGTGTGGAAGATGGTGTTCACTCAGAGGAGCAAAAGTAAGCAATTGTTGTGTATGAAGTGAGTAAGTGAATCTGATTTTAATAAACACAAAAGCAAACTGAATGGATTAAGGTGCTTTATAACAAGATTATGGGTTGGTGTCGGGATAGTAGTTTGTAAACTAGAAGATATTGGGTTTCTGACCAAACACTCTTTAACATCGATTACTGTTGGAATACAGAGCTATTTAACACTAATTTTAATATAATTTATCACCTACTGCAGCTTTAATATCTGTTTGTGTGTTTGTATTTGTGCAGCAGTGACAGAGGACCTGTTGGCAGCTGTGCACGTCTACTATAGACAGATGCACCTGACATTACAGACACGATCTCTGCTGCTGTCTTTCTATAGCAAGCTCTACCTGCAGGAGCAAGGACAGACACACATAGCAAGGTAAATTCAGCAATTGTTGCTGCGACATGTGAGATCTTCAAACAGGACTTTTATACAGCTAAATGATGTAACAATAATGGCAGCAGTAGCCCTATATTATAGGGCACCTGTTTTAAATAAGAAATCGGATTTTTATTATCAAAAACTCAGCTTTCACTACAGGATTTGAGTTGGGAGGAATCATTTTTGAAATATTTTTTAGCAGATGAATGTTAAATATTTAGTTGATAACAAAACTCACTACCACTTGAAACTACCAAACCTTGTTAGCAGTTATTAAAGCTATGCATCATAGATAAAATGAAGCTTGTTTATGCAACCACACTACTTATTTATCACCTAGAAATCGGTAAGAAATTATTTTGGGTGGGTTGTTTTCGAGAAATTTGACATTTCCAGAATGTCCACCGTGCTTTGTCCTGTAAAAAAAAAAAATTGTAAGCACAGACCAGTGACTGCTGAGGGAGTAGTTTGCTCATCCAATCAAGTGCAGGGAGGGTTTTTTATGCTCATGTGTTGTACAGTCTACATGAAACAATTCATCCCAATAATTCTAGTTTTTGTAAATAAAATGGATGGCACAGAATTTGAATCAGTGTGTTCTTAGCCTCCTAATTATGATTGAGGCCTATAAGGATGTAACAAATCCAGATTTACACATTCAGTGAGATGCAACAATCTTCTATGAAGGACCAAAACCTTCCATTATGTCTTTAAATCCATATACATTCTTATTTACTGCAACTGTGGCTGCAATTTAATTCACGTGCACCTCTGCATGTTATCCCACTGTCTGTCCCTCTGAAGGAGTAAGGTGCTGTGTCGTTGGTTGGCAGCTCTTCCTTTGCAGTTGTCCCAGCTGGGCCACCGTAACCCTGCCCTCTCTGCACAACTCATCCTGTCCATCCAGGCTGCCGCTTCTCGAGGACACAAAGACCTGCTGAACAGTCTGCAGACACATGCCTGCAGGCTCTACGGTACACACACACGATTAGAGAGAAAAACGAAGAGACAGTGTTGGTAGATTTTGGGGCAACTTGTAACAGAAACGTTTTTGGGATGTCACATATAATCATTTATATTAAGACAATTATATCACAACCAGGTTTTTAAAGCAAGTTGTCACCAACCTGTGGCACCTCTGGACACACCCCAGTCAGCAATGCCCGATCAGATGTTTTCCATTGACTGGAGGCTCTAATGAGGGTGTGGTAAGAGGTGGAAAGTTTGAAACTTTAATTCCAAAGAGATTTGTAGTAGTCTTGAGGACTAGGGACTTGTCTTGCTCTTTATCTGGATTAGTAACTGCTGTTCCAAGATTCAGTAAATGCAAGCCCTGAGTTTAGATGTTTCTTATTTCCAGCGCTGAATTAGTGAAAAATAAATGTATCTATACTATGTGGAAAAATATGTAATTATTTTCTTATGCATAAACATTCATACAATGGTCAGATTACTGAAGAGAAAACTGTTACTAAGCCAAGAGACCACCATAGAATCCCTAGGGGGCGCTGAAGCTCCATGTTTCCAAACCCAGACAACTTTGTAAAACTGAAGTGCAACCAGAGGCAGACAGCTGTAATGAGACTAACCCACTGCTTTGAGGATGGTCAGATAGTTAGGCTGGTGTGTTACAGAAGGGGGCCAGGAGAGGGGGGGGGCAGCGATCGGATAGAAACTGCCGCAGAGCCAGCAATTCACCATCACAAGACTCCTTTTGTCTGGGGGCTTCTGACATCAGCATGTGCGTCAGAGACAGACAGAACACCGCGCACACACACACACACACATTATCTGAGCCCTCACTGTAGTGGCTCTGCCTGCCTGTCTGTCTCTTTTTTACTAGTCAGAACATAGCCTGGTCTTCCTGGTATCGGTTTAATTTTCTTGATAAAGCTTTATGTTATATCCCCAGAGGGCGCAGTGCATTGCTGTCTTTATGTAATTACATGTGGTGTGTGTGTGTCTGTGTTTGTGTGTGCGTGTGTGTGTGAAGATCCGGAGGAAGGAGTTGTGGTGCTGCTCCCCGCAGAGTCCCAGCAACGAATGGTGCAGCTGCTCTACTTCCTTCCCAAGATGTCTCAGCCCCTTCTGGCCAATCTGAGCTCCTGCTGCACAGCTGGACGAATCTCAGCTGGCCTCGCTGCCTCTCTGATTCGTATCGTACACCTTAGGTGAGCTTTAACTCGCCATACACCTGCAGGAGGCCACATTAAACTTACTGGCCTGTGTGTGTATGTGTGTGTGTGTGTAAGGAGAGATTTTTCCAGCACTCTAGCCTGTCACCATCAGATGGCAGTATTACACTTTCACAGATGACTTCCTGACATTTTATCTGGTTTCTTACCTGCCTGTTGGCAGGTGCTGATGTTGGCGCCCTGTACATTTGATATTTAACTTACTGGTGACAATAAATTATTATTATTATTCTGTTACGCACCCGCAGATTACCTAACCCCATAGTGGTGTGCGTGCATCTGTGTGTCTGACCTTTTGCTTGTGTCAGTGGGGCAGTGTTATACAAAGTTTGAGCGTAGGGAGTGCTGAGTTCATACGGGATGTGAATAACGGGTGTAATACAAAGAGCTCTTTGGGAGGCAGGAATGCAGAAAGTCGTCATGGAGTATTGAGAAGACAGTTCTCTGCATGTGCCTCCCGGGCTTCCCAAAACACACTTGTTGTTCACATGCATTTCCTACCATTACAGATTTATCCCTTCCCTCAAGACAAGGATGGATTTTTCATAACTATGTGCTGTTACAAAGCATTCACAAAAACAGAGTAATGCTAAGAGATTACAATAAGGATTGCATGAGCAATATGAAAATGTTACTTCAAATTTGATGTAAGCATTGAGTCCATGAAGTGTAATATTCTGAACATGGGCTTAAATCACAAGCTGTAGAAACATTTGATTCTCCATTTTTATGTTCTCTAGGTCATCTCTGAGTAACTGGTCAGTCGGGAGCCAGGAAGCAGCTCTGCAGGACATTGACTACATCAGCTTCCTGTTCTCCACCCTGACGGGCTTCTCATCCGACAAGCTCGCTACCCTGCAGGACGCTGACGACGAGAGCGTCCTGCCTCCCTCCCCTCTCTCACCCCTCAGCCTCTACCCTACCCCGCTGGAGCAGTTCACACACCACTGGGATGTTGTTGAGGTGTGTTCACTGCACATCGTCTTTTCCTACACCTACCACAAACGTTACATACATTCCAACTCTTACAAACTAGGAGTCTAGGAGATGAAGAAAAGACGTTGTTTTGAAAATTGAAAAGTGTTGATATTCTGGACACAGCTGTGGTCTTTCAGTCCCCCCTGGTCCCACTATGTCTCTCATAAAGAGCTCAGAGGGTGGAAGCTTTATCGTGGCCACTCCGGCTGAGAGGGGAACCTTTATCGCGTTGCGCAGGTTGGAGATGCGTGGTTATCGGGCACAGCGGATATGCACAAATGCTAATGAGAGCCCATGGCATGATGGGAGTGTGACATTTCTGCGCAGAAATTACAGTTAAATGTAACTATGCCCTGGGGCAAGTGTGTGTGAGTGTGTGAGCAAGTGGGGGGCTTATAATCACTAATTCAGCTCCTCAATTAAGCCCTCAGATCCTGCCTCTCTCATCTCCCTGTCTGAGTCAATCACAGGCAAGTGGAGGGAAGGAGGAGGGAGGGGACACATGGTGGCGAGTGGGGTGGGGCGGGGGGGCATTAAGGGACGGACTGTGTCAACTCTGGTTCGACTAATGAGACGGGATTGTTTTTAATGACGGCGAGAATGCCAACAGGTGCACCATTGTGACACACACTGGCTCGGACTCACTCCTGCACTTCAGGACACACACACACAGACCTCAATTTGATAAACGCTAATGAAAAATTTGATTTGGATTTGAAGTTAATGAGGAAAAGCTGAGCCTTATTTTTCACTTTTAAAAAGTTTGTGGCAGCTTCTTAGGCCTGAAAACCATCTCATCTCCATCACAGCGAGAATTAAATTTAGATGCTGTTTCAGTGACTCTTTTGTTCGGTGAAAGCACGATGAAGTGAATGCCTCACACTATCCAGACAGGAATGTAGAGACACTCTCGTTGTCTTTCTTATGCTCTAATCCTCTGTATATTTACAGCAGTAATGCATTTCATCTGATAAATGCAGGTAAAAGTTCAATCAACATTCTGCCATTGTTTATGTCATAAAACACTGTAGATTTCCCAATACAGATTTTGAGCAGTTTCAACCAGCTGCTGCTGCATAACAAAGCTCTCTCCTGTAACCAGTTCATCTTGTCTGTTTCCACAGACATAACAATCCAAGGTGTTGTCTTTAAATTTGCAAGCTGAGGTGTGCCTAGACATGGGCTCTATAGCTCAGTGGTTAGAGCACTGGTCTTGTAAACCAGGGGTCATGGGTTCAAATCCCATTAGGGCCTAGTTTTTACCTTTTTAGTCCTTAGCGGATACAAACAAACACCTGAAACCTCTAATCAATTATTAAAGACACTCACAGGTGATCCACAAGAGGTAGTTTGACAGATTTAATACTGCTTGCATTTAGATTGATGTGTGAATGTCTTCATGCATGATTGAACCTGATCACATCAGAGAGCTTAAAAATGGTTTCTTGGTAACAGCGTTCCCACTTCAGCTTAGCATTTTCAGTATGTGTAGTAATGGTCTAGTATTGGAGGAGCAAATGATTGGTACATTTTTAGATGTATCAGCTTCCTATAACCCAGTGGTTCCCAATCTTTTTCTGTGGGGCCTCCCTTTTATAGACAACAATAGTTTTAAGCTACCCACCCCACCCATACACATACGTCTTTTGCTTGCAAGCTCCTGTAAAATGTATTTTTAACATTGTCTGTAATTAATACAGAACTGCACCTTCAGTGTGACATCTCAGTGGACAAACTAAATAAGGAACAACTTACTGCATCATGAGTCTACGGTGTAGCAGTTTAGTGAAGTGACTCAGTTGACTACTCAGCTGACCACAGTTGAGTAGCTGTTTTTCTAAAGAAATCCACAGGCTTCCCTTTGTGGTTCTGGATGTGTAGTCTCCATGACGTGTCTTTTTCGGCTTAATACTGTCTAATAAGCCAGTTTTAGAACTAATAATTTGAGACACAGAAAACACTGTGGTTTCTCTTCATTACCCATCATTTTACTGGTGAAGCTGAGGGCGGGATATGCCTCATCATATTTTCTTGCCTTTGTTTTGTATGGTAGCCTTCCCCCCACCCAGAACTCTTTAAATCTCTCTCTTCTTTTGTCAGCATAAATCAGTGAGTTCTATTGAAAGAGAAAATATGTTTGATCTTGTTAATTTAACTGTGTCATTCTTAGGAAGTTTGCCACTGTCTGGAAACTCTCGGTTCAAAGTCTCAATGCTTTGACATCCTGCAAAATGGCATCTGCCAATACCTGGTAAGAAACTTTTTTCTTTATGCAGGATAAAATAAAAAGAGGACAACCACGGTACTGAAGAAGCAACCTGTGTATGTTTCAGACTAAGTTGGGGGTTGTTCCGGACAGTATGGCGGCAGGGCTTCTCAGAGCTGTATCCAGATTACTGGACCTATCCGTCCTGCCGATAGAGCCCGTGGTGCGCTTCTTGTCTCAGTGCTGCCTCAGCCTGTTGGCTCTACTGATCACTCTGCAACAGGAGTTACCTGCTGAAACCAATCACAAAAGGTGTGTGTCGAATCACCACAACCATTTTCTGATCTGTCTTTGGAAATGATCTCCTGTTGATACCAAATCTTGAACTTTGCTGGATTTAAATCACCTTTGTTTCACACTTTCAGGGAGGCAATATGGGGCGCTTGTGTGTCAGCGCTGAGCACCGTTCCTCGCCTGCTGAGAATGGTCCTGCAGTTGATGCGTGTTGGAGATGTGAACGAGGAAGAGCTGCCCCAGCTCGGACAGATCCTGTCGATGCTGCTTCAGCACGCGCCGCTCCACAGCCAGCTGCTGGCCAACGCCGCTCTGCTCCAAGAGATCATTCAAAACCTCACGGTAAACACGGCTCAGACATGGGATGGATTTTAAGGTTTGGATGGAAAGACGGTGTATGTCAACCTGATTTCTCTCTGCATGTGTGTATTACAGAGGTACTCCCGCGGTCCGACCAGGGAGCAGTGGTTGACAGACTTACTCTACTACTACAGCGTCACTGTGGCTCACAGCTCTTCTGCTCGTCGGGGAAACATGGGCCTTCGAGACATTTACTGACCGACGCACTCACCAGACCCACCTGGTGTGTTCCAACATTTTACAGCCTCTTTTACCAACCAAACACTCACAGAGCTCTGTAGGGATGAGCACATACAACAGAACTTTCAGACAGGAATACAGTGAAGAAGTGTCTTTTCTTTTTTTATTCTGTGTGGCAACGAATTCCACATTCTTCTATAAAGAGCTCAATTTTTTCTGTATCTTAAGCTGCCTCTTTATTGCTTCATTCTTGGCCTGGTAATTATTTGTAGGAGTTTTGTTGTTGTTGCTGAACATTGTCCAGTGCTTACTGGGGACACCTGCCAACTTTTGATAAAAACAAAAAAAGCAAAAAAAAAAAAAGGCAAAATAAAGTTAAATCCAAGCTGCCTTTTGTGTCAATTTTCATTTATTAGTTATAAAGCAATAAAAACCAACAAACATGGAGGTATAATATAAATCTAAAATTACACAATATGGAATATTTTTGTGCAAATGCACAATATTAACGTAAATAAACTGCATAGTTAAGACATACATATTTCTCTTGAGAGGGAAAGCACTTATAGACCAAACTGTTCTGGGTGTGTGTGTGTATGTGTGTGTGTGGGGCTGCAGGTGGGCTATCTGTATGACCGGCTGTTGATAGACTGCCTCATTCTCCACAACAGGAGGAAAGGTTATCTCAGTGTGTGTGCGAGAGCGACGGAGAACGAGGGAGACGGCGTGTGTATGTGTTCCTTCCACAATGGATGAAAGGTTATCTTTTACACACACCATTTCTGTAGACTTAACCCCACCCCGTGAGGTCATGGTTCTGATGTCATATGGCTTAATTTTAGAAAGCTTGGCACATTGAGCGAACAATGTGTGTAGTAATTCTATAGAGGTGGAGGCGGCCAGCCAGCTGAGAAAACATCAAAGAACATGAAGTGTGTGTGTGTGTGGTTTCAATGTTTTCCCCGGCCTCTGGTACCCTGTCCAGCACTATGAGGTCTCAGGTGGTAAGAGTACTGCTTGGCTTGATTCATGGCATCAGTCAGGTGCACACAGTCTATACCGCTCACTGGAAAATAAGACATAAAACCACCTTTTTAGTGACTTTGACTTAATTTAAACTGCCTGTCTGTGTACGTGTGTGTACTTACACTGGCTCTGGGTGCGTAGCGGCATGTCCAGGAGCAGCTGAGACTGAGAGCCCCGAAGTGAACGCCCTCGTTTGGCCACAGAGTTGCCTAAAGGACGGCAGAGAAACAATTTTGTACGATCTTCATTTAGATTTGCAGGTACATCCTTTGAACAGTTTCAACCAGTTGGTGATGCATAACAAAGCTCAGGACACTCCTGTAACTGGTCCATCTTGCCTGACTTCATAGCCATAGTAGTCCAGGGTGTTGTCTTTTTCATTGCAAGCTGATTTTACCATGTTTAATAAGGGCTCTATAGCTCAGTGGTTAGAGCACTGGTCTTGTAAACCAGGGGTCATGGGTTCAAATCCCATTAGGGCCTGATTCTTACTTTTTGGTCCTTTAGTGGAGACAAACAAAGACCTGAAACTTCCAATCTATACTTTAAGACACTCACAGGTGATCCACAAGAGGTAGTTTGACAGATTTAATGCTTCTCTGCATTGACTTTCATATGTAAAATCTATTTTACTAAGAATTATTTTATTTTGCTGCAGTACAACAGAATAAACTCCCTGCATGTTTGAACCTGATCACATCAAGAGCCTTAAAAAATAGCTTCTTGGTAACTCGTAGCTTGTTTATGTTATGAAGAGAGCCCGGAGCATGCAGGGTTCCACAGTGCAACTATTTGGGTCGCACATGCGCCCAAAAATCTGTCAAGTGCAACTCAACGTTTTCATTGATTGCACCTGTGCACCTGATTTTCAGCAAGCACTTTGAACATCAGCACTTTTAAACTTATCGCAATTTCTTGTTGTGTGTGCCGTGATTTGAATGGGGAAAAAAATAACACATTTATCTGAACTTGATTCCTGGTTTCAATCATTTACATGATTTTTTTTAAGAAGTAAAATTAAAATGTATTATTGGGTGCACCTAAATTAAAAAGTTAGGTGCACCAGTGCAACCAGTGTGAAAACATAGTCTATGGCTCTGACATACAAGCATTGCCACTGCAAGTCTAGCCTTCATTTTCTATCTGTATTCACTTGTTGCTATCAAATAAAGGTACAAAACACATAAAAAATAAACTTTACATTTAGGAGACACTTTTGTCCAAAGCAACTTACAGAATTTTAATACATTCATACACTGATGGCAGTGGCTGCCATGCAAGGCTGACCAGCTTTTGGATTCAGTATCTTGCCCAAGGACACTTTGACATGCAGACCAGGGGAATCGAACCAGTGACCTTCCAATAACAAGATGCTGGCATTACCCCTGAGCCACAGCCACCTTTATCATGTTTTAACTTGCAATACTTGGAATGCATTGGAGAGGATTGTTTTGACTCAACAAATCACGAAGCAATTCTTTGACAAATGTAGTTTTGTTGTCTGTGATGCAAAAATATATTACACTCTCTCCATGTGTGCTACTTTAGATACGTGAACAGATATTAGAGATAAAGTTAATAACAGACAATTTCAAAAATGGTTTATGATGATTAACGGAGCAGTGTGACCCAGTCCAGGGCTGTGTGTCACAAGTGTCAGAATAGTACGAGAATGAGTTTCATGAATGTGTGTGTGGCACTGTGTATGTATATGTGTGTGTGTGTGTTTAGTAGATTGCTCTACGCAGTCGTCTGACATTCCCCCTGACAGCTCTGAACTTTTCACAGTGCCAGGACTGTCAGAGAGCGAGAAGGAGAGAAAGAGGGAGGTGAGGTGAGAAGGGGGAGGGGAAAACCACGTCAGAAGGTTGGGATGGAGCGAGGAGTCTGGGGTACAGGGTGTGGGTCTATCTGTCTGTCTGTGAGCGAAGACGCCGTGTGTGCTTGTATGTTTTGGCGCGGCAAGGTTTCTGCCTGTTCTCCCATCATCACCTGGTGATGTGTGATGAAGGTCAGGCCTGTCTGTGGGGCGAAACCCTACCGGTTCCACACAGCCCACCAGGCTGATAATGTCCTGGTATGTGGGCTGAAGCATCATCCAGACATTTACACTAGTTCCTGTTCACGTACAGCGTGTTCTACACTGGAATGACAACTATCCAGTTTTCCAGCTTCTTCCTTTAATCCCACTAAATCCAAGTCTGTTTCAAATCTGTTTGTAATTCAAGAGCTGTGGCTTCAATTAAGATGGAAAGACTTCCACTTTGAAGGATAAATCAACACTAGAACATTCTGTTGCTCTTTGTGGGTTGTAACTTAAAGGAAAAGTTCACCCAAAACTGAAAATTCAGTCATCATCTACTCACCTCTGTGTTTTGTAGTCCATTAAGAATTTCTGGAGCTTCACAGCAAAACAGCATTCTCCTAAAAAACTGGAGTAAATGGGGGCTCATTTTAAAAATATTAAAAAACATAAAATGGCTCCATACAGCTCATCTGAAGTAAGCCAAGTCTTTGGAAACCCTGAGATCCAAAATTGATTTGAAAGGGTATTTTAGTGTCGAGGGTGTGAATAACGTCTTCAAATCAATTTAGGATCTCTGGTCTTCCAGAATCTTGGATTATGCTGTATGGAGCCATTTTATTAAAAGATTTATCGTTTTTTGGTTGTTGTTTTTTTTAATTATCTTAAAACAAGTTCCCATCTACTTCAGGTGCTTAAGAGAATGCTGTAACGCTGTTCTGCTGTCATGCTCAGGACACTCCTGTAACTGGTTCATCCAGTTGGACTTCACACCCATGGTTGTCCAAGGTGTTGTCTTTATATTAAACAGCTGTTGCTCTTATAAATATGGCTCTATAGCTCAGTGGTTAGAGCACTGGTCTAGTAAACCAGGGGTCATGGGTTCAATTCCCATTAGAGCCTAAATTCTTACTTTTTACTCCTTAATGGGCACAAACAAACACCAGAAACCTCCAATCAATAAGTAAAGATATTCACAGATGATCTACAAGAGGTAGTTTGGCAGATAAAACATTGTTCGGCATTTAGTTTGATGTGTAAAATGAATTTACAGCCACAAATTGCTTCTTGTGCTCTCTATACTTTTCAACTTAAAGGAAAAGTTCACTCGAAAATTTAAAATCATTCATGATTCACTCACCCCTGTGCTGATGGAAAGTTGGGTGAAGTTTCGTAGTGAACAAAACATTTCTTGAGCTTCACAGCAAAATACGTTGCAGCATTCTCCTAAACAAGTGGAATAGATCAAGCTACCGCCAAGAGCGCCAAGCTTTGAAGCCGACTTTCCTAGTGGCCAAATCGTGTAATTACATTGCCCCACCTTTTCCCATAAGCTTACATTGTGAAAAAAGTGGCTGTAAAATGATGGATATTTTTTTAAGAGCCCAGGAGAAACGACTTGATTCACTTTCAGAATTTGAGCTGTTTGGTCCAATGACATTTCAAAAACCTAGAAGAGCCACAAGATTAAATCTTGTTATCCCTTTTCACAGTAGCCGGCTCGGCCAGCGGAAGTCTATGGTGCGCATGCTCTATTGGACCCACAACATGGAAGATCCGGGTATTTCTACCCACGGGAAGTTGACTTAGTTTTTTGGCTTTATGCGAAACTGAGCAGCTCTCATGGAATAAACAAAACTCCGCCTCCGATGCTGTATCCAGATTTTCCTTCTAAAATCCGTGAATTAGATGGGGAAATGTTTTAAAATGTAACAAAAACATCTGAAAAAAAACATAAAATCTTTCCATAGAGCTCATCTGAAATTAAACAAGTCTTGAAGCGAGAGATCCCAAATTCATTTGAAAAGCAATATTTAAACACTTACACAAGCCTTAATCTTTGTGATTTGGGGTCTTGCAGAGATTTAGATTACGCTTTACGAGCTGTATTTATTGTTTTTACGTTCTAAAACAAGTCCTCACCTAATTCAGTTGCTTAGGAGACTGCGGCAACACTGGATTGCTGTGAAGCTCATTACACTCCTGTAACTAGTTCATCTGGTGTGACTACACACCCATGAACGTGATGAATGTTCAAGGTGTTGTCTCTAAATACATGACTTGATTTCTGCTGTTAACAAGGGCCCTATAGCTCAGTGGTTAGAGCACTGGTCTTGTAAACCAGGGGTCATGGGTTCAAATCCCATTAGGGCCTATTTAGGACTTTTTTAGTCCTTAGCGGGCACAAACAAACACCTGAAACCTCCAATCAATCATTAAAGACACTCACAGGTGATCCACAAGAGGTAGTTTGACAGATGTAACATTGTTCCACATTGACTTTCATGTGTAAAAATATTTTTTTATTAACATTTATTTTATTATGTTCCTACATGTTTGAACCTGATCACATCAGAGAGCTTAAAAAATGGTTCCTAGCTTGTTTTATGTTATGAAAGTCCATGCCCTTCTTCACTTCTACCCGTGTGACTGACAAATTTGAGAATGTCTTTGTTGCTTCGATTTCAGCTCCAGTCAGTCCTATTTTTTTTTTTTACTTTTTGACCTTCGAATTTGGACTCTCAGCTAATCAGCCATCACTCTGATTAATACACGATTACATTGCCAGACATCCAAACCACAGCATCACTCTCAAGGACTGTTTAGGGTCTGTGACTGCCCTGCTCAAAAATATATATCATAGAATTTAGTACGTATTAGCCGCATCAAATCTGTGACTGCATCCTTTACTGGTGCCGAGTGTGTTTGAGGGCAATGTCTCTGGACTGCTTTCAAACGTAATCATGTATATACAGTATGACTGGCAGGTTGTGGCTCAGGAGGTAGAGCTGGGCTATCACTAATCAGAAGGTCTGTGGATTTGCTCCCTGGCTCCAGCAGCATGTCAGATGTGAACAAGGATAATGAACCCCAAATGGATATGGATGTGTATGAATGAATGTGTGTCCATACCTGTGATTCCTTAAAATCATTTAAACATACGTATAAATAATCCTCCCCACCCTTTAAAAAAGGAAGCAATGATCTCACCGTAGATGCTTTGCAGCACTGAGCTCTTACTCGCTGACAGTTTAGCCGGTTGAGCTCTGACTTCCATCTTCTTCCTGTGATGGCCGTTGTTTGACTCACTTGACTCCACCTCTTCACAGGCCTTCACCTCTCTCCGTCTGCGTGCGCAGAACCTGCAGACACACACACCAACACATGCAAGCGCATACACGTGCACGCCGCTCAATAAAAAAATCTCAGACTGCGTTCAAAGGTCTAAAAGCTGGCGAGTCCTCACACTAATATTCAGTGAGGATAAACAGAGTAAACAGAGTTTATTCAAGGCAGCTAATAGGCAGCACATACAGAATATAATTGTGAAGCTGAATGGAAACAGAGGGCCTCCTGCGGCGGACTGGCAGCCTCTAAGAGAAACACAGAGTGTGTGAGAGGCTGCTGGTAGCTATTAGAGCAGCGCGGCTGAACTTTTAGCCTCTTGTTAAAGCAGTATGAAAGCTCTAGATTACAGCCCGTCTGTCCCCTGCCTCCTCGTCTCACCCATCTCCCACGCTCTCCCCCCCACTGCTCAAGTGTTGATGGCATCCAGACCAAACGTGGGGGGAGGGGTTACAGGAGAGATGAGAACGGGTTGGCATGTACGTGGGAGAGGGCACATGTGGGCACCACATGGCACTGCCAGATAAGCTCCAGCTACTGAACACCCCTCCAGGTACAAACACAAGCTCACCTTCGCCAAGCTCCCTGGATGATGCGTGCAGCCTCGTTCCTCGTCCTGCGCTGCTCTTTGTTGTGTTCCCTGTGTGTGCGTGTTGAGTTGGGTGTGTGTGTGGCAGTTTTTCTCGAAGGGCTTTTGTGGTCTAAAGATGATCTGCTTCTTAATGAGGGAGTGTGAGTTTGGTCTTTGGTGGCGGCCTTTTCTGAAGTCTGCTCCTTGTGGTTTCGGTGCTTTTGTGGAGAGGTGTGGGCATCAGTCTTGCCAGGGGCAGTCGGCACAGTCATGTGAGCGTTACTCTTTTTTACAGGAATGCATTCTCTGGTAATAGCGTCAGCCTGGTCTGTCGTGGAGATGCTCGTGCAGGGAGTGCATGTGTTTGAGGAAGGTCGTTCCCTGAGTTTGGGCATGGATGGGGGTCTGGGTTTGAGGTTGGGAGGCTGGCTGCAGCTGGAGGGAGAGAGAAGTTCCTTCAGCCTGGTGGTCTGGGGAGCATCGGGAACAGGGTCAGCAGTCACATGACAGTGGCGGCTCGAAGCATCAGGAAGCTCATGTGGTTCAGCTGCTTTACTTCTTCTGGAGGATCGGGTCTTGTGGGCTAGGGAAAGAATTCAGGAAATAAAGAGAAATCATGAAGAAAACATTTTCTCTGCTCTATGTGTCTTTAATTGTAGGAATTCTGATTTGTATTTTAAGGAAATATTATTTTGAAATCAAAAACTTTTATTTTATTATACCAATATAACAAATTGGCAAAACATTTTCACATTAATGGTGAAAAATGAATACAATTTCTCTCTCAAAACTTTCAACCAACAACTTTCATCATAACAAATGTAAGAAATTCTGCACATTTGTACCTTTGTGTCTCTCCTCTTTGCTCTTTGTGCGTTCAGCTTTGGATGGTTTCTTTGTTTCCACCACTGATTCATTCATGGATAATTCCTCTATCATGTTCACTAAGGAAATCTTTTCCTGCTCGGCTCTCACCACAGCGACCCTCCGTTTGTCTGGAGAGATTTGCTGCACAGCTTCTCTCCTCCGCTGCTCTTCCTCTCGTTTCCTGAACACAAAGAAAAGCTGTCAGATTTGATCATGGCTTATAGTTTTGTCCGAAATGCGCCGCGTGGAAAGCTGAGATCCAGGCTGAAAAATAATGTGTAGGGTTTGTTTGAAATGTTTGGACATTTTTCTTTTGAAAAAATGGGTTAATGTAATGATGAGCATGGGGGTTAATGCACATCATTCTATGTTATATCATAATCTTTCATATTTTAAGGTATTTAAACATGTTATTATATGTTCAAACAGTGTACCAACAAAACACAAACTGACAGTTCTCACAGGTGAAATCAAGAAATCACCGGGTATCTTTTCTCATTTTAAAGCTGTGAAGCAATAAAAAAATTAAAAAACAAACAAATCTGATAAGATGGCAAGAAGTGTTAAAATATTTTGAGTGAGAAAAGCATCTCAGAACAGACATAGCAGACTTTTCGTCGAAGACTTGTCAATTTCTTATCGTCCTTTGTTGGTTTTATTTATTCATTTATCTCTTCATTTGCATTGCTCTTTTGGGATTTAACCTGCTTTTTTGCTTTTATTCCTTTAACTTATAATTACTCATATTGACACTTCATGTTTTGCATTTTGCTTTGTTTTAACTTCACTTCAAACTAGGCTTCCTGGTTTGGTTTGACTGTTGAGCGTTTATTCTGTAATATTGTCTTCCTGACTCTCCTGCTTTTTCTCTAAGTGGTATTATCGTTGCCGTTGCTGTTTTAAAGACAACGGGATAGCTTTCCGTTTGCTCTCAAAAAGCATCGTGTAAGACAGGATAAAGGTGAGACTGGTGAGCAAATGACAAAAGCAGAACAAGCCAGAAGAGAGAGACAGGGGGAAGACGTATGTGTGTGCAGGGATGACAGAGAGAAAGATAGATATGGAGAGAGTGTGACTGTTCCTATATGGGTGATAGAAGAAGACAGAGATGGATAATGAAGACAGAAGCAGGAGTGAGTGATGAACACAGTTCAAGTAAGTGTAAAATGCAAAAGAGAGGGAAGTTTATGAGAGTGTGTGGCTCTGCATTCACACAAGTAAGTATGTATGTATGTATGTGCTCATCTCTCACTTGGCTGCATCCTTGCGCAGCTGCTCATGCCTCATGAGGAGCTGCTTTCTCTCCCTGAAGGCCTTGCGGACGGTGTAGCCCTTGTAGACAGCCTGGATGGAGGCCGCAGCGATGTCCTGGATAGCTGCTATGGACAGAGCACCGTGCTCCAGCATGAACTGAGTCACCTCGCTGTGTCCCCCCAGCAGAGCATAGTCCAGCGGGGTGTACCTGCACAACAAGAGAGTCATTCATAAATCTGTTTTTCCCACTTCCACCTCCAGTTCCTCCCGCTTGTCCTCACCTCTCCTCAGTGTGCTCCATGTGATTAGGGAAGGCATTGTAGCCCAGCAGCAGTTTCACAGCATCCAGGTAGCCATTGTTGCATGACCAGTGGAGAGCGGTCCGCCCCTGCGCACCCATAAAAGAAAGAGCACTCATTCAAACTGTGTCCAAAAAACTCAGTTAACACAGACAGATGTGAGGGTGCCGGAGTACATTTTAACCTCCTTGTCCTGTATGTTTGGATCAGCGTTGTTCTCCATGAGAACAGCCATGCAGGTGATGTAGCCACCGTAAGCAGCACACTGCAGAGGAGTCCGTCCGGCCTGGTCCTACCCAGGAAGAGTCAAATATACAACCATTAAAAGAGTAGCTCAGGATTTATGAGGTACATCCTGGTTTTATGCTCATTTGCTCGTAAAGCAACGCAGAGGAACATTACATTTCCACATCTATCCTCATTTATCCTTTGATTCATACTGCACTGCATTGTGGGTAATGTAGGCTCACTGGTGGGTAAGCAGTACAGTGGTCTTCATTACAGCCCTTTAACATGGTTTCACTCATTATGGACAGTTTAAAAACAAATTATCAAAATCAATACAGTACGACCAGAGATACGGTCTTCTTTATTCCACGCATTCTTCTTCCTTTTCAAAACCTGGTGCCTTAATTACCCACAAGGCAACATAGGAGCTTAGCTCCTCTGGAGCTACTGAAGGCTTTATGCTACTTTTCTCACATACAGTATTAAGTAGTACTCCCCAATACCTGTGAACACACTTTGATGTGTAAAATTGGTGGAGTTACCCTTCAATCAGTGGAAATGTGTAAAGAAGACACGTAAAAATCCTCTGATTAAATGTGAATATTTACAGGCAAGACAGTAAACCAAATATCCTTGAGTTGTGGATGGTGAGTTGTGGAGGTTTTGGGAATGACATACATAAATGTGTCTGCATGACCGAATTTTGCAGCTGCTGATAGTCAGGAGAAAACACAAATAAGGGGACAATGTGTTAAAGTCTTTGAGTATGTTTAAAATTTTTGCACTCATACCTGCACATTGGGACTAATCCCATTCTCCATCAGTATCTGGCAGACCTCAGCATTCCCTCCCAGAGCTGCCCAGTGTAGAGCAGTGTGACCATCCACGTCTACCAGGTCCACACGTGCAGAACCTTTATTCATCACATTTATATGTCAGTCGAGGCATTTAGCTGACACACAACATGTGTAGTCAATGGAACACTTGCACACGTGCATCAACTGCACCCACCTTTGATGAGCGTGAGGATGACGTCTCTGTGTCCCATCTCGCAGGCGCGAAACAGCGGTGTGTGCTTCATCACATCCAGAGAGTCGACCATCGCTCCCCTCTCCAACAGCAGCTTCACTGTGCTCACATGGCCTGACAGGGAGGCCGCATGGAGGGCTGTGTGAACGCCCACCCATCCCCACACACACACACACACACACACACACACACACACACACACACAGAAAACAACCCTGAGATAATGTAACTGGACAATAAACACCCTCACTGCTCCTCCCTCCTGTGCATCTTCTTTGCTCATTCATCCTCTCTTGGATATGGCTAAAGCCTGGTCAACGAAGGGTTAAATAGACAGTGAAAGTTAATGAGAAACGATACACTTGAGCCCCCTTGTGTCTCCCCCTCCTCCCCCTCCCTGCAGTCCCTAGACAGTTCAGACTAGAGTCAAGTGCATGGAAGTGATCCGGGCACCAGTCAGCTCCACTGCCCCTCACACCGTCTCATTAACGTGACTCAACCATTGCATGTTATGCATGCATAAGCAATGACCGCCTGGCTGAGCAGAGGGGCTATCGCCATGGAGATTATACGTCCAAAGAGCACCCGGGGTCAGAGCGTGGCAGTAAGTCATGTGCGTCTGCATGTGTGTGTGTCTGAGGACAGCGCTGGCAGTGGTGGGAGTCTATTCAACGAGCTCACAGTGATTTTGCTGACAGTATCACTTCCCTCCCTCACTCAGTCTCACAGTCTCTATAGCACCTCGGGGGGAATCCCCCATGACATCATCAACCCTGACTCAAACAAGCAGCAGACCACACAGGGAAACAGGACAAGGATAAAAGTGTGTGCGATTGTGTGTCATCACGCCCATGAGTGGGGTCGTGGGTCAGAGCAGTTTAGAGGAGCCTCAGTTCATTCTCGTGTTTCTCAGGTGCTCACCGGTGCCTCCGTACTTGTCGGCCATGTTGATGTCAATGTGAGGGGTAAGGGCCAGCATGGTGCGGATGACATCATCGCTGCCCTTCCCAGCCGCCCACATGAAGGCTGTCCTCCCCTCCAGATCAGGTTCATCCTTCACAGACGGGTGGGACAGGAACACACCGACTGTCTCCTACATATACACACACACACACACGAAAGGAAAATTATTGTTTAGTTTATTAGTTTAGTTTATTGGCCATTTTTAGAAGGGTAAACATTCGTAATATCATATATATATATATATACGTATATAGGGAATCACTGTCCACCCACTGCATGTGAGCATCAAGCATCAAAGGTGTAAGTTTATTTTGAACAATGAAGTATATAAAATCTGAAAATCTTGCAGAACATGCAGGATGAGACAGCTTAACTCTTTATCAACGATACTGTGTTTTGAATAAAGGTGCATGATGCTGGCTCAGCAGGTTTTCCAGCTTCATGAGTTTAAGCGTATAAGACTCACAGCATTGTTGCTCTGAGCACCGTAGTGCAGAGGTGTTGCTCCCTGGCTGTCTGAGGGAATAGTGCCTGATGTGTTTCTCTCCAGCAGCAGGTGGACGATTCTGGCGTGGCCTGAAAAGACATATGTTTACCAGGATGTGAAGGTGACAGGTAATGACAAGGATATACACAGTAAGGAGCTGGAACAACAGCTTAATTATACTATACAACTGTCACTCTTTACACAATTACAAACAGCTCTGTTTGTCTTTGCACAGTGCTATAAAACAAGTTTTAAGTTTTTCTGCAGTTGTGTAAGCAGCTCAGTGAGGCTTAACTTGGTCTAGGGTAATAGCAATGTACTGCTTTTTAAGGTATACTATGGTATGAAAATCTACGGTTACCGTACCCTGAACATTTGCTTATGTATGGTGATGGTTTGTATTGTTTATATATATATATATATATATATATATATATATATATATACATATATATATTTAGCCTGTTATCCTTAATTTCAGTGTGCGGCTGTCATTCAGGATGCAGTAGGTCAGATGTCAGATACAGCATGTGTTCACCCACCGAGCAGGGCCGCCCAGTGCAGTGGTGTTCTGAAGAGGTTATCATAAGCTGTCACATTACAGCCCTCGTAAGATGTCAGCACCTCCACCACCGCCTCGTTACCGTCGGCAACGGCAAAGTGCAGGGGTGTCCGCCCCTCGTAGTCCTGCCAGTTCAACAGGGACTCAGTAGGAGCTGCCTCCTTCACTCGATAACACACACACACACACACACACACACACACACACACACACCACACGCAGACAGACAGGTGAGGATGGAGGATGTTTATGACAAATTCACTTGACTGTGTGTGTGTGTGTGTGTGTGTGTGTGTGTGTGTGCACAATAGTGTGTACCAGTATACAGCGGACAGTTTGCGTGGCGCTGGGCTCCTGACTGTGCGCTGCCCAGTGCAGAGGGATCTTGCCCTCGCTGTCTGGGATGCCAATGTTGGAGTCGTGCTTGATCAGGAGGCGCACGTGTTCTGGTCGGTTATAAAATGCTGACCAGTGGAGAGCAGTTTGCTGTACGGAGAAATAGTGTGAGAGCGAGAGAGATGAACAGAAAGCCACAAAGAGTATGAATGAAGTTCAAAACAGAGCGGGCTTTTGTGACACCAGGTTTGTGGTTTCTATCTACGTTAAAAAAAACTTACTCCACTTTGATATGAGCAGGAAATATGAGGGCTACTACCGCACAGAGCTCATATTGAGGAACCAGCAGTGAGATCGTAACTAAGATACATGTCTCCATGACGGCTGCTGAGCTATTCTGAGATTTGCTGAAACCACTGTCATCTGACGCGATGATGCATATTGGATTATTACAAAAGTAACTACTGATGTCAGATACTCATCAGCTGCAACAGACAGAGGAGACTGTGTGTTTGTGTGTTCGTGGTCTTATCAGCAGAACACAGGACAAAGCCTCAGATTGTTGAATCGTTCGCTGCTGTGTGAGTGAGCCCCTCGGTGCTTCTGTGTGTATGACCTCAAATTCCTGCTGCTCTAATGAACTATCCTCAGTCAGTCCGTTATCTTTTTACAGGTTATTGGTCAGATGCCCAGACTGGCTGCTTTCTAACTGAGGACAGTTGGGAAGACAAACAATCTTCCAACAACTTTCTTCACTGCACTACCTTGTTCTTGTCTTGTGTGTCAACCTCCCCAGGTCCGATGTGTTTGAGCAGCAGGGCGAGGGCTTTTGGGGAGGGGTGACGTGTGGCCAAGTGGAGCGGGGTCATCTCCTCTAAATCTTTCTGCAGCCAGTTAGCACGCCTGGACAGCAGCAGCTTCAGGAAACGCACATTCCCCTGCAACGCGAAACAAAAAATTAGCTCCCAAAAGCACAGATTTCTTCGATATTAGTCATGAAACACACACACTCCCCGGGCTTTCAGCTGTGTCTGGTTCAATCTGCAGGTCATCCATCTTTGTTCGCTCCTCCTGCCTCAGAGCTGTTAAACAGTAAACATTAGCAGGCCTGTCATCCCCTCAACATCATCATCATCATCATCCTCCTGAAGTTTGCTCACCACCAGGCCGCTGGATGATGTATTTTGCGATAGCTGTCGCCGGATAGCAGGTATGTATGTGTGTGTCCATGACCGCGTACACTTGTGTTTTGTATATTTGCCATCCCGTGACCACAAAGCCACAGTCTGACAGATCTATCTCGCGTGTGAGCATGCATCTAGACTGTGAGTGTGTGTGTGTGTGTGTGTGTGTGTGTGGGTGTGGGTGTGCGTGTGTGTTGCCGTCCTCCCTATTCTCAGTCCAATTAGATCGGTAATCCCTGGCCTCTCTCCCTGTCTCAGCCGTTTATTGATCAGATGTCAAAGAGACAGGGCTTCCCATCACTAGCATCCCCCAACACACACACTCACACACACACTCCCCATCTATGAGACAGACCCCAATAACCCATTACCTCCCCTCTTTCTTCAATGATATGATGATCCTGTATCACAAGAAAAGGCTCAAACAAATAACTGAGATGTAAAGAGATATTATTAGTAGCACATCCAACTGGTCCCCCAATACACCCCTCTAGAGACAGAACACACCACCCTGTCTGAAGGCGTTCTCATTATCATCGTCTCCTCTGACTGTTCCTCAGTCTAGACTGAAGTGAAAACAACATTAATCTCTTCCTCTTTCATAGGTTTCAGTGACCAAAATGCTGTGAATCAGGACTTCCTCATGCAGAATAATACTTTATTTATAAGAGAGTGTACGTGAAACTCAGAATTATAAATCAGTTGATACCCCCCCCCACACACAAGCCCTAAGGCCATAACTACAGCCACTAGGGGGCACTGGCTTCCCACTGCAGCTGATGGACAATTAAACCTTCTCTCTCTGTCAAGGCTTCATATCCATTCCACTTTTATTAATCCATCCACTTGTGAATTAAGTTAATGTCATAAAAAGAGCTTTTTCACACATTTGTGTATTTGATGTCCAAACCTTCTGTGCGGCAAGGTGCAGAGCAGTGCGCTGGCTGTGGTCAGTCTTGTTAACCAAGGCTCCGGCCTTCAGCAGGATCTCCGCACAGTCCAGGCGGTCAGCCAGCACACAGTACATCAAAGGGGTCCGTCCAAACTGGTCCTCACGGTCCCGCAGCGAGGGATCTGTTACATCATACACACATAAAAAAAAAAAAAAAAAAATGTTAGGTTTAATTCAGAGGAAAATGCGTAGGATATTCAGTTCCATTTATAATCAGAGGGCACAATTATGTGGCTTGTGATGGAATATGTTATAAACTGTTTTTTAAGGAAGTCCCTTGTCCTTAACAATTAAGGCTTTTACTGCTTTAATTCAATAGGAAATCCACTTCCATTTTTCTAAATAGGTCAGAGCAGCTGGGAGTCAAAAGCAAAAACTGTAACACTGATAACCTGGAGGACCACACCACCTCTACTCGAGAATTCACATTGATCATTTGATGTTCTTCACATATTTTTCTATTTCTATTGCATGCCTCTCCAAGACTCAATTTTCTGTATATTCAAGATTCAATGCACAGTATGTTATCTGCTGCTAGGGGTCTCTCGATCAAAACAAAGTTTTATTCACGTTATGTTTAGTCGTGTTTGCCGAATTCCTTCTTCACTCTCTGTCTCTCTTCTGGAAGTTATAGCATCAGGCGACCAAATGAAACGCTGTTACTTTGAATAAAATTATGGATATCGATGAGATTGAACATTGCGTTTGAAACATGTGGGATAATGGAAGGACAAAACTTGACAATACAACAAATGTCTAGTCATTTTCAGACATTTTAATGCAGAAATGTCACATGGCGTGGACAATCCATTCGGGGAGGGACTGTGGTTCCAGCTTCCATGCTGACACATACCTGCTCTGCTGTAGCTTCTCTGTGCAAACCCCCAAAACTCTAACCAGCTTCTGCAGCTGACCCTGCCCCCTGACCTTGCTACAGACGTGGGAAATGCAAAGAAACGTTTCTTATAGAAATCAATAAAGCAGCAAATTACTTACATATTTATGTAGATTGAACCTTGTGTGTTTGAGGTGTCATGGTGGACTGGTGCAGGGCTAGATTTGTAAAAAGTTAAGTAATAAGGGGCCAGATTTTAACATGAACTATGTCTGACCTGACCAGATGAGGAGGCTATAATGTGGAAAATTGGTGGAGTTACTCTTTAAGACAAATAAGTTATAACCATAATGTACCTGTTTCAATTTCAGCAAATAAACAGTCCCAAGAAAACTGAACACTTGAACCCTGCGTGCTCTACCTATGCGATGCAGTTGATTGTGATCTCATATATCAGCCAATATTCTTATACAGAATATATACATAAACACATATATTTTGCAATGATTCCTCAAATGTGGTTGTGACAAAGATATGTAATGGAGGCAGGATATTTTACAGTTTAACAATAAAAATATCGAGAATATCTGCCCTACTACTTACCTGTGATGAGCTTGAGGAGGGCGCTCCTATCTCCATTGACAGCTGCAGCATGAACCTGCGAGCCCAGAGACGCCGGTCCTGGGCCAGACGTCGCTGAGGCCTGCAACACAAACAGATAGAAGGTCACAACTCAACCTGCAGCAACATACACTCAGCTTACTTATCAAGTGTAAGTGTTAAATAAGGTGACATTAAGCTCAGTCTAGACAGTTTCCTTACCATTCATTTAGCTGCGAGCACACCCCACAACTGGACGCAGTTACACTTAAGTGGTTCATGCATAATACCATATTATCCGCTATAATAAGACGGGTTTAATTGGCTTTTACTAATGAAATAGATTAAACTGGGAATCTCAAAATGACTTCCAGTCGCTACATAAAACCTAAAATTGGAAGAAATATTAGTTAACTACCACATCCACTGATACTATTTAAAACTGTGCCATCTTGTTATAACTTAGTTTACATGTACACCCCGAGCTCAGGCGGTTAGTTCACACTTCTGTTGTAGCGTAACAGAGAAAAGATAAAATGATCCTGCTTAGATATCGATCATATCTCAGGCAGATAACAAACACCTGAAGCTCACAATAAACAGATACTTTCCAGTGTTTGCTTACAGTAGGGAGTATGTGCGAGTGTGTGCGCATGCTTGTGTGTGCGTCTGTGTGTGTCTGCTCCCGCTGAGGGGGCTAAATCTCTTCCTGGCCCCACTTAACCAGAGCCCAGTGAAAGCTGGATAATCTGCAGACAGGAAGCAGCTGGGGAGGGGGAGACCCTGTGTGAGCGTGTATGAGGGGGGTCTCTCTTCATGTCTTATTCATGTCTCATTAATACTGCAGCATGCCTGGCTGTGCGTGTGTGTGTGTGTGTGTTTGGCAGGGTTTCGAGATGTGGGACAAGCCCTGCGGGGCACAACACAGAAATCAATTATTGCCCCTAAACACATAAACGCTGGAGGCACAAACTCATGCCACAATCTGAGATTTCTCCAAGACATTTTCATTAACAGTCACACAGACAGATCTGATTCGCTACTTCGGAAACATTCCACTTTGAGAGGTTTTATACAATACAACTGATAGGAAATATTGATAAATTACAGGCCGGCCGACTACTTATAAACTTTTAAACTCTCAGTAAGAAATCTGAATGATGTGAAGGGTGGAGAACACTCGGTGTCCTCCATCCTTCCCTCTCATCCCCCTCTCTCTCCCCGCCGCCACCTCATAAAGAGTGCTCCTGTAGACACTGCGTGCAGCACGGCAATTACCCATCATGCTCGCTGCTTTCTCACGCTCTGCCAAGCAGTGGCGGAGACTTAATACAGGTTAGTTAATATGTTTACTGCAAAGTAGGGAAAAGTGTGCGCTTAAAAGGAGAACGGGAGGGAGAGATGATAGATGCGGCACTTAAAGGTGTGTGTGAGCGTCAGTGTGTGTGTGTGTTTGGCACATGTGCCACGTCATGGGAAGTGATTTTCCGTGAGAGAGAGTTTTTACAGGGGCTTTATCAAAATCGACCACAAACATCTCTAAACATCTCTAATTTACAGTGATTACTCAGTTAGCAATGCACGTGCACACACACACACACAGAGTCTGCGAATACTAATATCTAACACATGCAGAAATAGCAGAGATGCCACAGCCGCACTTTCAGAGAGACTAATGACATGATTTTAATGTTAAAAAGGCACTATGTCATTTTGGAGGAGAAATTCAAACTTTACAATATTAATGAGGTAGCAATACAAACTCAGGAATATTTATTATTTCTATAACTGAATAAACAAGCTGTTCTCAGAGGAAAATAAGGTCCCCAGAACACTGTTTGAAGCTAGACAGGTGGCAGGGTCCGCCAAATATAAACAAAGTGAAACAGTATGAAGCTACGTTGTCCTTTAACCTCAGTTTGTTTATTTAGTTTATTCATGAAAACAAAGAGTTTGTTTATTTAAATTGTTTCAGCATAAAAAAAATCAGTCAATGAAGATCTTTCTCTTCTGATTAAAATGTCTTCCCCAAAACTGTATAGTGCACCTTTAATATCTTCTTACACAGATGACAAAATTATCTGATATTCACTTCTCAGTCTTGACAAGAGCTCATTCCAAACTTTCCTTTTACTTTTGTTGACTTATTTTGATCCTTGTCTACATTTCGGAGTCAATATGAAACCCCCCCAGCTGCCACAATAAAAATGTGAATTGATTTGTGAATAATCTTAAAGGGAGAAAAAAAAAGTCATAATTTGGCCAAACACTGACACGAGGGACACAGGTCGATATCTGAATCTATGTGAGGGACTTTCATATCGCCAAGAGCGGGCAATTAGAGTTTCATGAGGATCTGAGTGTTTTGGAAACACCTACAGTGCATCCAAATTTGGCTAAAAAGCCTTTTGCGATGCAGTGTCTGAAATCAAACAAAGGAGGGTGTAAAAACAACGCCAGGTCCTGTTGAGAGGTTCGGAGCGCTCTCATTTAGCCATTCATACGCGTTCCTCAGGGAGCGCTCCACTTGTTAATATGAAGACAATAACTCAGAGTAAACTATTGATCAGAGGCTGAGGTCCAGACCAAGTGATTGTGCATCTGTATAAGTATTGATTCATGCTGATGCTGACATTATTTAGTCTTTATTCATATTCGGCCTCATATAACTGCAACAAAGAACACACACACTCCCACGAAACCTTTCAGCAACACAACAGGAGTGCTGCACACGTACACACCTCCTTACACACACAGACACACACACACCAGACTGTAACTAACACTTCAATTGATGCAGGCAAAGAAACCAGGGAGTCAAAGTGTGTGTGTGTGTGCATGTGTGTATGTCTATATGTCTCTCTAGCTGTCCGTCACTGTGAAGGTGTCTGCTTTTGATAGAGGACATAGCTAGAGCATGCTGGCTAAGCAGTGGGGGAGAGAGTCTGAGCCTGTGGCCTTTATTTCAACACACACACGCAGGCACACTTTTTATACAAGTGTATCTTTATATAGTTTATACAGTTATAACAGAGTGTGTTTAGGCTCTTTGCCAACATGTGGTCATTACAGGTGCCTACACCACCCACATGTTTCAGTGTGTGTGACTGTGTGTGAGTGTCTCAGATAGGAGATAGAGGCTGCAGGGATCAGTCCCTGGGTTTTGACTGACAGGTAAAGAGGTAGGAGGAAGGATAATATCACCCCACAGGGATGCCCAATCTGTAAAGCCCTATTTCTGGGGGACTTCCTGTTTCCCCAAGGACCAATGAGCTGGCTCCCTCAGCTGGGGGGCCGAGCCCTGGGGCACAGCAGGGCCAATCAGCAGGGGGGGAGAAGACTGAGTGACACATAGATGGGCTAATTTACATCATTACCACAATGCATCCTGACAAATGAGCCCCAAGGGTGATAGCCAATCACCTGGGAGAGTAATGCAATTAGGCGGGACCACAGCTGTCAATCTCACAGCCACGGGGGTCAGGTAGTGACGCCTGTGGCTAAAACACCCCTGCCTGCTGCCTGTCGTTCACACACACACACACACGCACACACACACACACCCTCTATACATGCATACAGTATGTATAGAGAGGGGACACACAGTAGAGGCTGGTTCTCTATCTCCATCCTGAGGGTGGAGGGTAGGAGGTGGTGTGTAACTGCTTGAGGGACACAGAGATTGACTTACGTCCTCCGAGGATTCGCACCTGAGTGGAACTGTGTGCATATCCGCTTACATCTGGGGTGTGTGTTTGCGTGTGTTTACATTTGCCCATGTGTTTTCGCCCACTGGGGCACAGTCTTGTTTACGCTCCCTGTGAGGACTATGACAACAAAAGGTGGAAGAGGGGACGAACCATAGGGGAGCTGAAACTGGTGCAGAATAGCCCTGCATTTGACTGGCATGTAAGCAAGCGCTGCTGGTAATGAGGCTTATCTTAGTCTCATTAGGTGTAGTGATATCATACTGGAGCACTCCACTGAGTCGATAGGCTTCTGCCCAGCACGCCGTTAATGTTTGTGTTGTGTGTTGTGTGTGTGTGTATGTGTGTGCATACTGGTCGATGTTACTGTGACTGGCAGACTGGCAGGCAGTGCTGGAGCTTAATCAGAGCCACTAATAACACTCTGTTTCAAAACCCGATCTTGTACCCCTTCATGGCTTCAGTACCAAACAGGAGGAAGAGTGCAGGATTCTGTAAAGTAACATCCCGAAAAAACAAGCGGACAACTTCTGTAACAGTGAGCTGATACAGTCCCTGTCGCCTCGTGTGTGTGGCTCAGGCACTGCTTGAGACACTCTGAGAGTTAGGGGAGCTGTGTGTTTTGTGTCATCCCATTATATCACTAATGAGCCGCCCCCAGGAGGGAGGCGGGGGGAGAGACAGCAAGGCGGACAGAAAAAGACAGACGAAGAAAAAGAGTGAGAATAGGAGGAGAGAGATGGAGAAGGAGAAGGGGGGGAAGGGAGACAGAGACCAGCTTGGGGACTTTTTCCTCTTCTCCCCTCCGTATCCTTTTCCCAACACCTCTGAGTCTAATTGGACTAAAACTGTGATCTAATTAAATGTCCAATTAAAGTGCAGAGAGCAATGTGCCCACCGGCGAATCAGAGTACAGGGACATAATCAGCTGGAAAAACAAACAAAAAAATCAATGAGTGCAATGCGAAATGGAAGAAGATGGCGAAAACAGAAAAAGGAGGAGAAGAGGATGGACGGATGATTTCAGAATGCAGGGAGAGCAGTAGGGTGTGTGCTGCATGTAGTGGGGTAGGACACTGTGTATTACATCTTGAGACAATGGATGTACGGTTACGGATCAAAACAAATACACAAATCTATATTGGCCTTGTACAAGTACATGACTAAATACGGGCTGGTAGCAAAGTCAAAGTTTCTCATTTTCTTTCTTTATGGCCAGATTTGAGAGGAGCACGGAAAGAAAACATTATTATGCTGTGCCTCACTTGTCAATCTAGAAATAAAAAAAGATCATTTTTAATCAATATAGTCATTATTAGATATGTGGCAATATGTGTTCATTAAAAATCACTGACAATTGATTGAACACCTTTCTGTTTTTTGACTGCTGGCGATTTGAAGACCTCCCAATTGGCTCTGGTAAGTTGTAAACAGCATCTGTCATTAATTTTAAAGATGTCTTATAGACTAAATAATCTCTTAATTGAAAAACAATGCATAGGCTACATCAATCATTAATGAAAATAGGAATTTGTCACAGCTTCAACCACACATAAGAGTTGAATTTAAGATAGCTTGTGGATTCACATATCACAGGGTTTCTTACAAAAAATTACCCTTGTATGAGTTTATCACAAAATTTGCCTTATAAGCAAACTCCCAAACTCATATCCACCAATGAACTTTTACCGAAAGCTTAGTATAACATCTGTGCTTCTTGTTTGTTTTTTTCTTTTCTTTTTTACGGCTTTATTAGACAAGACAGCTTAGAGAGATGACCGAAAACAGGATGAGAGAGAGAGATGGGGATGAATGCAGCAAAGTGCCACAGGTCGGATTCAAGCCAGTGCTGTGAGGACACAGCCTTTGTACATGGGGTGCACGCTCTACCAACTGAGCTACGTATCAGGACTTTATTCATTTGATGTTACACGCTGTACACACTGTCTAGTGTGGTTATCAAAAGTGTCGATGCTTCGATGCTGATTTGATACAGCATGTTTAAAATGATTCAATACCACGCTCAAGAGTATTACAGATATCAAAGTGTTAACAAAAAAAAGAAAACTGATTTCCAACTCAACATTATTACAGATGTGTTGATATGTGTCTTGTCCATTTTTCTGTACCAGCACTGTGTACAGGTTGTTCATACAGAAAAGAAAACAATTATCCTATTTAGAGGACTTTTTTCATAGTATTGAAAGAGGGATTATGAAGTGTTGTAATGAAATTTAAAATGATGGTATCATGACAACCTTACTATCTTATCATCCCAGTTTAAGCTTATAGTCTGAACAGTTATCCTTCCAGAGACACATAAAAAAGATCACATCCATAAATCACACTCATTAACAAATTCTGCAACTTCTAGTTGGAACAGGTTAAACTGGCTGCTTCACATATCTATAGTATAATATGACTAACAAAACACAATAGAGACAAAAAATTATTGCATCCTCATATCACTCATAACCAGACTTTGACATTTTTACTACTTGTATTAACATTTGTTTATAGTTTGTGCTTATGTATGTATATATCTGCAGTGTAAATGTTATGTATATAGTATGATGTGTGTACATGTATACATGATATAATATCTTTATCTTTATCTTTTATAACTTAATGCTATTTATATTTCAATCTTAACAACTATAAGCTGGATGGCCTAAAGTGCATTTAATTGTAAATGCTCTGTGTATGTGACAAATAAAGGATGTAACCTAACCAATTCAACAAGTGATTTTTCAAACTTCAGCAGATAAATAGTGACTTAAATCAAATACTGGATAAAGATATTGTGATGCCTATTTTGCCTCTTATATCCTAGTATTAACAACTTAAGAAGGGCCTTCTGCTCCTCTTCCTCTCCACCACTGATATCCAGACAGGGTGAGAGAGAAATCTTCCTCTGACTCCATCTGTGCGTTGCTCGCACACTGTGAACCCCCTATGGACAGCTTTAGCCCATAAAATATTAATGCTGGGATTCAATTCAACATTCCACCTTAATCTCCTTAACAATTAGGCTGTTACCGCACACACAATTAGGTTTGTTACACATAGTCTCAATGGTCTTGACTCCAGAGAGAGAATTACAAACTGGTAGTGCAGCGGAGAGACCAAAGTAACCAACAGATTACTACAGAAAATAAAACTCCTCTGGGGTTTATAAACTTAAATCAGATCTGGAAAGCTGCTCTATCTGTGTGTCGGATTCTTACCATAGCTGCATTGAGGGGGACACTTCAACAGATGTTTCTCAGTTCAGTGCATCCTCGGTGGGGGTGGATGCACGTCCAGGTCCCCTACCTGCCCTGATCCTGGCTCCTGCAGGGGCAGAGAAAGAGGATCACTCACATACTGAGAGCTGCCCACCTGTTCACACAAATAACTGCCAGCATAACACTGCTACTGTACTGATAACAGGCAGAGGGAGGATGAGTGACATATAGCTTCTGTTGCATCAATCTACTCATCTAGTCGATGAGGTGAAACAACCTTTTGTTTAAGTGGTGATCTTTGCTTTTAGTCAATACACATAATAGACACATAATGTTGTTAGATTTATGGAGAACATTTGCATACATTTTGCAGAGTTGTGCATCAGAGATCTTAAGGTTTTCCAACTCACCAAGTCTCATGTAATACAAGGCATTGTTAAATGGTGAAAACGGGTCGAACAGGGTATTGCAAAAAGTGAGCCATAATGATGCAACTCCCCCTGTTTTGGAGAAATCAGTTATTCATAAACGTACTAAAGAAGTGCTGACAACCAAACTGTGACAGTGGATAAACTGAGTACAACATTAATGCGATTACATTTTAATAAAGTGTTCCTTCCACTCGTCTTTCTTAGGTGTTATATTTACCGTTTAATTTCCTTTTCTTCCAGATGAGAATCTCAGGAAAGTTTTCTTCCAAGTAGTCCCGTTGAATCGCCACAGTCTGGTCGACAAAACACTACAACTCCCGTTACTGTTGTAAAGTAATAAATCGCCATGATTAGAGTTCTCCTCGTCGACGCGGTCAGCCGTTTTGGGATCCGGAAAACGACATTACCCATGAAGCCACGCGAATACCAGGAAGTGTCGCTCACGTTTCCGTGGTCACAGTGAGGTTGGTTCGCCGTCGACTTCCTGCTGCAGTAAAGAGCGGCGTCGAGACAGACTGGGAAGACTCAACACCACCACCTCCAATAACTATACTGTACAATGAAACTGTTAGCAATATCTCCCCGTCTCGACATCCGCTTCGTCACGGTTATACTGCTGGTAAGCGTTTGTATCTCCGCTTGGAATATGCACCAACAGCTTTTAGCTACAAGCTAGCGTTAGCTAAGTAACGTTGGGCAGCCTGCTGCTGGATAGTTAGCTGCTAGCTAACTGCTCACATGAGACGTGGCTTTTAAAGTGGCTTTTTAAGGTGACTAGCGAGCCAGTTCACTCGCTGCTAAAAGTGTAGTTATTTAGCAGGTTCATTGAGGAGGCCCTTTGACTGGGTTTCATCGAACGACTCCCATAAGTAATCAAGTTATCCAGCTGCAATGTCAACTTAGCCGGTAGTGTTGAGTAACGTTAGCTGTGGTGTTGTAACTAACCATAATCCATTTTATCTAATCGAGGTGTTACTCGCAGACCTGGCTGTTTATTCCAAAATGTGATAATGAGCTAAAGTTGGACTCATGATAACTTTGTTGAGGGGTAAAGCATCCAGCTAGCATTGGGTGCTAACTACTACTTAATGACAACAGTGAGAGAATAACTGTTAGCATGGCTATTTTAAGCATTTTGTTTATTAAATGGATTTGTCTGTTGTGTTTGATCAAGCTTATTTCTTGTTATTTTACGGATTCATGGGTTTATTTGTCGGACTCTTCGTGTGTCTGTATGTGTCTCTGAATGATGCTCGCCGGTTGGTGAATTCCTCTGTTGTGGCTCATTCTTATTGGCTGACAACCCGGAACTGGGCAAAGCGCAGTAGTTCTGCTGTTGTGGGAGTTTGGGCCTGATATGAAAACTTAAAACTTGTCTAAGAGCTGAAGAGCAGTGTTATCACTGGTCTTATTACAGCAACGGTGGCGTTTAATATCAGTGTGCAGCTGTGCCATCTTATATGGCATAAAAGCACAGCGACTGTTTTTTAATGTAAATGTTGAGATAGTTCAACTTTCAAAGGGATTCAAGAAAAATATTCTAGTCATTTGTCATGCTTAAATCCTAAACATTCACCAGTCCCAGCCTTTCAAATGTGAGGATTCTCAGCCTTTCTATGTCTTATATCATTTTACATTGAATGTCATTTGGTTTGGGGCTATTGTTTATATAAAAGAAGCAATTTCAGAACATCACCCTGGGCTCCTAAAAATTGTGATGATTCAGATCAGTCAGTAATAGAAGCAATAGGAAGTGAGAGTGCGGATTTCATATCAGGAAACGTTAACAACACTGAACTAATGGACTTTTTAACTACTGACTGTTGGTTTGTGTGTGAGCAAAAGTTCAGTTACATTATGTGTAGTAAAGCCTAAAGCCTAAAGCAGTGTGAACTCTGGCTGTTTTACTTTTCTTGTGGGTTTTATTTTTCTTAGAACCGGTAGTGCTATCTGATTTTGTCACAGCCTCAGGGAGGATGAATGTGACATATCCTGTTCAAAGAGGAGCTTAAGTCAGCACAGCCCTTAAATTTTCTCCGTGCCGATCTCTTTCATACAGGATTGTTTTAGACAGTGTTGCGATCAGAGCTGGATTTCAGGAATCCCCAGTTGGTGCATCATAATTACAAGGTTTCTCTTTTTTGAGTGCTACCAGGAAGTTGCACGAAAGAAAACTAGATGGCTGCAGGAGTTTATTTTCCTAACTTAAAATACTGTCCCAGGCAACAGCTAATGTTATGTCAGAGATATTTGATGATGAAGATGTTTTTACTATGATGTGAGCAGGGATTATATGCTCTTTTACATTTACCATAGAGGTGATGGATTGTGGATTTAGGGTCATACAGTGATTAAAGTGTGTATTCAGTCATTTTTGATTACATCATCAACATGCAACTGAGAATTTCTTAAGACTATGATTATTTGTGGTATGTTGCATAGAAAGAAACTGAAAGACAACTCAAATACAGAACATGGCACCAGAATGAAACCTTTGGCCTTAGCTCATGCTCTAGTATTTGGTGAAGAGATAAATGATCTAGGTGGAGCTCATATTAAGTGCTGCTGACTCATTGACAAATGATGGCTGATGTAGTTTGGATACCCTTTGGAGACATTTAGGCGCGACACAGTATGAAATAGCTGCTGATGCACTGTTCCAAGTCTTTCCACACCTTGCAGAGTTAAAAAAAATACTGTGTTTAAGTTCTTTGTTAAAGGAAAAAGGTACAGATATCATTAAAAAAAACACTCTTCAGGAGCTCAGGACATACAGGAGATACAGGAAATATTAAGGGGATAAAACATCAATCTTTGATCAGCCATGGCATAGATCTTCATCAGGTGTCCAGTAAAGATGTACACAACAAGATACAATTATTTGCTAATTTGCTATTTTGTAACGCACGCCATCGTCTCCACATGTGAACCTTTATGCAGTCTACATTTACATGCACACAAGGAACCAGGCTACAAGGAGTTATTATTTGTACATGGAATCATGAGAGCATAATTTGCATCTTGTTCTGCATGGATGGATGGACAAGCCAAAGGTGGCATTGTTTACTGTATATTTAGGCCGGTACCAGGAACAACTGATCCGGGAATCACTGGAGAGATGACACCTCTCAGGTTTCCTGGGACACATTGGGCGTCCACCGTAGGAGTTGGAGAAAGTTGCTTGTTCAAAGGACGCCATGGCTAATCTCCTCAATGACATCATAATTGCATACAGCTAGAAATGTTAAACATTGCATACATTTTTTATTATTGTATACATTGATAGGATTGCATGAAGCAATACCATAGTGTGTTATGTGTGCTAAGGCAGGAGTTTGGTACTATGGTCTGTCCTTAACACTTTGGGTGCTTGTATTCAGTTGACTCAGTCTATAGATATCCTTGATTACAGTGTATTGACAGACCTGTTGGTTCACTCAGTCTTTTTGATACTGAATTTTGTCTCTGGGCGTCAATAACAGCTCTTCTTATCTTAGTCAAATCTTCAGAATCTTTCCTCCCCTACCCCACATAGTGTTTTTATGTTGTAATTGCTGATGTATCTCTTTTCCCCTGTGTGTCTGTAGGTGATGGGCCTCTCTACTCCTGGACAAGCAGAAATCACCAGTCTGGACTCAGCCAACATCGATGATGTCCTAAGTAAGGCATCACACTTTACTCTCAAAGTTTCTTATAGGAATAGTCTGACATTTTGGGAAATGCGCTAATTCACTTGCCCGCTGAGAGTTAGGTGAGAAGATCAATACCACTCTCATGAAGCTACAACCAACAGCTGGTTGGCTTAGCTTGGCATGAAGACTGGAAACAGGGAAACGGCATGTCTCTCTCATCTGATTCTTGGCTAGAAAGCTAATAAGCATAGTTCCCAAAATGTCAATCTTTTCCTTAATACTCAGTCAGTTCAACATTGTCTACTATTTTTAATAAGTTGTGTTTAAAATGATTTTAAAGACCATCTTTGTTGTCTTAGCAGAATATCACAAAAATCACTTGATAAATTTCAGTGAAATATGGTGCCCAAGGAAGAGGACAGCCCATTAAGTAATTAGTTGTAGGTGTGGATCTGACCTGTGAGTAGGAGAGGAAAATTGTAGCTTTCCTGGATTCCATCCAACACATGTCATCATATTTGCCACACCCATAGCTGTCCTCTCAGATTTTCCAACACCCCTTCCACATATTTTCCAATATTCAGCAGATGTGGTAACTAAAATGTTTGGATAACCTGGAGAGAAAGTTATTAATAGTAGTGTTCCATACTGTTATCTTAAAATTGTTTCCCACATCACTGATAGTCACTGGCCTTTGGCTTACCTTTTCACCAAATAATCATTTAGTGTGATTTCATCAGTAAGTGCTTTCTTGTTTTGTATTTCCCTTCAGTGACTAAAAACTGAGGGGTTTTATGATTAATAAGCCTAATTAATTAACTCTACTATCAAAACATACATTGATGAGTGTATTTGGTTATATATAGAGTCATATATATTAATTCTCTGTTTGTGTGTCTGTTGAATTGCAGATAATGCTGGGGTGGCATTAGTGAATTTTTACGCAGACTGGTAAGTGCGTTGTTTCTGTCCTACAGTCACTGGACCTCTGTATAATATCTCAAGGATATTTAAATTGGATTTTGCTCATGATGCAGACATTTCCTATGAATGGCACATGGTGCAATAAGTATAATTAGATTGCTTTCATCCGCAGAAGAGATTTTGTTGATTTATTTTTAAAGGATTTTTACATAGTGCGTCTGTTTTTAATCTCATATGTTTCTAAGCCGGTCTAATTAATGGATGGATGATGGAACTGTGATAGGCAAAAATCATTCAACAACATAGTCATATACTGCTAAATGTAATCCTGTGGTTGAAAGAAAAATCTATTTAATTTACCCACAAATTATGGAAATCCTTTTGACCTCACACCACT